>NC_091504.1:22121362-22465529 GCF_947461875.1 Haliaeetus albicilla | reverse complement strand
GCCAGCGGATCCGACACAGCACGTACAGCCCGGCGGATTCGCCTGTGCCTCTAGGCATGAGCCGGGCACCTCTGCGCTGGGGGGACAGGGTGTCGCGGGGGGCTTTGCACCCACTCCCCCACCACGTTGCTGCCCCGTGCGTGTCCCACCGCCAGCAAAGTGGTTTCATCCCCAGTGACACATCCCGTGTCGCTAAATAATAGGATGAGCTGCGACAGGGAGTGGTTTGAGGAGCACTCCTGCGGTGCCACCACTTTGGGGTGCTCGGGACGTGCCATGTGGCTTCTCCACAACCCATCCGCTGCCTGATGCGGCCCCACGTGCCGCATCGCAGAGGGGTTGGGGGGGGCCAGCAGCCTGGCAGGGTGCCGCTGGGTTCCCCCACCATGGGCTCACCTGCACCAGGGAGTCCACCCGGCTTGGACCACCTCTCCCACGTCCATACCACCTCTCTCCCAGGCAAAGCTGAGCGTAGGTCCCTGGCCCTGCAGCTGAACCCTCCAGAAGGGATCAAAACAGCTCCCTGTTCCCCAGCGGCAGTTGTCCCTTTATAAGACTTGGCCAGCAAAACCCATCTGTGACCGTAGATGGCTCCATGTCCCAATGGATGCGTTGGGAAAGTTGCTCCTCAGGACATCTGCCCTGAGCAAGTGCCTTCTCTGGGCCTTCTCCAACCGGCTGCACATTGGCCATGTCCTCTCCCATCCCCAGGCTAGGGGACGGAGGTTAAATCCACATTTTCCTGTGGTTTCCCTCGACCCCAGAAGAGCTGGTGCTCAGGAGGTCGAGCGAGTACTGCTGCGATGTGCTGGGCAGCGGTCCATCTGGCATGGGCAATGTGAACTGATGGAGCCGCTTTCAGGCGTACCTTTATTAATATCTCTGCGCTAAGGAGAGCGGCTTGGCCTCTCTGCTTTCCTCTCCAGCAGCCTGACCCTGCTCTGACAGCAGAGCTCATGAGAAAAGCAAAGGGGGGGAGACTCCAGTGCTACCCGAGGTTTTGCATCTGCTGGTGTCGTTGAGGGTCCCACAAATGCCACGTCTCCCCAGCAAGGTTTGCTGACTCGCTTTGTAGTGTGAAAGAATAAACTCTAAGACCTTCTTCCTTCTTCGTGTGTGGTTTTTGGGAGCAGCCTAGCCATAAGAGTGAGAGTAAGGGAAGTTGGGGTGGTCCTCGCTCAACATGCAGCCACCTTCGTCATCAGATCCATGGCCAAACACCCCCTTGGGTCCTTTTGCCGTGAGAGGTAACGGCTGTGTCTTTGTTTTCTCATTGCAGAGCCTCTCACGGGATCCACGTGGTGACGTGGCAACCAAGACGTGGAAGCTTGGGACTTCTCTTCCACCGCAACAGAATTTGGGGGGTGGGCAGGGGTGGGCCAGGGGGACATCAGGAGTCGCAAGACCCTTCACCTTCACTGTGGGCTTGGCTCAGGGATGACTGCAGGCAGAGTCAACCCTTACAGCATCGTGTCCTCCGAGGAAGACGGGCTGAGGTTGACCACCATGCCAGGTATCAACGGCTTTGGCAATGGGAAGATCCACACCAGGAGGAAATGCAGGAACAGGTTTGTAAAGAAGAACGGTCAGTGCAACGTGGAGTTCACCAACATGGATGACAAGCCGCAGAGGTACATTGCAGACATGTTCACCACGTGCGTTGACATCCGCTGGAGGTATATGCTCTTGCTCTTTTCCCTGGCATTTCTGGTGTCCTGGTTATTGTTTGGGCTGATTTTCTGGCTAATTGCACTCATTCACGGAGATCTAGAAAACCCGGGTGGAGACGATACCTTCAAGCCTTGCGTTCTGCAGGTCAATGGCTTTGTGGCTGCTTTTCTTTTCTCCATTGAGACCCAAACGACTATTGGTTACGGCTTCCGCTGCGTGACGGAGGAGTGCCCGCTCGCAGTCTTCATGGTGGTGGTTCAGTCCATCGTGGGGTGTATAATTGACTCTTTCATGATTGGTGCAATAATGGCAAAGATGGCCAGGCCCAAAAAACGGGCCCAGACATTACTTTTCAGCCATAATGCAGTAGTGGCAATGAGAGATGGAAAACTCTGCCTGATGTGGAGAGTTGGGAACCTCCGGAAAAGCCACATAGTAGAAGCCCACGTACGAGCTCAGCTAATTAAGCCCAGGATCACAGAAGAAGGGGAGTACATACCTCTCGACCAAATAGACATCGACGTGGGGTTTGATAAAGGCTTGGACCGTATCTTCTTGGTGTCCCCCATCACCATTCTTCACGAGATCAACGAAGACAGCCCCTTGTTCGGGATCAGTCGCCAGGACTTGGAGACAGACGACTTTGAGATTGTGGTCATCCTGGAAGGCATGGTAGAAGCCACTGCTATGACAACGCAAGCTCGGAGCTCCTACCTGGCCAGCGAGATCCTCTGGGGCCACCGCTTCGAGCCTGTCTTGTTCGAGGAGAAAAACCAGTACAAAGTAGACTATTCCCACTTCCACAAAACCTACGAGGTCCCGTCCACCCCCCGCTGCAGCGCCAAGGACTTGGTGGAGAACAAATTTCTGCTGCCCAGTACTAACTCCTTCTGCTACGAGAATGAGCTGGCCTTTATGAGCCGCGATGAGGAAGAGGAAGATGATGACAGCCGGGGTTTGGAGGACCTGAGCCCGGACAACAGGCACGAGTTCGATAGGCTTCAAGCCACAATAGCGTTGGATCAGCGGTCGTACAGGAGGGAGTCGGAAATATGACGCTTGGTCCTTCCACTGACTTTTCCGAGGGTATTTTTTTTCCTCCTCTAATCTCTTCCCCTACAACCCGCTCAAATTATGCAGAACAATGCAAGTGCCATAGGAATGCTTGAGAAATTAGTATCGTTCATAGTTTTCAGTTTCATCGCAATAACCACTGAGCGGTCTGCAGGAGGGGACGGTGGCAGGCCACGGCGCACCTTCCGTGCCCGGCACCTGCGGCGGGGCCACCGGCTCTTGGGGGACGGACGGACGGACAGACAGACGGATGTAGAGAGGAGGGTCCGTGGGGCGCAGGCAGGCGCTCGCCCCGTGCGGCCCCGCAGGGCTTTGCTCTCCCCGTGGGGAAAACGCCAGCGTTTTCTTGGAGCCGAGCACTGCGAGATCCAAAAAGAGGAAGTATCAGGAAACAAATCTTTCTCTCTCTCTCTTTCTTTTTTTTTTTTTCCTTTTCTTTTTAACTGAGCAGCAACAACAAAAAAAATTGCTCCTTCCGGCAGGTGGTCTGGGTCAGTTGCACAAGAACAACACTTGAAATAACATGCAACATTAACGTACTTCTTTTTAATTTGGGAAAAAGCGGGGGGGAGGGAGGTGAGAGGGTTTTTAATTTTTTCACCGTACCGTTTGGGAGACTGTTTACCAAAATAATAATAATAATAATAATAACAATAATAACAATAATAATAATAATAATAATATTAAATCTGAAAGAAGTGATTCAGTATTTTTTAAAAGTGAACAAGGGAATGAATAAGCCACCGGCGTCCTTTGAGGGGGTGACTTGCTGGGCAGATGCAAGAGCTAGAAGACAAGACTGCATCCAGTTTGGGGGTGGGTTTTTTTTTTTTTCCACTGGCATGGCTTCATAGGCAGAAAACAGATGTAAGTGGCTGGAGGTCCGTGGCAGTGAAACCAAGTAGCGTAATTACTGGCAAAGTAGCTAATAAGGAAAAGCCAGATTGTGATAGAAAGAAGCATTGTAAACACAGTAATTAGCCAATTTCTGGAAATATTGATCTTCAGGGTAGAAATGGGGTCTGGGGCATCAGCTGCTGAAGTGCTGGGTCTCCCCCAACATCTCCGATGGGGAATTCATAAGTTTCACCAAAACTGGGACAAAATAGTGAAAAGCACAAAAAGGAGAGTGGAAAGCTCTCAAATTTGGGTATTTTCTCACTTTTCCAACCAATTTGGTATTTTCTCGCTTTGAAAAATCATTTCAAATGTGGAAATCAATGTGAAAGTCATCTCGTTGGGTTGCACTTCTTCTAGCACAGGAGCTGCCTCTGTGCCAAGCTGGGATTTATGAATTCCCCGTTCACCGGAGAGTCCTGCTTCAGAGGCAGATGCTTTTCCGAAAACAACAGATGCCAGTTGAGAAAACCACCCCGTCTTGTGCTTCAACCCGTCCCCACGTCCCGGCCTCAAGGTGTATTGTGCCTTAGAGATGCAAACTCATTCCTTGCCCCAGCCCTCCTCCACGGCACCCCGCTTGCATCCCCCCCACCGGCGTGACATCCCCTTTGCTCTGCCCCCATGAAAGCGCCCGCATCCCACCGTCCGCTGCGTTTTAGGCTGCCCTTGATGGCACGCTGGTTTAGCTTTTGCTACGGCACGAAGCAAACCACCCCGTGCGTGGGAAGCCTTTGCTCCTGCCCTGCTCCCTGCCTTTGCACAGAGGGAAGGAGCCAGGAAGACACGGCTTGCGGGTCCCTTCATCCCGGCTGTGCTGCTCATTGGTGCTCTGGGAACCAAAATTTGGCTCCCTGTTCCCCGTGGCCGTGGGAAAGGCTTCGGTACCCACAGGCATCCCACACCCAACCCTGGGAGAGGAGCCTCGGCAGCACCTGGCCTCAGGGAGAAGGGGTTGAAAGTGGGATCCCCGACACTGTTTCGGCTGACAGGCTCCCGGTGCTTTTCTCCCCCCTCCCCACCCACATCAGGGAAGCCGTGTCCCGGGGTTACAACTTGCATGTCCAAACATCAGTGGCAGAGGCAGAATTTGTCCTGTGTCCCCATCTCCTTCTTGCAAAGGGCTCTGGGGAGCAGCTGCCCCGGTGCCCCCCCCACTGCCCTGTGCCTCCGAGCATCACGTCTCACCGGCCGGCCACGGGATGGGGACCGGGACTTCATCCCCGCAGAGTTTCTTCCCACCTTGTTCCCACCAGCATCCATCACCGCCATGCCATGCTGCCCACCAAGGGGCTGCTCTAATTTTGGCTTCCTCTAAAAACCAGCCACTGGGAGAAAAGAGCCCCGGGGGGCAGCGCCGGGAGGGGGCCAGCCGTTTTGGCACCAAGTGCCCCAAACGGGCTGGCCCCAAAAGCAGGGACACATAGGGATGTGACATCGAGCTCTGGCCACGACATTTGTGTTTCTAAGGCGGTGAACACGGATGCCATCCCATCGCCAGTCCCTTTGCTCCCGGGGGGGAGATGGTTTTGCCACTCGCTTTTTGCCCCATAGCATCTGGGGGGGAGGGTGGGAAGGATGAATGGGGGGTAGAGAGATTTTGTGCGTGCACTACTTATTTATTTTTTTAAAAAAATGCTTTTAAGTCGTTTAGGTTCTTTTGAATAAATAATAATTATAAAAAAAAGGTGCACATCTTGCTGCTGTAGGGTTCTCAGAGGGTTAATTTCTTTATAAATATATATATATATCACAGTAAATATTTGTATAAAAATGAAAGAGAAATAGAGATGTCTTTAAGTAAATTATTGCTTTTAAAGAAACTTCTATGATTGTACAGTGTTACCTGGGAGAATAGAATAATATATACAGATGTATTTTTAAACTGCTGTGTAGGAGGATGTGAACTGGGCTGGGGAGCGCCCGCGGCCGGCACAGAGAGGGGGGGTTTGGACCCTCCCCGGCCCCCGTTCACGCACCCCCTTCCCCAAACCCCGCTAGTGAGGATCTAGCTCTGGCGAGTTGTCATATATATACATCATATAGTCCTCGTCCTGGCCATGGACCACGCCGGTACAAAGTGTATAAATATTATTTTTGCCTACGTGTGAGTGCTCTGAGCTACTGGTCTTTTTTCCTACCATCAGGGAGCATTGGGAAGGCTGCCCAAGAGTAGTTTTAATCACATGAATTATCAAAGAAAAGGGGGGGAAAAAGAAAAAAAAGGTGAAAAAACCCAAAAAAGTGGTGTTTGTTTGGCACTCAGGTTCCCCGGAGAGGCTGGAAAGGCACAGGGATGCTCTCGGGATGTGAGTTTTGGTGTCGATCACAGCAGGGATGGAGCGAGATCCCGTCGGGAAGGGGCTCAGAGCCGTGCGAGGGGACACGTTCCCCCCCAAAACAGCTGCCGGCCATTTCCTCCGAGCCGAAGCCGCTCCATCCATGGAGTTAACTCCGGCATTACACTTGATCTTTGGAGGATGGCAAAAGTCCGAGAAAGGAAAGAGCCGCTAATCTTCTTGGCCAGCATCCCGTAGGGATTGCCCTCGGCCGGGGCTCAGGGCAGCCTCCGGCAGCAGCAGCCACCCCGGCTGGGGACCGGGGGCCGGACCCGCTGCTGCTCCCACTCGGCTTCACCCCAAAAAGATTCACGGGTGAGAGCAGAAAGCGGCCGCAGCCCTGCACCCCAAAACCACCGGCTGGGAAGAGCATCCTGCGGCCCCGACAGACGCGCGGTGGCCCCGCTCGGCCGGGCGGTGGGTTCCCCGGGCTGGGAGCCGTCGGGACGAGCCTTAGCTTCTCATAACCGAATTTAGTGCACTTAGTCTTTTAGGGCTGGGACAATCACTTAGCGCTTAACCTTTTGCGATTCGGTGCCTGCTTGACCTTCAAACCTTTTGTAGGAGATGAATTCAGAGCCACCTTTTCTATCTTTAATAAGGCAGAACAAATACTTTTATTTTTAAACCCTCCTGCTCTTTCCTTTCCTCTCGTGCTGACAACCAAAAGAGTCCCCTGTGTGCGTGTGTGTCCCCCCCCCATTTCTTGCACACCAAAACAAGTGTGTGGCTGCCGGGTCTGGCGCTCCGGCTGGATCCTGCTCTCCCACCACCCCCAATTCAGGAATGCTGCCATGGGGGGGGTTGGCGCAGGGCAGGATCCGGCCGCGTTATGAGCAGGGAGGGGACGTGGGATGGTGCCCGACCCGATGCCACCCATCACCTCGCTGAGCCCCGGTGCCCGCCAGCTGTGCACATCTGTCCTGCTGGCCCCTCCCAGGGGCATCATCTTTCACCCATTCCCCCCCAAAAAAACACACCCCGGTGCTCCCCCAGGCTTGGCCCCATGTGGTTTGGGGACTGAGACCCAGCACCAGTTCACATGGGCAGGCTGGCAACTGGGAGCACTGGTTTCCCAGGGGTAAAACGCCAAGTCCGTTCGCTGGGGCGATGCTGACGTGCAGTGATAGAGAAGCTGATGGATGCAATGAAAGTATCTGTACCTTTTCCACCTCCGGTGTTTCTCTGTCTCATTGCACATATATTTGAGATATATGTGACAATGTATATATATATTTGTAAAATGTATTTCAGATGACAAAACTGGCCAATTTTATGTTATTTTAAATATATTATATATATTATATATAAGAGTCTCCAAAAGATATAAATAGACTAGAGAAAATAATATAAATATGTAATAAATGTATTTTGATCTATTTAAAATATCTCGCGTCATGCTGTATATTTTAAAGATCATAGGGAAGTGTCTGCCTGTAGCAAAATTCAAACATGGTTTCGAGTCTGTCAGTTGTCACACATATAATATATATGTGCAGCAAACTTTGAGCAAGACTGGGGGAGCCAGCAGGAGAAACACAGGGGTTTTTTTAGGAGCTTTTTTAGCAAACGTCCATCCTGCTGCCTCTAGGTAGGAGCAGAAACCCCACATCTGAGTTTTTCTTGTTATCCTGCAGGAGAGGATAATTTTTCCTGTCTGCCAGGGAAGGGGCTGCAGGGTTGCTCAGCGGGATGGGGGGCTCTGCAGTGTCCCCCGCTTCCCGCACAGCCCCGTGTGTGGGTACCATTTGCTCTGCTGCGCTGATGGGCTTTTGCCAGGGGACCGGATCGCAGCGGCTCAGTCATGCGGGGAGTCCGGAGATAGGAAAACGTGTCTGGAACCCAGGCAGAAAGAGCCTAGTCATCCAAGACTGACCCAACAAATCTTCCCAGAGTGACCTTTGTCGCCCTTGGGCTCCATGAGGAGCTATTTCCTATGGGCATTGCTTCCTCCAGGGACCTCAGGGGACACCATGCCGCGGCCAAGTGACAGTTTAAATGTCTTTAATGGTATGTCACGGCTGAAGGAAAGCAGAGCAAGTGCGTGGGATGCTATTTACGGAGAGAATAATGGCCTGGTGGACACGGAGCCCCTGGATTCGCCATCCTGGATTTTCCTCCTGGCTTTTGCACCTGACTGCTGCAGGGAAGGGGGCTCGTGTACCAAGATAACTTGGAGAAATTATTCATCATCATTTTGCAGGCTGGTCACGGGTCTGAATCCGGGTAGGGCGACTAATGACCGATAGCTTCCACCCACTGATGACAGTCGGTTGGGTCCCATCAGCTCCATCCCTTCCCTCATAAGGGAGTTTTTTACCCATTAAAAAAAAAAATCACTGCCAGTCACTCACTCTAATCACCAAAGATAGGGCTGGGGCTAAGCATGATTTAAGAGCACAGCCTGTTTAATTTATCAAAGGGGAGACTGAGAGGTGACTTGATTACAGCATTTATGACAGGGAAAATACACTGGTACAAAGAGGTAACATAACATACCAGGGAAAGGCATAATAACCACCTCTTCCTGGAAGGCAAAGCCAGACAAATCTATCTTGGAAATAAGGGGCAATCTTTTAATAATGATTAGCTATTAGAACAAGCTACCAATATCTATCTCAATGCCTTTAAATGTGGACCAGATGCTTTTCTGGAAGCTTTTCTCTTGCTGAGGAGAGGAGCTGGGGTTATTGGGGGAGGTAATGGCCTGTTACAGGCAGGCAAGAGGTGAGATGGGAAAAACCTCCCCGCTCTCCTCCAGAACATGGGCTGGATCTCAGAAAGGAAAATGCCAGGGAGGGCGCAGGGGATGATCTTGCAGAGACCTGCCAGCATCTCTCTTGGGGACAAGTACCCAGCAGCTTCCCAAAGCTCTTGTGCCTCCTCTCTCAGGATTTGCTTTACCTTGCAGCAGTGACTCCTCGCGCAGCAGTTTGCACTACAAAACCCATCGCTTCATTTGTGGAAGCATTTAATGATTCAGGAGCCGGCAGCTCCCCAGGGACGATTTCCACTGCCTCCAGAATTCCTCCCTCAGTGGCTGCTTGTAGCAGAAATCCCCAGGGAGCTGAGCTGACGCTGGCACCATGGGAAATGTGCTACCAGGACGTTTGGTCCTTGCTTTATTTCCACTCCGACCATCCTTGTCTTTGGCGGTTAGAGCTAAACCAACGGGCTGTTGTCGTGACCAGGAGCAGCGGAGATGGGAAGGCAGTGGCTGCCTCCACGGGGAAGGACCTTGCTTACCCCTCGCAGGCATGGCCAGGGTGTTTTTGGCAGGGATGCTAGCCAATGGACTGTGGCTGGGGCTGTTTCTTAGCTGGTAACCTCCACTTTTAATACTCAAAATGTCTTTAAATGCTAAAACCCTCTCTAAACTCAGCATTACACCAGCCCTCGCTGACTGCCCTCCTGCCTCTTTACCTTTGGCTTCAGGGGACTGGGGCATCTCTCTGTGCCCTTGCAGAGGTTTCTGGTCTCCCAAAAAGCAGGCTATCTTTTCATCGGCTTGGATGGGTTTGGCTCAGACGCACCACCACCAAAATCTGGGTGGGCCAGTCCCTCTTGATCAGGCAGAGAGTGGGCAGAAGGGCTGTGAGCTCTGGGTTCCCACCAGGACGGAGCTGACATGGGTTTTGCACGCTCTGCTGCCCATCCCCAGGGCAGGACTTGCTGTGTTTCGCTGCCCAAAAACATGATGCCACGCAGGGAGGGCACCACATTGGTCCAACTCCTGAACTGGTGCGGATCAGTGCCAGGCAGAAATTCTCTGAACCAAATCCTTGGCGTTTCCTAATGAATTTTCCCCAGCCGTGCTAAGGCGATGCACCATATCTCAGAGGGGGAGAGGCAAGAACTTTGCCCTGGCCCCCCAGGAGATGCTGCTCCTCCACCCAGCCTGGATGCACCCTCTCTCCTGGCTGTTTCAAGAAGCTCAGCCCCTACAAACCCCTCCAGATTTGTTCCCTTGTCTACCTGAGTTGCCCCAGCATCATTCTGCGTGGCCGGGAGCAGCTCGGGTACCGCAGGGCGATACCCAGGGATGCTTGGTTGTCTCTGGGGGTAACCATAGTAACAGAGCAGCATCTCTGCTCTCCTGCTGGTAATTTGCTTTTTCATCCTGCATTAAGGTGGACCCTCTCTGACTCCTTTCTCCCCACCTGCCTGCCCTGAACAGCAACACCAAGAGCTCTCCGACTGAGGGGCCAGCTCTCCAGCTTCTCGTGCCACATCCCACCCCATCCCACGCCGGGTTTCATCCCGCTGTAGAACGGGATACTACCAGGGAACCAGCCCCCAGCATCCTGCAGGGAGACCGGGAACGTGGCAGCTGGAGTTTCTCCTTAACACAAATTTATAAGTGTGAGTGGGACAAAATTAGGGGTTTCCTTACACTTGTTGTTAAAAGGTCACTGTCAAGGTTAAAAACCTTAAATACTCTTTTTTTCTTAATTGTAAAAGGCCTCTATTAGTAATACCATGCCGGCTTATTAATATGGATTGAATTTTTCAGCACTGAATGTAATTATCACCCATTAAGTACTTTGTTCACCTTTCACATTTCTCCCCGCTTGGGGAAGGCAAACACATGAGTCAGCGTCCCTTTTTCTG
This sequence comes from Haliaeetus albicilla, assembly GCF_947461875.1. Classification (NCBI taxonomy): domain Eukaryota; kingdom Metazoa; phylum Chordata; class Aves; order Accipitriformes; family Accipitridae; genus Haliaeetus; species Haliaeetus albicilla. The sequence continues at coordinate 22,454,937 of NC_091504.1, read as the reverse complement.
TCAGTTTTAGGCAGTTTCGGTGACAAGCCGTCGTGAATCAGCACAACGCCGCAAAGTTCAGGTCACAAACGCTTGCCACAATGCTGCTCCTGGAGAAAAACGGTGATTTAAAGGAGGTAAAGGAGACCCCCGTCCTGACCCAAGGCTTTGGGGAAAAAAAACCGCAAATGAATAAATTTGGAGTCAAACTGGGCACGGTGGTACTGCTTTAAGGGAAGATGCGCAGAAGGCTTTCTGATGGGATATCAGGGTTGTGGATGGAGAGGGAAAAGGAGACATGTCCGAGCTGGCAGATCAACACCCCTTGCCCAGCCAGTCGATGCTTCCCCTCCTCTTCCCCTGCAGCTGGCACACTTATTTTGGCAATACCTCATTAGCATGTAATTAAGCCTTCCCCTCTTTGCCAGCACTGCCTGATGACCCCAAGCATTATGCCTGTCCCCCAGGCTGGGACGTTTCTCCTTGTCCTCTTCCAGGCTCCCTGCTCACTGGGCTGCGGCACCCGCGCAGGGTCTGGGTGGGGATGCTGGACACTCAGGGATGGCATTGGGGGGGGTGACCCCAAAAGCCTGTTATCCGGGGGCTGGCATCCCTCCCTCGTGGGCTTGCTGTCCGTTTGGGTTCGTGGCTGACTCAGCCCCAGATGGTTGCTGCGAGCGCTTATATAACGGCGTGTTTTGGTGGGGGCCGGGGATGCGGTGTGCGGCGAGGAGGTGGGCGCGGGGGCGAGGGAGGGAACAGAGCTAAAGATAAAGCCTGGCAGCTCTGGCAGTGCTTTGCCAGGCCCCCCGGGAGCCGACAGGGGAAAGGCTTCTAGGGATCGGGCACCCCGCTCGCAGCCACCGCAGCCGCAGGGGCACGGTCCCGCTCGTCGTCCCGGTGTGTGGCTGGAGAGAAATAGCTTTTGCATCCCGCTGCCAGCAGCTGCTTTCTCCTCCCTGGTACCCACCGGGCACCGCAGGTGCTGAGCCGCAGCTCGCCCTTTCCACATTCACCTTCCTGCAGCCTTTGCGCTGCCATTCGCAAACGGACTCAAAACCAGCCCTGTTCATTAAAACAGGGTTTTGGTTTTTTTTTTTTCCCCTGGTGTTTCATGACTTGGATGCAGCAAGAAAGCAATTTTGCGTGATTGCAGGACTGAACCAGACTGCCTAGAGCCCGCCCGCATCCTTCACCCCCCATCACTCCCTCCCTCCCTCCTGTACCCTCTGCTCTGCTGGTGACTGCCAACCAGCACCAAAGCTCGCGATCGGGTCAGAAAACTGATGTTTATTTCTCTTAAAGGGATGTTCTGGGTGACCTTTGACCTCTGTAGAAGTCTTCCTCTTTTGCTCAGTTTACAAATTCAATGTAAACACAAAGATGACCCTTGTTTTATGGGAGTTTTATTTTAATGCTCTGGAGATTTGCTAAATAAAAAGGATTCTAATATGAAGGACGTGCTGGGTGTGATGGCTTTTCTCAGGCGGGGCAGCCGTGGGGTTTGGGCCAGGTAATTAATAACTTGAGACCCTGCTCTGTGCCTGGGTGGGTGCTGCACATCCCTCAGCACCGGCGTTAACCATGAACCCCCAGGGATGGCTTTTATTTGCCTGGAGCTGCCCTCCGCAGGAGCCTTCCCCAACCCCAACGGGGCTGAACCCAGATTTAATCCCCAAAGCCCTTTTTTGCCTTGCATCAGGCCAAACACACGGGTACGGGAGTAACCCCAAGAAGCCTCGGAGGCTGCTTGCAAGCCCTGGAGCAAGGTAGATCCCTGTGCCCCGGTGGGGTGTCCTGGATGCTCGAGGGTCCCCGCTGCGGGAAGGGATGGAGAAGGTCCCCAGCCATGCCCTGGCGAGCAAGACGTCGTCCGCGGAGCGCTCCATACGGCAGCACCATAATGACGCCGGGTGTGGGGGCGATGGCGAGAACAGGCGCTCGGTGTCGGCAGGAGGAGCGCTGCGGGCTGGTAACAGCGCTCAGATGGTAGGGGGAAGTCCGCAACTCCTGATAATTAGGAGGAAGACTAAATAAATCCCTTTGAAAAAGACAATGGGGGGGGGGGGGGAGGATGGAGAAGCTGGGGCCTGGGCTCCTGCCAGCAATGGATTTGCAGAACGCAGTCGCCCACGCTGGACGGGAGCAGAGAGGGGTATCGTCCCCGCAAGGTCAGGGTGACAAGGCTGCGGTGGGACCGGTGACGACCGGCACGCGGAGGGCTAGCGGTGGCCGTGGTGGTGGCAGCGGGGTCGGGTGGTTGCTATCCCAAGCGGTGGGTGTCTGGGTGCCCCCTCCCATGCAGGTCTCTGCATGTCCCCTCCCTGCCCCAGGGCAGGTCTCCATCCCACAGCCCCCGGCGCAGGGAGGACTGGATTTATGGGGAGCGGGAATCTGGGGATTACGCTGCCGGAGCCTGACCAGCCAAAAATTGTTAAAAATCAGAATATCCGTAGCTCAAATCCAGCTTAAAAGTCAAACCAATCATCCAAACCATCTGCCTCGCCATTGAAGATAATACTACTTTTATTGTTTCCATAAGCTGCTAAGCAGCTTTTCAGCAAGAAAAACCCTCTCTGCTGGGACATTTGCTGTGGTGGGACGGCATGATGGCCTGCCTGGTGGCTGCCAGGTCCTGCTGGGACGGGGAAGCAGGGCACGATGCGGTGACGTGGAGGATGCAGTGCAGGGACGGGAGAGCAGGAGTTGGTGCTGGGGTGTATCGCATTGCTCCATGCTGTGGTGGGGATAACGGCTCACGGCCGGCTGCCATCGCCTCCCCTGGAAACCTGCTGATGGAGGAGGGGGTTGCAGTACCAGCTCTCCTCCAAGACATCCCAAAACTTTTCTGGAGGCTCCGGCAGCTGAGGGTGACGGGTGACAGCCTGTAACAGGAGCTGCCCTTGCTGCTGCCCACCTGACCTTCTCCCCAGAGGTATTATTAGCCCGCTGAGAGCAGCCAGCCCGAGCCACGAGCTTTCCCTCCCCAGCTGCAGGCCAGGGAGAGGAGCTGTGCACGATCCTCCCCATTTCCCCAACGAGATGCACCCCGCTGAAGGCTTCGAGCCACTCTCCAAAGTCTGCTCTCAAATACCTGGAAGATGCCTGTGCCCAGCAGAGACATCAGCCTGTCCTGCCTCTTCTAGACCCTCCCTATAGTGTCCCACCGAAGTAGCTGCCATGCAGTTCACCGGCTCCCAAACCATCACCCCTCTCCCAACACCTCATTCTAGCAATCTCTAAGGCAATATAAGCTGATGTCTCTATTCCCATCTCCGGCTTCTCCAAGTGGCAAAAGCATCGTCTATCAAGCTCTTAACTGACATCCTTCCTGCCATGTAATTAACACCCCCTTGGCCCATGGATTTCAAAACAGGACATGTACGACTATGAAAAGGTCTAAGTCATGTTATTTGCTCTAGACTGAGAGAGCAGGGCACATGCTTGGGTTGAAGATGTGTCTGGGGTGAAAATTGACTGTTGTCTGTGAGTTTGTATTGATGCAGTAAGAGCCACAAGAACTTCTTAATGAAATCGCCCCGGAGTCACTTACATTATACATTCATGCTGGCATTTGGATGCTCCTGGCTTTGCTTAGGATGACTTTGCTTGGAGAGATTATTATCCCATGGGAAGACATACCTGAACCAAAACTGAGTTCTCCTCGCATGGAAATAAGGAAGGAGAAAGAGCTGTTAGATCAGCAACCAACAAGCCAACAGGAAACTGCACTTCTAAAGATCATCAGCTTTTACTTTGTCTTATTTTAAGTGCCTGGCAGCAAGCTGGCCCTTCTTTTCCCCTGGGAGAGGCAGAGTGTTGCCAACTCACACAAGTCTGTCGTGGGATTTGCTACCTCTGCCGCAGAGCCCCAGCTCCCAGAGCCGTATTGTTAGCAGAGACTCACTGTTGCTACCTGGAAAGCAACTTTGCAGCTACCACGGAGCATTTCACTCCAGCTCAGCACAACGGCTCAGGGCCGGAGCATCCCCCGGCTGTCCCGTGTCCCTGGCAAGGTTGGCTCTGATTTCATTCCTCCTTTTGAGGACTCTCCTGGATGCTTGGCTCCTCGGTGACATCCGACCATGGCTTGGCAGGGAGCGCGCTGGGCTGCAGGGATGACCCCATCCTTCCCTGCCACCCAGCCTCTGCCCAGGGCTCGCCTGGGGGACCTGGCTTGCAGCTGCCAAACCCACATCACTGACTTTTAATTAGGGGGAGCTGCAATTAGTGGAACACCAGCAGAGTGGGAGGAGAAGCCCTGGCCTCTCAGTCTTGGCTGCTTTACAGTGTTAGACTGCAAGGTCCCTGACACCTTCCCTAATCAGTCCTGATCGTGACAGTCCAGCGACTGGGGTGTGCGTCGGATCTCCGGTACAAATCCTACCTGGACGCACCTTGCATGCAATGCAGCTAGCTCCCGTGGGCTAAATGTCTGCAGAATTTCATCCAGCAGAGCAGTCCAGTAATCTTCCATACAGAAAGACTGATGGGTGATATCCACAATCTTACTTCTCTGTGTGTGTTTGTGTTCTTTCTCCAAACAGCAATGTAAGGGTTATGCTGAGAGTGCAGAAGATGACGGTACTTTGTACCTGCATCCCTTCCACTGGGTGTTTCCAGTCCTGTGGATGAACACAGGCTCTTTGGTCTCAACGTCAGAGATATCCAAACACAGTGATCCAGGGAAACGCAGCTGGGAGGCAGCGGCAGGGTCTGTCCCTTGGAGCTATGTTAGACTCAATGCAACTGTTACCAAAGGTGCCCATAGATTTCCATACTCCACAAGCCATAGAGCATTCCCTGGAGGCCCAGCGTCAACATAAATCATCTGTTGTACGCATGACAACAAGCCACAGAAACCACAGGGAGCAGCAGGTGAGGCCGAGATTGTCACCATGCCCCTGCTGCACATGAGAACATGGTCATGAGTTCCCGATGTGGGAGCGGATACCGCTGCCTCCTGCTTGGCAAGGACGGCACCAGGCTGGCAGAGGGAGCTGAGCCCACTCCGTCCATCCTCATCCTCCTGCTGTAAGTAGGATTTGCTGCTCCGAGCTGCAGAGAGCAGGTCCTTGACCGACGGAGTTGTGCTTGGGCTGCAGATCCCACCGGTGCCATTTCCGAGATGCTGGCAAGCATCCCCTCAAGAGGAAAGAAGCTCAGCCAAGCCTGAAATGACCTGCAGGGGCAGGGTAGGCTCCTTCCACTCTTGCATCATGTGCTGGGATTTATATAAAAGGGGATTCTTTGCAGGATGGCCTGACCCACAGAGGGTGACGTTCGCAGTGTGCTGCTCCCAGACTGCAGCTTGAATACCCCCTGGATCAGGGTGAGCCCCAGCCTCTGCCACAGAGCACTTGGCTCCCTTTGAGGTCAGGCTGGACCCATGCGTGGAGTCACAAGACAGGGCTCTGGGCCGCTCGTGCATGTCAAGTGATGCTACGCATGCCTCTAGCACTGCCCGGACCCCCAGCTGTGGCACAGCACCCTTGTCCCTCTCCTCATCCCACACCTGAAAAGTTAAGGTCTTGTTTCTCATGTTGCCACGGTGCCACTCGTTGAACAAACCCCCAGCCCTCCGCACGCCCCATTTTCCCAGACCCCAGTGCAGCTCTGTCCCCTCTCAGAAGCCTGTGAGCTACCTCCAGCCATAGCTGCTCCTGTGCACTCTCCAGACTTTGGTTAACTCCAGGCTCCTCTCTCTTCACAGCACCCTGGGAAATAAAAACCTCCAGGGATGCAGGCTGTTTCCAGCTGATGGAGAAAGCAGGGAGTGAACCTGCCGCTGGTGGCCACACTCGCTTCTAAGAAGGCTCTCTGCTGTGGCTGGGGATGAAGCTGGGATGGTTTCTTGTCTGCAGAGTGTCCCTCTGTGGCCAAGGATGCTGGCAGCCAGCGGAGTGTCCCTGGACCCCTGTGGGTACCTTGACATTGCTTCTGGAGGACCGACCCCAAGCCATATTGCTGCAGGACGTTTTGACTTAGAGCATCGCAGATGCCACAGCTTGAGGTTGGCTTCTTGCTGTAGTAGCTTCACTGGGTCCTTTTGGAAGAAGATATTTGGGGGTCAGGGGGAAGTAGGCTCCAAAAATCCCTGCTCAGGGCCATGATCAGTCTGGGATTGGTTCATCCTCGCAGACAGCTCTGATCCAGGCTTTGAACATGTCACAGTCCAGGGCTGGCATGACCTAGATTTTGGGTTGATTTATAGCAAAGGTTGGGAGGTTCAGCTCCAAATGGCTTGGTTGCCAGCCTGGTCTGCATGGCATAGCTGACCACTGCATACTGGGAATGCACCACATCCTCATGGCACTGAGAGGGAGCAGCAGGGAAACACCCTACTCCAGCAGCCCTCAGACTGGGCAGGACCGTGAACCCAGCTTCTGCCCCAAGCCCCTGTGCCCTGGTGCTTTCTGGAATCACCAAGAAGCTCAGGTTTTCTTGATGTGCCTCAGGGACCCTCAGTATTTATTGTTGTGTCCAGGACTGCTGAGATTTGGCTACCTGGCCAAACTTGCCAACTCAAAGGTTACCTCAGCCACATCTACCAGGCTGACTGCTCTTCTGGAACAGCATGGGGGCACCAGGAACAAACTGAGTTCCCAGTTACTGCTCAAACGCAACCCGGTATGGAAACCATTTGGAAAGAAAGCAAGCTCAGAGATGGAGACATTGCACTGGTCCTTGGGAAGCTGGGCTTCCCTGGTTCTGCCACAGTCTTTTGCATTTCTCCTTGGTGACCTCCCTTAATGCCCATGACTCAATTCCATCAGAAACTGGTTTCCAAGTCCTAATCCCAGTGCCAAAGCACAGGCACTGGTTTTGATTCCCTAGACTGAGTTGCAAAGCTATGAGCCGGGGCAATGGGAGCATCAGTGGTCCCTGCAGTGTGAGACAGCATCCCTTCTCCCACAAACTGGTCACCAGAGCGGGCTAAGCCAAGAGAAAAAGGTCCAGTAACGAGAGTGCAGCCACCCTGCCTGATGAGCCCTGCTCCCATCCCTTCCTGCTCATCACTCCCACGGACAAGTGCACACACGGCAGCAGGACAGGCGATGCCAAGCGCTCCTCGGGCACCGTCACCTGATCTCCGTAACCCGCTCCAAGCCCGGACAAAAATAAATCTGGGAGCGCTGCAGCGGAGCTGCTCTGGCAAGGCGGGCCTGGGCTGAGCCCATTGTTCCAGTGATAATGCTAGTTCCAGTGACTGATCGGGGAGAAATGCAGATATTCCCCTCGCGCCTCTCCAGCCTCCTGCTGCAGAGAAACCGTGGCTCAGTGTCCAGGAGCGGGTGGAAGCATTTGCTGCTGAGCAGAAAAGAACATGTTTTTTCCCACCATGTGAATTTTCTTGTTGATAGAAGGTTCCTTCCTTGTGGGCGAGGCTAAAGTTTCCACTGGGATTATTTTTTCCTTGGAAGTTTTTATTTGTTTAAGTAGAAGGGCAAAAAGCCCCTCACCTTGTATCCTGAAAATTAAAAGTCTGAAGCTCCAGCTCCCCCCATTCTGGCAGGGCACATCGGCCCTGCTGTGCAGCATCCTTTTGCTACGTAAAATTGGCATCTCCTCGCGGCTACCATGGTGTTTCCAAGCACGTAAAGAAATACCCATGGAAGGGAGTGCTGAGGCCTGCCAAACTCATTTCGGTTGTGACCTGAGTTGGTGCTTGGTTGCAAGGGTACAAAGCTGATGCAGTAGCAGTAACCTGGGCAGGAGCAGAGCTCGAACTGTGTGGTGACTGAGGCGACAAGTGGCTTCCAAGGCCCCTGCCCTGAGCAGGAGACATCAAAGTCCCTCCCATGCACACTCCTTCCAAACAGCCCAGTGTGCTCGCAGCCTGGCACGGTGATAAAACAGGAGAAAAAGCCAGATCTGAGCACAAAACTAAGAGAGGAGGCTGCAGCAATATGGTCCTGGAGAAAGCAGGAGCACAACCCCTTGGCTTCCCTTCCCTGCTGCTACCCTTGCTTTCCAGTGTGCCTCAAGCTCCGAATGTCTCGGCTTTGCAAAGAGCCGATCTCCTGGTGTTTGCTGGGCCACAGCCCCATCCGCATCACGTGAATGCCAGCTTGAACTCTGGTGCATCCATCAAAGAGCCTACTGCCTCTCCCAGCAACATGCCGGGGAAATCACAAGGCATGGGGGTAAGCAGGTCTCCTTGTCCCAGCATGGTCCTGGGACAAAAACCCTGCCTGTCCCCATCATTCTGTTTTTTTGTCCCAATCCCCCAAGACTGACTTCACTCACCCCCTCTCCCCAGGCCATACCTGGTTCTTCTTCTGAAGGCGTCATGACTTCACTGTCTATTTTTATCCAGCCCACTGCTAAGTAAAAGCAGAGTTGACACTGGCTTTTGTAAAAAAAAAAAAAAAAAAAAAAAAGGCATTTTTCTTATTGTGTGGGAAAAGATCCATGGGTTGGGTTTTCTTTTTCTTCCCCCTTAACTTGGAGATCTCCCAAAGCAAACAAGTGCGGTTAACTGGAAAATAGGATGATTCACCAGTCCCCTGGGCAGATGGTACCCGGGTCCTCTATTCTCCAGCTCCTGGCAAGGGAAAATGCCCCCTATAAAACTTAAAATAAATAGATGATCCTGTATCCATCACGGGATCTGTTTTGCAAAACGAGCATGTCTTCAATGACCTCCTGCATGTGCCCAGACCACTTGGTTCATTCCAGCTTGGTGTCCTGAACCAGAGGGGCAGTTTGGGGTAGTGCAGGGACAGATCAGGGGCGCGGGAGGTTTCCAAAGGTTGCAGCCTGCTTGTGGATGCTGGAAGCCGAGCAATGCTCTGGGTTATATCCCCGAGTGAAGGGATGGAGCTGCCTTGAGCTGCCGCAGGAGCTGGAGCAGAGCTGTTGCTGCGTAACAAGGTGTCTCCTCCTCCGTGGAGCATCTGCCACACGATGCCCTTGCTCTGGGGTGGTGAGAAGATGCTGACATAGGGAAAAGCTGGCCAGGAGATCCCTGTGGGCGAACGAACAGTGGGGCCAGAGCAATGAAGCAACATTTATCTTCCCCGCAGCCTCTGACATGTGCCACGGAGAGATCGTTTTCTTCACGGTGTGACTCAAATCCCATCTGGATAGTGCAGGAATCCACTGTCCTTTCCAGAGATGGGGAAGGCCTGTCTTAAGTGCCCCCAACTCCTCCCTCCTGTGGGCAATGGGACCGTTCAAACTTATTTGTCCTTATTACATTCCCCTTACAGATACCCAAATTCTGGCCTCACGAGCAGCAGGGCTGGCACTGCAAGGTGGCCTCATCTCAGGGGCATCCTGAGCCAGTGATGCAGCAAAGTGAAGGGCTCTTGTGGGATGTTGGGACATCACAACCCCTGAAGAACATCCCGCAGGGGAAGTGCTGTCCACCAGTGTCCTTTCAAGGCAGGAGCTGTGACGGTGATGATGGTGCTGGAAAAGACTGGGGTGAAAACAGGAGCTGAGTGGGTGTTGGGGTGACCCGGGAGTGAACCGTTCCCTGTTGAGATGCTGGTTCCTGGACAGCAGGAGCAGGGCTGCGGTCAGGGTCTGCCTTTCCCTGCCTGGGACGTTACGACAGCAGAGGAGCCCGAAGCACAGGCTGAGAGGCCAAATTCCCAGCGCTTTAAAATTTCCCCTTGGAAGCTTTTTGGCTGCTGGAGGCCTGGGTTATTTCTGGCTGTGCTCGGCAGGAGCGTTTTTCTCTTGCTTCGTAGCAGGGCAGGGATGAACAAAGAGCTCAGCTCTCTGCCTCCACGGGCACAGCCCTGGCAGCACCGACTTGAGCTGTGTGCCCTCTCCCAGCTCTCCAGGCCAGGGATGAGCTCCCCGGCATGGGGATCAACTCATGAACGGCTCAGAAGTTTTTCCTCCCTCTCACCTTTAAATCAGATCTTTTCGACCCAAAGAGGCCAGCAGCCCCCGTTTGTCAAAATGGGCCCAGTCCTGCTCCCTGGATTTGCTCCTGCATCACTGCTAGAGGCAGATCAGAGACATTTGGGTTGCAGAAATGCTTCAGCTCCTAAGAGGGCTCTTGAGACAGAAAGAACAAGGTTTCTTAAGCAAGCCAGAGGTGATAAGCCTCTAAATAAGCGACAGCCGATTGTGGTGTCACCTCATTGCCCACATTGCCACAGCTGCTCTGGGCATTTTTATCAGCTTTGCCCTCCTCCCGTTGCCTTAGTATTTTATTCAGAAGCACCCACTCACCCCCCCTCATGCCTTGGGGTGGGCAGCAACCTGCTGCCTTGGTACCCACTCCTCCGCCTCTGCCCAAATATGAGGCTGTGACAGCCACTAGGTCACCTCTGGGCATGCCTGGAGAGGGATCAAGAGGAGGAATCCCATTTTTTTATGCCAAATATCTCAAATAAATCGTGCTGTTACAGGTTTAGAAAGAAAATACAGACAGCACCCAGGAGTTCTGGTTTGGTAGTGATGTGGGCACCCTGGGGGCAGGAGGTGTTTGGATCTGGGGAGTAAGGAATGGTTTTAGAGCTACGATTGCTCCTCTGAATTCCCCCTCCTGCTCCCAGTGAGGAGGCTGGGAAGTACTGGCTCTGCAGAAGGCTCTGATTTTGTACGGATATGTTCAACAGAGCCAGGCTTATCCTGGAAAGGTTAAACCCACCCGATGGACCGGTCCCGTTCCCCTCCCCAGTGCCCAGCGGTGTGGTGGTCAGCTGCAGCAGCAGGAAGGGAGTTGTAACCCCTGCTCTCCACCACCCACCCAGCTGCTCCTCCCAGCCAGCTGAACAAGCACCCAGCGCCGGGGGGTCGTGTTCTTAGTGGTCCCGGGGGCAGAGCGGTGAGAGAGGTGGGAAAGGCACGGGGCGAAGGAGACGGGGGCGAGAGATAGAGTAGCGACCTTAGCCCTGGCATCTGGAGCGGGGCGGGTGGCTGGGACGAGGTGGGTGGTCTCTGGTCCACACCACATCCCTGGAAAGGGCAGAGATGTCCACTCCGAGTCTTCCTGCGTGGGGAGCTGGCAGAAGTGCAAACGTCCCAGGGCTGGGGTTTGGGACTTCCAGGATTCACTCTGGCCACAAACTTTTTCTGGCCTGGCTGCAGCTCAGAGCAGAGTGATCTGGCACCCAGGATCCCAAACTGCCCCACAATTCACTCCAAATTCAGCCCCAGGGACTCCTTGCTTGGATCCAGTTCCCAGCTGAGCCACAGCAACCTGGTAGACACCAGTTAACATCTTTCCAGAGGGCTCAGGGCAGCTGGAGGGCTCCTTTGGTCATACCCCAGCCAGTGCATGGTGGCAGTTCCTGTGGATGTTGGGGACAGGGAGCCTCTGTGATGGTGGCTGCTGGGGTGGGAAGGCTGTGTCTCCTCTGCAGAGGGGTCAGCATGGCATCAGGCAGTGCCGGGCACCCGCACGCTGCTGTTATCACCCCATGGGAGCTGCTCTTTTGACCTTTCCTCTTCCAGACCTTGCTCAGAGGGAAGGGGAATGGCAGGGGGAAGAGAACAGCCTATTTTAGCCCAAGCTCCCACTGCAGATACACCTGGAGGAGACCATTGCTGCCACAGGCTTCTCACAGACAAGGACCTTCTCCCTGTAATAGCCCTGCAAGTCTAAAATGGGGTCCAGCACCAAGCCCCACAAGGTGCCAGGAGACATGGGCACTGTCCTCCTGTCCCCGCTCCACCACACCTCCGGCCTCTGCCATCAGCTGCTGCTTTCCATGGAAATATGCTTTTTTTCCCCCTGATAACAAACCCTGCTCAGCGCTGTGTCTAACTGGACCCCCCCTGCAGCGCTTCAGCCTGCCAGCATCAATCCATTTCCCAGACTTGGTGTCACAAGCGCATCATGGAAAATAGTATTGATTCAGCAAGGTGGTGACTTAATTGGAGGGCTCCAGTGAGGCAGTGATTTAACCTTATTACCCAAAGCTAAGTAGAGCTGCTGGGTGCCCTGTGCCAGGGGGACCTGGTTGTGCTGTTGCCCAGTTCCTCATGTGGGAAGGTGCCTCCAAGGACATGTTAGCATTAGGGAAAGGCTGGGGTTATTATATCCAGAGCTGAGTCAGCACCTCGTCGTGTTGGAGTGTCCAGGCTCTTGATCATGCCCAAAGTCACAGAGGGGTTCAGATCCAGCAGACCCTCCAAGCTGCATCTCTTAGCATTGCTCTCTCCAGTGCTTCCCTCCATCTCCCGGCTTCTTCCTCCCCACCCCCCTCTAGGAAGCCTCTTAGTGTCAAGTTAATGTACTGCTTCAAAACAGCACGTCCTGGCTTCACAAAAGGGTAGAAAACCCAGGGGAGAGCACCCATTAGGAGACTTCCAGCCTGCCACCAACTCACTTTACAACCCTGATGAAGTCCTTTAACTCAATTTCCCCATTAATGCATCACGCTAACATGACCACCCCCTAACTCAGATGTATTTGCCCTCCTTTCCCTCAGGCCATGCAGCTTAGCTGTCTGGACATCTCCTTCGGGTCTCTGGGGCCTTTGGGACACAGCCAGGACAGAATTGAGCATCCCCAGCACTAAAGCACTGCTGTGAGATGGAGTCAAGAGCCCCAGCTGTGCCCAAAAGCAGCAAGGAGGGCGATGGAGGCAGCTGAGGTGCTCCTCGCTGGTGAGCAGCGAGGCAGCAGGTAGTGCAAGGAGGGAAGCTACAGCCTTTACTGACCCATAGGCTGGGGAACATGTCGTCTGTGGCCTGGGGCAGCTCACACTTACACCAGGAGCTCAGTTCCACAAATCATCAGGGTGATGACTTTAATTCTGAGTCCTCTCCTGCTGACAGCAATGATTTTTCCAACCGCCCTGACCACAAGCTTGCAATATCAGCCTCTACCATGCTGAGCCCAACAGAGCCCTGATCTTTCCTGGACTCCTGAAACACCACCACCATCCTCTGCTCCCTCCAGAAGCGTTTCCTATCCTCAGCTGGAAGCAGGTGCAGGCTCCTGATAACTCTTCTTTCTGTCCACAAAGGAAATGGGGCGTGAGAACAATCCTGTACACGCACAGCGTAACAGCCCTGCTCCCGCTGATCTGAACTCACACTTGCAGTTGACTCTTCCCTGCTCTCTGCCAGGCCTGGGAAAGTAAGACACCGTGAACAGAAAACAAATGCTTAAATCTCCCTAAACCAATGATCCCATCGATGTCTCAGCACAAGCTAACAACAAGGATCTTCTCCTCCTCCTCACAGTTGGTGGAGGCAGGACACAAGCACATGTTGGTATGACTGTCCCTGCCTTCAGGACTGTTGCTGCCAGCTAGAAGAGGGTCTCAGCACACAGAGAGCAGGTCGGTGCTCTCGCCAGTCATGGCAGGTGCTGGTATCTCTGGGACACTACAGGACTATATACACAGACTTGGTGTAACCAGCCTCAGCAGGTCGGTACTCAGTGAAGGTACTGTCTTAGTGGTCTCAGGAGCAGGTGGCTGGAAGCAACATCCTGAGGTTCATATACTCTTCCCAGCTGTGTATGAGCATCTTCCTGGCTCTCCTGCTCCAGGAGATCTGGGCAGTGAATGTGGATTCCCACAGAGAAGTGTACCATAGACCTGGTAGCCACATGTGGAAAAAAAAACAAAACAAAAAAACCAAAAACCAAACAAAAAAAACCAACAACAAAGCAGAAAAACTCCTGGAAACTGGAAAGAATCACAGAGTGAAGGGAAGGAGGGAAAAAGCTCCCTGCCTTCTAGTCCTTCAGGCAGGTGTCACGTGTAATGGACCCAGATCTCCTACAAAACCCGGGCAACTTCATCCCTTCTCACACGTGTACCCAGGAAAAGCGGACCACCAAGGAGAGGGTCAGGGAGCGATTGCCCTCTCTACTCTTTCCTCCCACCCATCACCAGCTGTAGCTGGCAAGGACAAGGAGCAGGGTTAGTGGGCTTTCTCTAAAAGCAGGGGCTGGAGGCACCATGCCCTCGCCTGGTTAACCACCAAACCCAATCCACTTGTCTCTGCACGTTCACCAAACAGTCACTGCTTCAGAGACACGTTCTCCCAAACACCCTCCCCTCACCGCCTCCTGCATGCAGAGACTCGTACGTCACCGCCTGTGGAGGAGAACCGGTGGGCTGGGGACCGAACTTTGGTCTGCGTGGGAAGATCCCCGCACGCAGCAGTAAGGGCGAAGTTTAACAAGGATGTTCAACAGGATCCAACAGTTTAAGAAACCCCAAGATCTCTCCCATGATGACTGGACGCTTTAATGCGGCAACAACTCATTAGCGGCATAGGAATGCCAAAAGGAAAGCTGGGGGGATGTGGGAAGGGGGAGAGAGACTAAGAGAGGATAAAGAGTCTGGAGAACTGCCGACCCCTGTCCTTTCTCACCCTTTGACATGCAAATCACATTTCCCTTTCAAGGAGCAATGAAAAACCTCTATATCTTGGCAGGGCTTGGAGAGACCAGGCTAACTCAGATCCATGGAGTAACTGCCCCCTGCAGCCAGCCTGAAATTGTACCCTACAGCGTATCACATACTCCTGCCTACATCCCCAGCAACCCCCATTTTAAACCCAGTCAGCACTGGGATTTCTTTGCAACCACAGGAGTTGCAAATAGGTTGCCAGGAGAGACAGATGCCAAGGGAGAAAGGTTAAACAGACATTGCACTCTGAGGGGGAAAAAAGAAGGATCCAATTCAGCTTTGCAGTTTCTAAAACGGTCTCATTAGATCCTGAGTGAAGTGTGCGCAAGCAGTTTTGGCAAGGAGAAACAAAAGACCCGAGAGGAGTTAGAGAAAGGATGAATGAACAAAAGACAGGAAAGCTGCACATGTTTTCAGTCCCTGAAGTTCACTTGTCTCTCTTTTAATGCCCAAGCACTTTTCTTCACGAGGCACCTTTGGGAAAGGTAGGAAATGGGGGGTGGGAGATTTACTACTACCGGTTTTCTCACTAGATCCTATTAAATAAAAAGAATGGGAGCAAGGACAAATTCCCAAGGCGAGAAAAAATCCATCATTAATTGATGGGCCCCTGGGAGACTGAAGCGGAGATGTTGAGCTGAATTCAATTACAGACCTGGTCAGAATCAGGCAGGAAGATGTGGCTTCTTTCACTATGTCAATTAAAGAAGTGACTGGGAACGATAGACTTCCCTGCACAGCCTCTGACCCATGAATCAAAACATGCTTCCATCCGGCACTGCCTGATGGCTCCGTGGCTCCCACTGGGAACATATGGGCTCATGGACAGTGCAGGGATGCCAGAAGGCATCTTTACAGGCTGGGCACTCGACAAAACTAAGCCTTGTGCCCTCTGCAGAAATTGCTGTGCTCTGCAGGAAGGTGGCATCATTAACAGTAATTAATTTGCAGCCAGTGTCCTTTTCCTTTGTGTTACCTGAGCAGAACCGAGTGCACCGCCTAGCTGCATTACAGAGCTTAGTGCAGCGGAGTGCCCACAGCTTACTCATGGGATTTGGGTATATAGTTTCTCAGGTCCCTGTTTAGCATTTCCCTTAGGGAACTAGGAAATAGCTGGCCACGCTCCCCTATGGCCCTGTGAAAAGAGACAAGGTGGAGAAGTTTTCAAAAGGTATCTATCTGGGCACTAAAAGCATAGCATCAAATCACACACACACCTTCGTGGCTGATGGAAGCAGGTACAGCTCCATTTATACCAGCTGGGTGCTGCCCTGCTTGCATCAGGAACTGAAAACTGGAGGGTACAAGAGAAAAAGCAGATGCCAGGGAATATCACATCTTTTCCCCTTCACCGTCCTCCACCTTAGGCTAGGTTTGGGTATGCCCAGTTTTCAGTCTTCCATCATTTCTCTTGCAAGACCATCACACAGTTTAAGAGCTCCTAGACATGCAGAGCTGTCCTGTCTAATCCACTTACCTTCTCTCTTCCTCCTGTGCCTTGATCCTGTCCCTTTGGCTCGCCTTTAGCATTTGGAGAACAGGCATCGATAGAAGATAATAAACCAGCAGCAATCCACACCTCAAACAATACAAAACCAAAGCACATGGATGCTCCTGGGCTGAGAAAATTTGCTAGGTGATGTCTTAAATGCAAGGCAGTGTACATATGCTGGAAGAAATAAGCAGGACAAACCATAGAAAAGGGAGAAAAGCAGCAAGGAAATTCCAGGCTCAGCCAGTCAGGGCTCTAAGAGCACGGCCCAGAGAAAAGACAGGGCCAGAGACATCTGTGCTGAGCCCTGATAAATTGGGGCAGAGCTGTGACCATGGCCACATCCCTGCTTCTGATTCCTGCTGGGTACAGGCAAGCAGGAGTGTGTCCTTTCTTTGCAGGACCGGAGCACTTCAAAGGAACCTCCACTCCATTGGCACTTTCTCCTCCTGCCTGGGGTAACCTGCAAGTCTTCCCATTTTCAGCTAACTGCTCTCATCAAAGGATTAACAATACTACGTTCCTACTGACACCATTTTACACTTTAAAAAGGATCTCCCTTTCTCCAGATTCCCCTTCAAGGGCTGAAAGCATCCTTTCTTCTACTAGTTCCTGCTACTTTCCTTTTCCTTTGAAAACATTTATTTTATCGAACAGACTCCACTGCAACACATACAGCTTATTTCTTACCATCCTGGATCCATCACACCCGACCAGGTCACAGGATACCATGGGTTATTTCAAAGCCTTCCTAGCATCCTCACACACTCCCTCCAATAAAAAGCAAGAAAGCAAGAAAATTGATGCCAGAAAGGTCTGATTCCCCTCTGCCAGCACAGCCCAGAATGCAGGACTCCTAGCAATAAGAAGGATATGGGCTGACCCTGAGCTCTCTGTGGACTAGCTGAAACCAGGAGCACCATAAAATTAGCAAGAACAAAAAGGTCCTATACAAGCACTTACATATATATATCTATATATCGAAATATCGATATATCTATATCTTGAGTGCTCCTTTCTTGTTGGTGCTAAAGTAGCATTGCTAGCACCTGGAGAAGCAGATACTCAAGAGGTGGGCTAATTGACAGAATTATTCATGGCCAGTTAATGGATAACTGCTAATTAGTGGAAGAGGCTGAGCAGGGTGGTGTGTTGTTGGAAGAACTTCTCTGAGGCCTTGGGAGGGAGAAAGAAGCCAAGAACAAAGGATCTGTGCAGTGTCAGGCAGGGCCTGGAACGGGAGGAATTTCTGTTTCTCGTGTTCTCGGCTTATTTGCAAAGATTCCCAAAACTCCTGTAATGAACGGATGAGCAGGATGAGCAATGCTTCATTCCCGGCTCCAGAGCACAGTTCCAGCAGCCAAGGGAGAGGTTTGTTACAGTCAACAAAACTCAGCAGTGTGTAGGAAAAGGAGCTTTTCTGCTGCAGCTCCAAACATTGCCTCCAGCTCTACCTTTGCAGTGACCCAACCCAGACCCTCAGCTTGGGGGAGGCTGATGGTGTGGCGACCATAACTCGAGGTCTGTGAATTCCTCTGACCCCCACCACTGGAAAGGACAGGTTGTGGTTGTAAGTCAGAGCTCTGGGGAAGAGCAGGGAGGGAAAATGCCATCCCCCTTCTACCTGGAAGCTTTTGGGCTCATGCCTGAATCACTTCTCCATCCACCAGAGCATCTCCATGCTTCAAGACACTTCCAGCGTCTCTCCCCTTCTTTCCCTGCCTTTCTTTGCTTCCTTGGAGCTCAGAGGGTATCAAAATGTCATGGAGGTGAAAGAGAAGGCAGCCCCCACTTGAGATGGTAAGAAATGCTCTCCTGCCCCAATCAATAGGCACTACTGAGGAGAGGCTCTGGAGCTGAGCAGACACCACGTGTTTGGAGAGAGCTGTCAGCAGGAATGAAAGGAGGGGAGAGAAGGAAGAAGCATGTGCTGTACCCGCTGGCGCTGACTAAACCCTGAGGGTTTGTTTGCTTGGTCTCTCCAGCCCTCATAAAAGTCAAATGAGCTTTTTAGCTCAGAGCCTGTGGGGGAATGGAGAGGGCTGGGATAAGTGTGGCAGCATGGGCCATCACCTCCTGCATCTCCCCATCTGGGGGGGCCCAAGGGAGCCATTTCAAGTCCTTTGGTCTTACAGGAATACCTGGGTCTGGAGCTCCTTCTCCTGCAAGTTTCTCCTTCTGGGAGCAATTCAGTAAGGACATAACAAAGGTGGCCAAATCCTGGATGTCCCAAGAGGCTGCGGAGAGCACTGAACTTCTGAAGGGCTCAGCTTGAAGCTGAGCAGGGACTGAGGACCAACAGAGAGAGGAAGGCAGGCTCACCAACTCCTTCATCTCACCCTTCCCTCCCTGCTAAGACGTAAGACAGGACCAAAGGGCTGACCAAGACGAGGAGCATTTTGGAGTGATGAGGCAAAGAGCGCAAACGCTCGCAAACCCATTCCTCAAGCCTGGGAACTACCGTGGCAGCAGCTGAAGCAGCAATTTCCCCTGTCAGGAGGAAGGGAAGGAGTAAGGAGTGCTTAGCAGGGAGGTGTAAAGGGAAATCCTATTTTACAAGGGCCCAGACAGTCCTGCTTGTACCAAGTGACAGACCTGACAGGAGCATTTAGTGACAGAACGCAAACAGTGTCTGGCAGGTAAAAAACAACAGCGAGGACTCAGTGATCTCTGCCCCAGCGGGTATTTGGATGCTGAGAGACAGTTCCCAGGTAACACGTGGGGCTTTTTATTTGAAAACTGCTCCTTTTATTATTATCTTTCCTCCCACTGCAAAAGGCAAAGAGAAAAGAGACAGGGAGAGGGAGAGTTGTTTGACAAGCTGAAAACTTTTATGGGGAAAAAAATGAATAAGTGGGGGAAAAAAATGAATGGGGGGGGAGAATTAAAAGTACAAGTCACTTTGTAAAGAAGGAAAAACAAAGTCAAAAGGCTCAGGGCTGAGTCAGTGTGTTACAGGGTTCGTGAGGGAGACTGACTTTTGGAAATCAGTAATCCAAAGGGCTCTGCGTGTGTGCATAAAGTTATTGACTGACTGCATTACATCCACTTATCCCCCATTAAGCAGCAGGCTTCAGTTTGATCCCAAACAGCAAGGAATTAGAGTAACTCTACCCTGCATTTCTAGAAAGGTTTCCATCTCTCAGGAATCCAAAGTGCTCCAGCAGCCCTCCGGGGAATGCAGGACTGATATCCAGATGCTTCTGGGGTGGAGTCTGGCAGTAGGACAGGCTGGTGTGTACAGCAGTGATGGGAGGGAAACCCTTGTACTTCTCTAAAAAGCTATAGAATCTCTATTATGCAAGCAGAGTAGAAAAAGGTTGGCTTCCAAGGACATACAATATAATTAGCCTATCTCAGAACAAGCAGCGATTCCTCCCCTGCTAAGCTTCTCCCAGTTCAGCTTCAAACAAATCATCTCTCCTCTCTGCTCTGCTGGCTGTGTCTCCGCACACAAGAACCGGAAAGCTCGTAAAGTCTGGAAGGGACAGGCGGCTATATGTCTCCATATAATTAGAGAAAACTTTCAGTGGTAGAGCTGACTTAGGAAGTTTTTGTTCCTTTCTGCCCCCATTTCAGTCTTTCACCCCCTCAGCTGTACTGATGCAACTGCTTGTGGATCTGTGGGGAAATCAGACCACAGAAATGATCTATTTAAAAAAAAAAAAATTGTGGTTTTTTTTTTAAGACACATTCACTTGCATCACTTCTGCAGAACAGGTTCCTTGCAGCCCTCAGTCTCAGAGCAGCACAAAGTTTGGTGAAGAGGTGGGAAGAAGCTCCCAGGGGTGAGAAGGAAAGTGAAGGGGCCTCAGGGTCCCTCCACCAGCTCCTGGTACCCCGAGGTGCTCTGCTACGGAGTCACCCGCGATGACCCCTGCAGCTCTGCCAAGCCAGCTCCATCCAGATGTCCCTGCGGCTGGCACAGGGGGACACTTACACTCTCTTGTTTCAAAGATGCTTTGCTTTGTGTCTCTGGCTTCGCTGCCATGCCCCAGCTGACTTCCAGTACAGCAAAGCCGCTTTGTAATGGATGCCACTGAAACTGCTGCTTCTCGTGGAGCTAAAGAACTGGGCAGCTCTAAAGGAAGAGGAAACTGCAGCTCCCTCCAGGGGAAAATGAGTCAATTGGAAGTGCAGGGTTTCCAGGTCATCTCAGACCTCTAGTGCAGAATTGGGGAAAGACCTTGAAGGAATAGATGAAATCAAAGCATTTAAGCCCTGCTGTGACAGAGGTCCCAGCACCCGCATACTTTATGCCTTCGCTGCCTCTTCTCACAATACAGCTGGGAGGCTTCACTTCTGCTACAACATATAGCAGCTTTCCTTGACTACATTGTCTCTGTCCCGCACCACTCTCCAAATCCTCCAGGTGAGAGCTGGGGATGATTATGTTTATTGCCTTGAAAATAGCTGGTGTCCCAATGCCAACTAGTCAAACAGGGAGCTGTCAAACTTCCCTGTCCACCCGTCTGCACCCTTCAGACAGTGCATCTGAGAGGCACCTTGTTTATGGGCTTGACACTGGGTATAACTTAACTAGCTTTGACAGGGGTGATCCTATTTATAGGAGGAAGTTCTAATGCCTCTCATTCAATGTCATGTTTGAGAAAAAGTGGAAAATGAAACAGTAATGACCCCTGAGTTTCTACCTTCAGTAATGGAAATTTCAGCTGCTGACCTGGCCACGATGGGCAGCATTGAGCCAGTTTCCTCAAGGTCACCCAGAAGTTCCCATCACAGTTCAACTTCCCCTCTTTGAATGTCCTTCCCACCTTGGTTTGGCAGTCCTGATACATTTCAACTCTAGACCCCTCACAGTTTGGAGCCTCCCAGAAATTCAACCCCAGTTCATCTCATTCCATAAGGATAGGCATATGAGGAGCTGAAGGAGAGGTGCTACTGTCACAGACTACCATTCAGGAGTTGCACAAATGCTTTGCTAAACACCCCTGAACACAGGTCAAGCAGAAGACTATCCAGTCAACTACATTTGTTCCTCCATATACACCAAAGACTTCAGCAGAGATCTGCAAACAAGTCTGTCTTTTTTTTTTTTCCTGTGGGGTTTTCTAACATCTCAAAGGATGGCTGGCCACCCAGTTGGCCACCAGTGCTAGCCCTTTCAAAGGCCTACGGTCAACTCCTGCCTCACAGGGCTGTATCCAGAACCCACCAAAGGTGCACTGCTCTGTGATAAGCTGTGCTGGGAGACAGCACGCGTGCAAGGCATCTTGAGCTCCAGGCGGCTACGATGAGTCAGAGCCAGTCGCCTTTTCCCCTGCGGTGCAATTGTACCAGGCCCTGACAGCATCAGCTGGCTTTTATCGCTGCTCCACATCAGAGCTGTCAGTTCTGAAGACAATGGAAGGTGTGTGGAGGGGGAGGAATTGAGCATCTCTGCGCTCCGTTGGCTTCCCAGAATGATGCCAAAGTGGCGAGCAAAGAGTTTTTGATTAGCAGCCTGCTGCCGCAAGAGGATTAGCGAGGACGTCAGTGGCTGTGGCAGCACTGAAATTAAAAAGCAGTATTTCTTGAGCTTCCTCCGCTACTGTTTTGTGGGAGAGAGCTTGACTGATGGTGATGAGCGCTCTGGAGGGCATGTAGCCACTGGAAAATTCACCCATGCTCATGGACCCATGGATGGAGAGCAACTGTCTTCAGATCTACTAGCTCCGGTGGGGTCTGCAAAGGATTCAAGTCACCTCCTCAGTGCAAACTCATCTTCCCCTACGCGTAACTTCTCAAACTCACGTGTGGCTGTGGCAGTGACACCAAAGGAGAAGGAAAAGAGCCTTGAAAAGCAAGGTCTGGGGGCATTTAGTGAACAAACAGAAAACCTCAAGTGAACAAAAAGATCAAATCTTGCCAGCTGAGTTCTCTGCCAAGGAGGGGGGTGTTTGTGCCTCCTTCAGGCATATCACAGAGTCTCCTGTCCCCCAGGCTTGCTGGGAAGATCACCCACATGGATTCTCAAACCGCCCCTCGTGTGCGTTGTCCCATGCCTCTCCCTCGCGCTCGGGGGTAGCTTCCTGTGAACGCCCACGGAATGATTCGTTCTCCCCCTGCACATCCCTGACGAGATGCCGATGGAAAGGCTGACAGCAGCTAGGCAGCTGGTGGGCAATGGCCAGAGTCCATTTGCCCATCAGCTCTGCCTTGTTTCATTGCTTCTCAGCAGACTTGTACCTGCCTGTTGTCCCCATCTGGCACTTACGCGCTCAAGTTCCTGCAGCATAGAAATCAGCTTTTTATTCTATTTGTAAAGCACAGAACACAAGGACTTTGATGCCATCTAGTTACTATGTTTATCCTCCTAAAACCAGAGGTAGGGAAAGTGTTGTTATGTTGATTGTTTTCCAGATACAGAAGTTATGTTCAAGGCAGGGTAAGTGATTTGATAAAGGTTTCGGGAAATCTGTGAACACTGTCAGAACAGGGTCTGTTTCTCCTGGATCTCAAACCAATACCTGAAGCACGAGTCCATCCTTCCCTCCAGAAAGTACTTAGAACAAGTCTGTTTCCCTAAAGTGCCGAGGCATTACGTAAAATAAATTGGCTTGCTCTGTGCAGGGCCAGGTACAATGGGTTTCTAAATTAAATCCTTCTAAATGGAATTTGTAAGACAGGTGTGAGGGAAGATACCTACAGGCTGGAAAGCTTAATCAGAAGTGAAAGTTGCTGAATGGTCCAGACATAGTCATTTTAGCAAGAATCATGTGGTGTTGCTGCAAAACAGCAACAAAATGGCTGTTGTGTTAATGATCCCATGCAACCTGCTGTGCCCACGTTACAGAAGTACTCAGGCACTGCGTCACCATGTTCCTGTGGCCTGCTGCAGTGACAGAAGTGGCCAAGTGTCCTAGGGCCCTCTATGGTCCTGGGCTATGGCTTTTCCATCCAGCTCCCACAGGTAAAATGCCTTGTGACAGCTGAGAGGCATTTCATCTCCACAGTGTTCCTCTGGAAATGACACGTGGGGGGAAGCACACATTCAGCATCAGGACAAAAGCTACAAAATAAGCAGGAAGAGAGGAAGTTTAATAATTAATCAGAACTCAAAGTGCTGTCAAGTTTCTCCTCCTCCCTCCCTATGGGGACACAGAGCCATCACCAAAGATTAGAACTGATTGACTGACCAGGTCAGGGCAGAGAAGATGTGACAATAATGCAGTTTTCCAGCAATCGGCAGAGAATAAGAAAAATCGTAGTGCGCAGCATCCTGTGTGATGAACAGGTACCATATATCCATCATGCACTGCGCTGGGACCAGGCTAGCTGAACGTAAGCTCTCAAGCACAGGATAGTCAGAATAGAGGCTTGACTCCCTTTGATAGGACCATGCAAAGCCAAACCTGTCCAGGTTTCAGAGCATGGCGTTAGAATCTCCTAGAAGACAATTTACGGATCTCTTCCTCCACCCTCCCTCCTCTGTAGCTAGTTCCTGTTCCCTTGCTATGAAAAGTTTGGTTGTCTTCTCCTTTTTCTGGCTGAATCTTTCCACGGCAGTTAGCTGCCATGGTGATAGAAGTTACAGAAATTAGTAAGAAGAAGAGTCATAATTAACAATTGACTGACAGTCCCATCTGACCTAAGACAGTAGCTGAAAGCTACCTCCCACTTCAATCTGCTTGCCACAAAACAGCCAGGAACATGCAGATTTGCTAGCCAAGGTGGTTTGGCTATTTGGCTATATTCCTACAGTAGCTGTCCTCAGCTGATTTGGTGCTCAGAGCATCGGTGAGGATGTGTCACCATTGCCCTCTTCTGGATTGGCAACCAAGTCCGCTCCAAAGCTTGGGAGATGTCACCGTCTTGTGATGGCAACATGTGGTGACTCCAAGGGGACTGTTTCATAGGCGACCACTGGTACCTCATGCAGATGCTTTGCATTATTTCATTCAAAGAGCTTCAAGTTCTTCTGCGTTTCTCCTTCCAGCATGGTGACTACACTGCAGTGCAGATTTACAGCAGAGAGTGGATTCAAATGGATGGAGAAAGTAGAAAAACTTTACCACTAAATATATGGCTAATTCAAGATCTTTGTGAATGTGTACCACTACTAGCTAAAAGGTTGGTAGTTCAAAACCTCCTGGGAACAGCGGGATTTCAGGTTCAAATAAAAGGAGATGTGTGAGGACTCCTTGCCACAGGATGTTGAAGAGGCTAAAAATGTATATGAACTTCAGGGGAATCTAGAAAAGTTTGTGGAACAGAAATTCACCGAAGGTTACTGATTACATAGAACTTCTAACCATTTATATAATTTATATTTCCAAATGAAATACATATTTATGGAAGAAAAGTCTTCCTAGGCACCCTCTTTGGGGCTATACATAAGACAGGGTACTGAATCAACCCTTTGCTGACCCAGTAGAAGCACACTTCTGTTGTTATGAATATGGAAAAGCACACAGATCTATCAGGGGTCAGGTCCTCAGCTTCTGCCTCAAGGTTTTATTCAGCTTGAGGCAGGCGGGGACTCAGTAACTGCTTAGCGACACACTTGGGACCTGGCCCACCATCAAGCTCTTGAGACCTGGTGTTTTTGTGATGCAGAAAATTAAGCAGAAACTGCACTGTTTTATATGAGGAAGAAAGTTAGCTAGACTCAACAAAGCACGTTATTACTTATGGACTGAGCAAGGCAATTTTTCACACTCAGCTGGAAAGTATTTCTCCACTTGTCTGTCTGCTGGAGTACGTGCAATATGGTAACACGGAGCACCAAACCTAACTGACACTGGAAATTATGGGGCTGTTGTCAGCATCCAAGGACTGAAAATAGGCAGCAAATAGGAAACTGGTGAGGAGTTTCAGCAGCTTGACCCGGCTCCGTAATGGACTTCAGAGTCAAGAGCAGGTTGATGACAGCTGTTAATCCCTGAAAGCAAAACCCAGCCTTCCTCTCAGGTCTGCCCGCGTTCCCTACTCTTTGAATAATGTATCAACTCCCAAACAGTGAAAAAATGCATGGGTGAAAGGAAAGATGGGGGGAATGATGAGCCCCTGACAGCAGGAGAGAAGTCGGGATAATGATGCATGAGAGAGGCAGAGGATGCATGGAGTGCCTGGCACATGGAAGGAGAATGGTGGATACTGGGTGACTGAGGACTAGTGGGGACATAGTAGGAGGGCACATATATACCTGAGCCAAGGATATAGGGGAAAGGATGGCACACAGACCTCTTGATTCAAGGGATGGATCAGAGGGATGTAGGGTGTCTCTGATACTGATCTGGCAGTCTGGCACTATCCAGAAAAGTAAGAATGGAAAGCAAAGTACTCCTAGTTCAGTGCAGCCAGTCCCAGCATGAAGCCCTAAGTCTGAACAGTGGGACAGAAGGGACAAACCTACAGCTGAGATATCTCAACATCATCTCCAAGGGGTCTCTGCCAAGTGAAGACCCAGGCACTGTACTGCAGAGGTCTAGAGAAGAACTTGAGACGGAGCTGTTCTCTGTCATTTGTCAAGGGTGATAAATGGGATATAGTACAAGTAGCACACAACACACATAAAAGATCCTCTGTAGGGTGTGGATGATAGAGTGCCTGGCAGATGGATCAGGGACTAGAAATCAGGATTCCTGACCCCTGTTTAAACTTTGGCACACACAAATTTACAGTGGACAAAAGATCCTCTTTAGGGTCTGGATGATAGAGTGCCTGGCAGATATATCAGGGACTAAAAGTCAGGATTCCTGACCCCCGTTTAAACTTTGGCACACACAAATTTACATTGGACAAAAGATACGCTCTGTTCCAGCTCCCTGCTTTCCAGCAAGTGTAACAGTCATCGCCTGCCCTAGCAAAATAGCATTCTCCATTCATATTTGGGGAGCTCCTGGATAGCAGAAACTGTGCAAGTGCAGAGCTCTATCTCTTCAGCACCCTGCAAGAGCATACCAGCAACATTTAACCTCCCCTTAAATCCGGTGGCAGGTCACAACGATTGTCGGGTCTCGCATGTGTGTGACTGTGAGTCACCCAGTATTACTGATCTTCATATTAATCTATTGTTGTAAATGACTTGGAGCTGCCTACAGATAATCCTTCAGAATACAGAACAATGGAGAACCTGCACATCTGAAGAAAGCCTCCTCTGCATGGCAACTTATTGCCATCGTAACCAGTATAAACAAGAGCAATTAAGACAATTTCAGAGCATCACCTCCTCCCTCTGGGGTCTTAATGAGAGCACGCTCAGAAGGGGGCTGGAGCAGAAGTAAGCAAGGGCTGGGAGTTAACTTGTGTGGGAAAAGAAGGGTAGGAGAGTTATGGATTCAGAGGATTGCTTCCTCTCCACCCCATAGCGTAATGCAAAGAGCAAGTAGGGGGAGAGATTCAATCATCAGCTCTGCGGTAGATAGAAAAGGCTCAGAGAAGCAGAGCTTTTCTGCTGCCTAACCCTCACAGCAGGTGTCAGGACCCTGCAGAAGTTGTTGCTGACATACCCAGGTAACTAGGAGTAGCTGGAACGGGTGAGCACCACGGGCATCACTCAGAAGTATAACAGGGTTCAGAGTCATAACTCTTGGTAGAAAACAGGGTTGGATCGGACTGATGGCCTTCTAGGAGCAAGGTGTTAAGGAAGAAGCTTGTCTAAAGGTGATTTTTATCTATCCCAGAAAATAAAGACAAGCCTCAACACAGTGCTGTTGGATTAGTATATAGGTTGTTTCTGCATGCTCCTTAAAGCTTTGCTATATGCTAGTGATCTACGAGCATTCAGATGACTGAAAGGCTGTTTGTGGGTGGCTATGCAGTGAGGAGAGAAGGAAAATTCAGAAGCTCTCCTATGAGGAAACTGCCAGGAGATGAGAGCTTACGTATTAGAGGGGCTGACCTGTATAAATACTCCAGGGAAGGAAGGGAGACGGCTTCTATCAGCTTGGTGATGACACCTCTTCTTTTGGCAATCTGGCCCTTTGCAATGGAGATGAAGTGGATGGGGCTATAGAGCAGAGCTTTCGTTAAGGTTTCATATGATCTAATACTGCAGGAACTATGTGATTTTCAATTGACTTTTCTCAGATTGAAGGCATAAGTCAGAAACTAGGTTCTTGCATTGTCACAGTGTATAAATAGCCCTGGTGGAAGCATAACAGGAGCTCGGTTAGGTTTTATCCAGTACAGCAAATGATATATCATGGACTCGAATATTTTGAGGCCAGACAGGACCACCCACCTGGTCTGATACCCTGTATATAAAAAGCCATAGGATTTTATCCAGCTTCTCTTGCAACAAGCTCACTAGCTTCTGTTTAGTGTGTGTGGAATGACAGCTACCCATGCCTCTGGTGGATCACAAAACTCACCCTACAGCCAAAATGGTTCTTTCCATTCTCTGCAGAGACAATCTTTTCCTTTTAACTTGAAATTTGCTATCACAGATTTGATTGTCTGCTTAAAAAAAAAAGAAGAAAAGTGGCACATTAACTTGCAGAGAGAAGAGAGGAGCTAAATCTGAGACCTCTTATCTGAATCTTCTCGATGCCTAAGTGCTGGATAATTAGAATTGCTGTCTGAGCCAAGAACGCTGTTTTGCTCAGATCTTGCTAACCTCATATAGTCTTCTCCTTTCTGCTTTTCTAGCACAGCAGAACCCTGGTTCTAGGATCTCAGAAGATACATGAAATCTGACCTTCAACGGAGAGAGATCCTACAGAAACTTCCTATAAACCAGCAGGAGATTAGTGCTTTGCAAAATGAGAAACCCACTCTCTCTGGAGTCAAGAACTGTTCAGAAGTAAAGCGTCACTCAGCCAAGACACATGGACCAACTCTGCCTTAGCTAAGACTTTTGACAACCATAGTTTAAGGCCCCCCTTGGCCAAAGGACTTGCTATATTCAGGTGGGTATTTAGGAGGGATGTGTGAAATAGTCACGTTGTTGTTAATAGCAGTTTGGGAAAGCGGGGCTATCTGCTGTGGTCCTCCTTGTCTTGTGCTGGTTCTACGTGCATCAGATTGGCTAGGTGGACAGAGCTGGGTCCACCTGCAAAGACATATATGAGTGTATGAAGAGGAATAACCATGAGTGGTTGCTGATATTCAAGACAAGACAGTTTTCCCCACAGATATCTTGTTTAGGTACTGCCTGGAGGGGAACTAGTGATGACTCAGCAATTCTGAACATCAGCTTACATATTTAGGAACCTCATGTCAAATGCCTTCTAAAAAATAGCAAAAAGGCCATTTGACAGAGAAAAATGGGGAGATGTAGACAGCTTAATCTATTCTCCACCAAAGGACATGGAGCAAGTCACCTTATTTCTCCATGATTCAAACACTCCCTTGTAAAATGAGGCCAACAGAAAAGCAGGTACAGCATTTTCTGTAGCACCCTGGTTTGTACCTGCTGAAGTGTGTGTCTGGGTGGGCTGAGTTGCACCGGAGTTTTCAGTTTGGAAGAAAGGCCTGTAGAGAGACATCAATGTTTGTTAATCGATGTTTATAATGTTCTGACATCTGGAGGGGCAGAGCAGAATCATTATTGTTAGGATGATGACCACTGTTTCCCTTATTAAGAGGAAATTAAAAATAGGAAGTGGTTATAATTATCATTTTGGACACCATTCCAGTGGTATCACTCTCAACACGCTGTCGGGATTATAATATAACAGCAAAGTGAATGTCATCCTACAATTCCTTTTTTCACCGCAACACAAGTGTGAGCCAGTAAGATCCCTGCTATCTCCTTCCCTGACATCCAGTCATGCATTTCCCAATATGGCTAGTTGTCCCTTTCTGAGGTCCACTGTAACATTAACAGAGGCAGCCAAGTGGTATTCTTAACATCCAAATGATGGAAGGAGACACAGAAGAAAAAAACCAGCATCTCTAGAGATGAAAACAATCAGCTTGCACCATTCCAGAGGGGAAGAGAAGAATTTCCCAGGTAAAGATTTATCACCGTCCCCGTCTCCTGCTCTAAGGTGAAGTGCTGTTGCCCATTCCGAGCTCACCGGTTTTGCTTGCTGCTCCATGCAAGGAAGAGAGAACCTGCCTTTGGAAACTGATAACCTTTTCCTGCATGGAAAACCAAACGAACGCACTTTGTTTGGGAACGGCTTGCGCTGGGATTCATAATAAGCCATCGTCGACGTGACAGACCTTGTTATTGACTTGGAGCCAAATCTTGAGGTCCTTGCCTGAAGGATCAGAAGGATTTGACCCCAGGACTGTTATTAGCCTTGACATCACCAGCTCCTGACATGGGATAGTTTTCCAGTGAACTTGCTTGAGAATGTTTAGAAATGTCAAGTGGCTGAGCCACGAGGACACAAGAACGAGAAGGTGTCAGATTCGCCCAATTGAACGGGAGAATTTCAGTCCTCCCCCTTGCTCTTGTTGGCGATGGCAGCCCTGCTGACAACGTATGTCAGGGTTACACTGCGTTATCAGACCTTCTCTCAGCCCAGGCATCCTTTGTCAGCACAGTCCACGTGTGAGATCCCTGCTAAGTGAGACCAATGGCTCAGAGACCCGCAAGAGCACTTTTTCAGTGCTAATTGTATTGTGGTGGATGGAACTTGTACCAAACCTGTTTAAACAGAGGATGGACACTGTGTAAGCTGGACAGGAGCCTACAAGTTCTGGTTGTGGTGTGGTAGCATTTTGCCAGAAGATACCTGGTGTCACGTCACACTAAGTGACAGCTTTGAGGGTGAGAAGGAGAAGGGCAGAGGAGACTAAAGAAGCCAGATAGCTGTAGGCACCGACGTACTGCTCTTGAGGTGCAGCAATCCCCACACGTTTCCTCTTACTTCTTAGAGGCAAGACTTCTGTGTTTGAACTCTAGCGGAGGAAAGGCTGTGTGTTTGTTAAAACCTCTGGCCAAACTCCTTCTCCATGCTGGGAACAGCTACCGCACTCTCTCTAATACTTGCAGAAAAACTCAGCTCACCACAGTTTAAACCAAGCTTCTCAACAACCTTTTCCATTCTCCATTGCCTTCACTGTGTTCAGTGCTGCCAACTTTCCTTGTGTACATCCACAGCCTCAATTATACAGTAGATCTTACTGCTGTGCTCACAGACTCAAGCTACCATTCTGGTTGCTGACACTAGTCAAGGTCTAACAGGATCTACCATTCATGCCTCCAAAAGACTTATACCATCAAGATGCCATTATCGAGTGATACTCACATTGTATTATGCAGCTAAAATCAGTTCCAACAAAACCAATAAAGGGTCAGAATCGGTATCGATCATATATCCACCCATCCATCTTGCCATCTCTCCACAATTTCCATAATCCTTGAGAGCACCACTTGTTACTCTGCTGCAGGAACTCATCCAAAATGCTTTAAGATCTCTAAATTAATCATGGAGGATGCACCTTCCCTTCCATCAGGGAAAATAAAAGCTTGAAATTCAAGGGGAGGGCTGAAATCTACTCGGCTGATTGGCTGGAGGATGCCTTCTCGCCCACACGTCCTGCTCGGTAACATTTCCAAATATTTTTGAGCAAGCTGAAAACAATTGTGTTGGAGGGGCAGAGAAGGCCTGCTAATACCCTATCGGTTTCACATTCTTAGGAGAGTTCCCAGCCCACCGATCTGCCGTCCTATATCAGGCAATGAGCCTTCAGCTGGAAACTCTACCCTGGCTCTACCTATTGTCCAATGTTTTCCTTCCTGCCAGATGATTGGAATGGCACCAGTTGTTAATTTTACACCTGCTGTTTGTGAATATCCCTGGGTGACCTTTCCGACAACAGCTAGCACAGGGGATTTCTCGGTGGAGAGATGCACACGCATGCATGCGGGAGCAGATAGAAAGGGAACAGGAAGGGGCCTCCCGATGAATGATGAGGGATTAAAATAGCTCTTGTTGGGGCCATAGTGGGATATTGGACAGCAGGAATGATGAAGCGGATGTTTAAAACAGAATGAAGTGTCGATCTAAGCACAGAGGGCAAAATAGTGTTATCAGATCCCTTCCTCTTTCCAGCTGTCTCCTTGTGCCCAGTTGGCTGAGCGATGCCACCCCCAGAGCTTCTTACAAAGGAAGAATGTCTTCCTGAGATGCTGAAGCCAAGGTCTGGAAAGTCTGAAAACTTTTTCACTTGAGAATCTGAAAGGAATATCTGCCCTGCGGCCCCATTCATCTCTTCCTTACCTTGGTGTAGCTGACCTTAATGCCATCTCTGGAAGGTATTAATCACCCCAAGAGGGATGTGTCAGTACAGCACGAACAGGAAAAGCCATTGGCTTCACAGTCCTGAATTCTAGCTGGTCTGAGGAAGTCACAGGTGCTCAGATATCACTGTGACCAGCTTTAATACTCAGATTAGGTTAAACAGATCTAGCCCACACTAGAACTGCTGCATTAAGAGCACTCTGGTTATTAAAAATGATTTATGGGACCAGAGATGGATCAGAGGAGAAAGTGGCCATGGGCTGTAGCCAGGTCACCTCGACATTTCCTACAGCAAGCTGGTACTTGGCTGTAGAAAGTGGAGCTAGTACACATGCAGGTGCAGGAGATGGCACATTTCCCTGTGAGGGAATACTGAATATTGGATAAATATCTCGACACAGTGGTGGATGACTGCTGAGTGGTAGCAGATGTTCGGGAACAGGCAAGCCTGACCCTTGCAGAGGAAAAATCACTGATGTGGGTATCACACAATTCTGTGTGTACAGAGCTTAGCCACAGGCCTCCATCCTTCCTGGCACAGCAGTGATCAGAGTGCCAAACAATCCCTCCCCCAGCAATCTCAATTCGGCACAATGCACCCTTTCACCAGAGAATGGCTCTGGCTCAAGAACTGATTCTGTTCAGAGGTGATGGGGCAAATCTCACTGTTTGCACAGCTCCTCTGCCCTCTAACCTGGCCAAGCACAACTCAAATGGAAAAAGCCTTCTCAGATCTGAATCCCAGGTCCAAACCAAGCTGGAAGAGCCTGGGGCAGCAGCCCCAACTCCTGTAACTTGTCACTAGAGGATGAGGGGACCCCTTGCTGTTCTAGATGCCATCCTGCAAGTGAGGCTTTCGCTGCATCTAAGCTAATGATCAGCCACACTGTATCTTGTGCAAAACAGGAACAACTCTGAGAGTTGGCCACTTCCCAAACTGAAGAACAACATTCTGACAATCTAAGCTCCCGCTGTAGTTTTAACCCCAGAAGACATTGCTCACATCTTCTTCTGATGAAGTGTGGAAGACAGGACCGTTTCTGCAGAAAGCCTGTCTACAAGCACCAGGTGAATAATCTCAACAGGCATGTGACATGTCTCTCAAAAGAAAGGATGTCCCTGACTAATTGTTTTGCTATGGTGTTCTTGTGATTCCTTCTTCTGAGACTTTCAGGCCAGCAAGCCACCACTTCCTAAATACTCTTGGCCAGAAACTCACTCAAATGCACGGACAGCTGCAAACGGTATGAGGCACTGTGGGCAGCACTGCAAGGCGTCTCTGTGTCACGTATCTCCAAACCCCTGCAGACCAGGGGAACAGTAGTTGTTATCCACCCAAAATGATCCCTCAGCTAAGTGAAACCCGTCTTTGAAGATCTGGGATGGCAGATGAGCTTCTCTCTGCAGCCTCACCGACATGCTAACAGCCATCTGCAGCTCTGGATTCAGTCCTGTCCTTGGCCAACTCGGTTTAGAAAAGGTTTTGTTTTTCTTGGGCTGGTTTTGTTTACAGCCGCTTGACCGAGGCAGAGAGTTCACCAGCAGCTGAACGCAACTCAGGCTCTCCCAAGTGTAAGTTCTCCAGTGAAACATCTGGTTACAAGACCAGGTCAAACGGGCCTGAAATGGGAGAGGGCCACAGCCTCTCTCTACAGAGATACAGCCAGCTGGGAAAAGAACAGGCTTTTCTGGGTATGTTTGAGCATTTGGCTGGGAAAAGGAAAAAGAAAAGGAGAGAAAGAAACAGATACCGCAAAAAAAGCCAGGGATCAAGAGGCTGGTTCTTTTATTGGTTAAAAATCAAGACCACCCTAGTTGCCACATGAGTTGCTGAGTCTTACTTAGCAGGAATTCTAGTTGTTCCCAAATAGACAGAAGGTCTCTTCAAGTCCCTCATTTATACATATTTACCAGTGTATATATATATGAATCTCTCTATTCCCCACTATCCTGGAACTACCTCAGATACACATCTCGGGCAGACGACCTTCTTCCCACTCTGTTCTTTCTATTATTTCCCTCTCACAATTGCACTAGAGCTGGAAGGATAAAGACAGACCTGACCTCAGCACACTGCAAACCTTGATGTCCTAAGTTCCCTAGGACAAGGACCACCCAGTTGCTCTGTGTTTGGTATGTACCTAGCACCACTGGTGCCCAAGTCAATGTCTGGTTGCAATAACAACACAGATAACAACATCGTTCATGAACGGTGCGAGAGCTGCTGAGAACCAAAGAAACTATTCAGGAAGCCTAAAGAATGAATCCTTACACACAGCCCCAGGGACAGCAATCTAACATTTAGGATTTCCTTGTTTTTAAAAAAAGCTTCATTCCTCAGAACAAGAATCAGGAAAACCCCCATGTGAACCAAATGACCAACCAAGAACACAGAACACCTACCAAGAGAGAAAGTTTATCATGGACACACAGCGGGAACTGTTTGGTGAACTGAGATTGATTCATGGACTACCAAAAAATAGCGGAAAAGACTAAATTCACGTTATAGTGTTTCTATGGCATAAGCTGACCAGCCATACTAACACTAATCTTTAGTACATGATTTTCAGAGAGAAACAGGTGAAGA
Organism: Haliaeetus albicilla; assembly: GCF_947461875.1. Lineage (NCBI taxonomy): Eukaryota > Metazoa > Chordata > Aves > Accipitriformes > Accipitridae > Haliaeetus > Haliaeetus albicilla. The sequence continues at coordinate 22,421,391 of NC_091504.1, read as the reverse complement.
ATAATTGAGCATGGGAACAAGCACTGTTTCTGAGCTCTGATGGTTCCTCCCTTAGGGACCTTCACTATATCTCTCAACCTTTTCGTGCTTGAGCATCCTCCTCTAAAAGGATAAGGACAACAGCAGTCACTCACCTACTTCACCGGGTAATGAATGATTCAGATAGCTCTCATCGACCTCTTCAAGTCCTATACACAATATCCGATGTGTCATGCAGCAGTTCGCATCAGCCAGAAAGTTATCGTCTCTTAATGGGACTGAGTTTCAAGAGTGATGGACAGGGCAAAGCCTGTCGAAGGACCTGGCCTCTGAAACTTTTTCCTCTGGCATCTCTCTGTCCAAGCTGGGACTGGTTTGCAGAAGGATCCACTTTCCTGTGGAGGGAAGTACGGAGGGAGGGGGGGACAGCTTGAGCTGAGTGTGTGACTGTCATTGCACTGGGTCATGCTGGAATCCGGACGTCAGGAGCAGAAGCATCTTTTGAGGCACAGCACATCAGCTGCTGCCTTCATGCACCAGAAATAAAGGACTCCAAATCCGAACCTGGAAGCCAACCAAAATACCAGAAGACCGTCATGGTTCGCATGTGCATAATCTGATGCCTAATTTGCATGCACCACTTGTGTATCTTAATCCCAGCTTTCCAGAGGATGCTGTCCCATCCCTGATCCCATCAGCAGATGGACTACATCTGCCCAAATGAAAGCCACAGTTTCACCCTACTCAGATTTTTCCCACCAAACTACTGGATGCAGCTGTTACCCAGGCCCCTGCTTTACGCAGTCTTTGGACTGAATGCAGAGATTTTCTTTCACAAGCTCGTTACCATTTCAGTCACCCTTCAGGCTGCCTGGACATGAGCAAGCTCTGATCTGGAGTCACTGTGCTCCAATGAATACAATCAGCCCTTCTGAGCACATAGTACTGGCTAGCGTTTGCTTCAAAAACTTCTTTGCAATCCTATTAAAAGCCAGTCGTGTGACTTTGCAACTCTTTGCACCTCTCGTCCTGTAGGTAGGATCCAATGAAAAGAGATGTTTGCTCTGACCCTTTGGTATCTGCAAATAGTATTGGAGGGATAAAATGGAACCTGGTCCCATGCTTTTCCTAGGAAGTCTGGGGGACAACCCAAGATATATTCCATCCCCTAAATAACAAGAACACACAAGAGTAAATAAGAATAACAAGAGTCACACCCTTATTCCTGAATTAGTGTCTCCCAAAATTGAGACAGTGGCATTAGGAAAAGGTGTATTTGCAAGCCCACAGACTTAGATTTTCTAGGACAAGCTGAATAGTTTATGGGTAGGTAAACCCAATTTAGAACACTAAGTATGCACATGTTGGAACCCATTGTAGAAACTGGGCTTGAGAAGCAACATAGTAAAATATTGATTCATCCTCATCCCTTTCCTTCTTTTCTGTCTTTTCTCGCACAGTGGGGAGAGTGTCTCTAGAAAATCTTATCTTATATCTTTCAGTTGTGATAAAATTACCTTCCAGCTGCCTGCCCCAAACCTATGTGTGAGAGCATTAAGAGCGAAGTTTTGCCATAATGTAAAGGGTCAAATAGTTCCTCTCTCCCTCTACTTATTTACCTCCTGGTAGGTGGATTCAGGTCATTCCCATCCTCTACTGGGCAAAAGGGTTTCTTTGCTTGTTGAAGTTGTACCAAAGTAGCCAGCAAAGTTTGGCGACGCTTCCCCTCTCTCTGCTGCCAGGAGAGAGTGAACCACACTGACAAACTGTCTGTGACTTGGGCATTTTCCTTCCTCTTCCTTTAAGCAGAAGTGTTTTGATTAAATTAGTAAGACCATTCATTTTCTCTGGTGGTCCTTAACTTAATTTTTGCTACTTCTAGCCAGCTTGAAACATCCTTTCCTAGGTAGCGTTCACCACAACTGTCTCAGAAGCCAAACCCGCTGCCTCCCTGCACCCAAGCAACAGAGACACTCCTGTGCAGTTGGATCTGGTATCAGCTGGGGAGCAGGAATGAACCCATCCATCCCCACTTCTCTGCAATGAGCTCCTGCTGCCCTCCGGTCCTGGGAGGTGACCGTCCTCCAGCGCTGCATCCCAGCTGGGAAAGGTCCCTGCCCCTCTTCCCATGGCTCCCATTTAGGAAGCCTCATCCCTGAGCTGAGAAGAGGGAGTCCTGTGGGTACACCTCCATCGCCTCCCCGTACCAATGGTTTAAGGGTGCTGACTGAAAGCATCCGCTGTGGCTGGGCAGCTGTCCAAGCACGCTGAATGCAAGCTCAGTTGCACTTCCACGGGCTAGGATCACACTCCTGGATTGCCAGCCCTTAGATTGCACCGGGCAAAATACTGAACCAGGGAAACAGTCCTTAAAGCTTGTTCCCTCTCTAGTTATTCACAGCAGGGATAAGTAAGGCCTCATCTATAATCACCTAAAAACATCACATGATTCATGCTCTCACAGTACAACAGCTGAGCACGCTGCAGGATACACAGCAACATACATTGGTGATGCACCATTACACACTTTCCCATCACAAGCCCTGTTGAAATGCTGCCATCAAATTATTTCAACTGATCAAAGTAGGAAAAAAATAGAATATTAAAGCCCCAGATAACAAATTAATAAGAATAAAAGCATGTAGGTGAGAATTAAGAAGGCATTAACATTCTGATGGCATCTGCTGCCTAAATTAAACTACAGGGAAAAAAAATGAGTTCAGCTGACGCTCAGGATCAGGACAAATAGTTCTCAAATGGAAATTACAGTTTTGAAAATTATGCACCAAAAAAGGATCCAATTTAGGACATTTCTGATTTGTGAAGTTCTTTCTCCAGGTGGGGATCTCAGGCTTGACTGGAGGGCTGGCAACATGATTGGCAAGATGCTGGAGTTGCTCAGTTCCTGCACCCCACAGCAGGACCAAACTGGCCCATAGCCCCGCTGGGCCAGTGTCTTGTCATCTCTCCGGTCCCTCTGGGGCTCTGTCCCCTTTTGGAACTGGACCATATGGATATGGTGTGTAAAGCGTGTTTCGTTCATGCGGACACCGGCATGGAAAAGGAGTAGGAATTAGGCCTGGATTTTCAAAGGAGCTCAGTGTTAAATTATGTGGATAACTGCATCTGTAATTTACATGAGCAGTTACTGTGACAACTAATAGTGAACGTCATAAGTAGCCAGTTGAGCATGTAATGACCTGAGTTATATGCACCATCATGTCCCTTTGGCACACCAAATTAGGTGTGCATACACATTTTGCATAGCCCAAAGGACTTCTACCTCAGCAAAGAGCCTTAATTTCACAGCACAAGCCTGATCTCAGCAGCCTAGCACAGCACAGACAGTTTATGCAATGCAAAGAGCTGGCACAAGCTCCATGGCCCAGGTCGGAATGGATCCTCAGACAGTTAATTAATTTTTACTGCTCGTTTGTGAACTGTAAATTACCCTTCATTTCCTAGATTTCTGTCCCATTTTTCGCCTGCCTTTCTCTAGTGAAGCAGTAAAAAGGGAAAAGTGCCAATAATGGGCTCTCGTTGTGATAAAAGCAGCCACGACTCACTCGCACGTTGAACAATGCTCTGCTTATGACCAGAATACAAAGGCAGTTGGGTTTCAAGAAACTGTCTAGAGATAATGACTTTTCCTGGAGATGGGAGGATATGAGGAATATTTTAAAAAAAGAGGGGCGCGGCAGAGTGTCTGGTTTTGCAGGACAAACACAACCAAGCTCCTCTCTTGCAGAGGGTTAAAAATAAGATAAATAATCTTCACTTAGAGACCAAGTTCATCAGTATTGCCTGCACAAGAGCAGAGGGAAACTGCTTACAACGCTGAACCGCTAACAGCCTCCCCTTCTCACTCAGACAGGAAAGAAGAGCCTCGCTCCGAGAAAAAGTGACCTTCAGACCACACACACACACACCAGAGTCTTTAGAGAGCAGCCCCTGAGCAAACGGTGCCTGGATGGGCGGCTTTTTTTCAATACTGCCGTGACCCTCTTCAAAGACTAGAGCTGCTGATTCTGTTGAATCCAGATGGCAACACCCTGCCAAGGAAAGACCTACTAGTATATACAAACCTGCCAAGACGTGGTTCCAGTGTATGTTCTTTGCTGATGCCACTATTACCCAAACGTGTTACCTTCAGCAGCACACCTATCAGAGGCAGAAGTAGCTGTAGGGAAGAGACCGTAACACACCTGAGACGAACTTTGCACAGGCTCTGCTGAAATTCAGGACAGCTTCAGCATGGTGAGAATCACTTCACCCTTCTGTCAGGACACCACTATTTGCATTAAATCTGTGAATAATAAAAAGGTGTTACTGGAATTTGTGTGTGGTTGCATCTACCAAATGCCCCTTGAAAGGCCATGGTCGCAAGAACGTACGGAAGATCTCCAGGTCCATGCTGTTGGGATGCTGCAGGAATGAGAACACAGCATTGCTGGGGTGCGTTTATGGGGCCTTCAGCATATTAGATACTTACATTGCGAAACACCGCATTCTCCAGCTCTGACAGAGCCTCCTTTATCTCAGCTGCAGATTCCTGAGTCGAAATTGCTGCCAGATGACTGTGCACAGTGAGTTAATGGCCACAAAACCTGAGCTCCTCTTGCCTCAAGTCATTTACCCATAGCATCAATGACGTTATCATGTTCAGCCCATATTTACTACAGCTACAAACTGATTCAGAGAAACCTGGAGTACAGGATTAATCATTACTCTTGGGATGTTGAAAATGGATACCAGAACGGACTTCCAAATTAGGTATCTAAAAGTCCTGCATCTCCCAGGAGAGCCCCATTACATCTCCCTACTCGTTCTAATGGAATCTATAGTATGTGAGCACGGCTTTGCCTCCCACAAACCCTCCCTGCATAATTAGCCCCAGCTCAGATTGCTGCTTTCTGTAATGGCTGGAGAACCACTTTCTTCAGGCTACTGAGATGTAAAGAGGAAATGTTTATTGCAAAATGCAAGTCAACCACAGCCAGTGGGTCTGGGCCATGGTGGAGGGATACAGAAATGGCTTCTTCTTCTTTTTTTTGCCTCAGAAATAGAACTCACTAAAAATAGCAGTTCCTCAGGAACAAGACTGCCTGAAAATAGCTGTTTCTCAGGAGCAGGGCTGGCTGCTTCTGAAAGAAGTAGCTATTAATGTATAATTGTCCCTGAGGCTGGTTTCTGAGAAAATGCTGTACATACAGAGGGCTGTAAAGAGATATGTTCACAGGCAGGCAACATAGGCACCCCTCTCTTGTCAGAGGTCCTGCGAACTCCAACAGCTCACGTAAGTGCATTTGGTTCACTAATCTTAGGCACCGTTAGATCCATCACAGCACTGGGAGGTATTTTCCTCTGTACTGGTTAAAGCAGCGCTCTGGGATGCTCTTATTATCTAGAGACCAGTAAATGGCAAAGCCTCCATTGCTCTAACCAAACCTACACTGATTCTTCTCCCAGGACTGAGAAAGCCTTAAAATCTAGACCCAGCTTTGAAACTCCAGCACTCTCTTTCTACAGAAGGTCTAAGAACTTTGTTGAATTGCAGGTTATGCAATCTACTTCCAATTTCCTGCTCTACTCAGCACTTAGAGTTTTTTCAGGCAGATGCTACAGGGCAATAAATCTTCTGAAGAATGGCCCTACATTTCTCCCACTATGGTGTTGCCTTATAATGAGGAAAGACAAATTGCTTGTGAGAGTGGTTGATTGGTTGGTTATTCCCTACAATGTCTCACTCATCCCTCTCATATCACCATGGGTTCAACAGCTCATTTCTTCTGCCTTTTTTTTCCTTCCTGGCACAGCCAGCCAATATGTGCACAGAGGCCTTTCTCCTCCTCTTCTTCTCCCCTTAAGGAAATCTCCAGGTGACCAAAAGAAGCAGAGACTATCAAAGGTCCAGAAAAGGCAAATTTTGCAAAGCGGCAGCTTTAAGGAAACGGTTGTGCAGATGAAGTACAGGGGACTCTGACTGATTGCTGCCACTGTTTCAATCCCATACCACCAGTGCCAGAGACTGTAGTAGCCTCTGCTGAGAGCATCCTTGGGTAGGATGACTGGGTAGGACTGGCCTGTGTCATCACTGGATGGAAATCTATAGACTGCTTCTTCCAGGCTCTGCTTTAAGTGCTTCTTCAAGTCATGTCTCTCCTCTGTTCACCAGTGATCTGATACTTCAGCATTCTGATAACAGCAGAAACAGCTTTCTGGAAGAAGTGTAGGGCTGAAGCTCTAGCCACCGAGTAGCCCAAGGCAGGTCTTTTACCTCAAGAAATTACTATCTTTTTTCCTGACCAAATTCCAGCAAAAGAAACGACACTCTGCTTGCAATTACAGCAGGCTGCAATTTTCTTTATGGAAACTACCTTTAGTTCTGTGGATCGGCTCATATTGCAGTGTACAACAAAGACGGACATTCCCAGACTTCATTTTAACCTTGTTTGCTTGGGAGGGAGTACCAGAGAAGCTGCAGCCAGGCTGATTTCACATACCCACAGCTGTGGGAAACTTGTAAAACACAAAATATATAGTGCCAGAACTCTGGTCCCTGGCATGGCCAGGCAAAACTAGAGCAGGTATACATACCCCTGCCACACAGCCATGACATCTAGCCACGCTGTTAGCGGATCTTTCCCTTCCCTATTGCTAAGCGGTATTGTTATATAATCTAAACTGCATACATAAAGGGAGAGATCTATAAAATACAGGTATATACATATACTCCTTGCCTTTTTATTTTGTTCAAGTTTCGAAAAATGCCTTGGGACCCTAGCCTATGCAAGACAGAGTGCTTGGCCACATTTCTGTTTGATAGCAGCAGGGAGAGGATTTTTGCAGCTCAGATCGGTTTGATTAAACATGCATTTTGCTGCAGCTGTCATACAATGCTCATTAAAAAATACTCTACATTTGTGTAGCATTTATCATCCAAGAACCTCATCGTGTTTTACAAAATGTAATTAATTAAACTTTACAGCTCCCCTCAGAGAGGGATAAGGAAAATGGAGAGTTGCCTTAATCCATCACCGAACTGCAGCAGACACTGGGTTAGAGGAAAGCAGCTGTTCAACAGCATGCAGCAGCACTAGAACAAGAAGAGAAGATCTCCAGGCAAAGTCACCCAGGGAATGTACCACACACCTTGTTTGCCTGAACTGTGCACTTCCACTATAGGTTAAATCCCAATTCTTGCAGATAAGAGGGTGATTTTTCTGCCCCACCCCGTACCCCAGGTTTATATCTGAGACACCTGGCAGTACACTATTCCATCTATTGAATCCCCAGCAGTGCTAAAGACCAGGGGCAGCCGCAGCCCTGAGCAGAACTGAGGGAGGCAGAAGATATAAAGCCATACAGCCACAAATTGCATCTCACAGTCCTGGAATGCTGTGCAAGCTGGTGCTTAAAGTGGAGGGAGGGTAAAGTCCCCTTAATCCCTCGCTTACTTCCCTCTCCCCTCCCCATCAGTAAATCCACACCTGTTAAAGGTCACCCTGAAATGAAATACATTTGAATACTTCCCGCTGCAGCTTGGCTCCCCTGTCCCAGTCCCCTGCGGTACCTCCCAGTTCACGCTGCAGAGCAGGAGAGGGAAGGGGGGTGCCCATGTCCCCTACTTGAATTTCAGGGTCGCGTGGCTGAAATCCCACCCGACTCTTAGCTGATCTTTAGTGAGGAATCTCTTTCTCACCCTGGCTTTAAGATCCTTTCTCATCGAGCGTATAGGATAACATGGCCACGGGGCAAGCCTGATTGGACAGATCTGTTATGCCACTTCCACTACCTTGGAAAAAGCTAGAATTTCATCTGGTGCAAGTTGGGGAGGGGTGCAAAGCATCGCTCCTTTGTGAGTGAAGTATGGCAACAAAAACACAGAGGTACGTGCGGGGGGAGAATGATGCGAACAAACACGCATGCATCCACGCTGCGCCATAGAGAAGCACTGAAAAAAGGGAGAACAGATGGAGGAGCAGGTATCTTACCAACTCACTCACCAACTAATCAAACACAGCTTCAGATTCAGCTGGGAAGGTCAGATAGACAATTTCCACGCAAGGCTATGAAAGTGCTGAGTATTTTCATCAGACATAAATGTGGGAAGGGAGGAAGAGTACAAGGATTGTGCTGGAGGAACTGACAGTGGATTCAAAGATGGTAACAAGGTGATTTTTTTTTAAGCCTCTGTCACAAAATTTAATTAGTCTCCAAATCCTCCCCCAATAATACGAGGCCCATTTGTACAACCCTCCTGCTGGGCCACTCACACTTAGCCAAACAGACACATTGATAAGATGGGATTCATCACACCAGTCTTCTCCATGTTCATGAAGGCAGATCTGCTCGCACAGATCGAAGATGTGTTCAGTCCTGCCCTTCTGGATTGATACCACCATGGTTTTCCCCGTGGGTGCATGTCTTTCCTCTTTTTAGCATGAAGAAACTGGTTTTTACTGGTCCCTGGTTTTATTTTCATGTTTGTCTATGGGAAGCAGGCAGTTGCTGCAGCAGACTTATCTTAGTGAAAATTCTTGCTTTGGTTTTGCAAGTGTTTTAATTAACGTAAATTATTTTACACCACTTTACTACTGATAGCATGTAATTATCTCCCCACAGGTATATATTTAGCTAACCAGCAGGCTGATCAAAGACCTACAAAATGAGGTATTTTTGCAACTGACACTAGATACAAGCAAAGACCAGCAAGGTGGGGCCAAAGGAGGCGGGAGGAATTCCCCCTCCCCAGTCCTAAACACAGGGCTCAAATTTCTGTACTTGAAAAGATAATCATAACATTAACTTACACATTGTATCAGAGGAGCATGAAGATGCACTGATACTCAAGTGCTGTGAAGGAGAAAAGAACTATGTACATGCTGAACTATTAATCATTGGTAAGCAATCTCCTTTGTAAAGTGTTTTGAGGTTGACTAAGGAAAATGGCTCCATAATAATGCAGAGCAAGCAGTCTGCTTGCAATCATAGGTTAACTCTCTCAACTGCTTTTGCTGGGTCAATCCCTAGGTGTTGTTATCTATGCAAGGCAGCTCACTGTTTTCCTGAGGAAGTCTGGCCATGGAAGAGATTCCAAACTCCACACCCCTTTCTCACCCTATTCAACTCCGGACTCTGGTTTCCACTGCAAGTACAATTTTAGATGAATGAGTTTGAGACCTATGCCGAGCAGCTGCCCTGCTCTCACCACATCAAACTGTTCATACAATTAAAAACCAACAGACTGGATCAAGATACCTGGGACCATAACCCTTCTCCAAATTACTGGTTGATAAAACATGCATCTCTCCATTGAGCTTCTGGAAGTGCTAGTAGCCCATGATTTGTCTTTCTCCTTGACGGCTGCAGCCGGTTAACCTGTGCTGGTGGGAAGACATCAGATTGAAATAAGTGTTTAGGAGCCAAGAAGCATCCTGTGCCAAACCTCAGGTTTCAGAACCATATCTGTCCACTTGTGTAGGTTTGATCCTTTATTAAAAGCACTGGGTGCTTTGTCATCAGTTTCAGTGGGCGCAGGATCAGTTAGGTAAATCCTCATCTCTTGACCTTCTTGAAGGCCACTTTGTGCTACTTTACACACCTATGGACACTGTGTCTACATATGACTGTAGCATCACTGACCACCAGGCCCAGGTGAGACCCCAAGTTTTCAAAGAATGGCACACAGAACAGAAAAAATGATCCCAGCCTCTAAGATCTTACAGTCTGACAGAGGTTGTGTTATGCTTTTTACTTCTTTTCAGCAACTTTAATGAAGAGTGTTACTTAACTTCTCAGGCTACGACTGAATCTTTGGACTGAAAGCTGCAACATTATGTGTTACGGTTGCTACCGGAAAAAGGAAACCTCTTTCGTATCTATTGACGTCTTTTGCAAAATACTCTGGGTTTTTTGAATGATGTACTCCCTATTATTTCTATGCCATTACTTATAAACTTCACAGCATTTTCTAGAGGGGTCTTCAGTAAGACGAAAACCTCAGGGCAACACTCCATTAGGCTTTTATTTTTATAGGTTGGGTTAAACCTTCTTGAAACTGGTAGGTTTAACTGCATTCCTTTATTTAGGGTAGCTGAAGGAGACATTAAGTCTGTTTCCACCCACAATGCAAGATTGCTCAAGTACCTGAAGGCTCTGGGAGGACAGTTTTGGGTAGGATATTAAAAGGAAAGAAGGTTATGTGTGGATGGACAATACAGTTCAGGTGGAGGAGGAGACAGAAAGACAGCATATTGAAACAGGCAGGGAACGGAAACTTCAAAGAGCCTGAACAATCATTGATATAAAACCTGGACTGAATACAAGAAACAGAGGGATTTGGGGTCACATTGCTGCCTGGAGCAGGTCTGGAGCTATAAGCAAGGAAACTGGCTCTCAGCTGCGTGATTTCTTCTGTGTTCAGGAAACAAGGGCTCTGAGCATTCTTGTAAGCAAACAGAAATACATTAGAAATACCTTTCTTCATCACTCCTCCTCCCCTCTGGATCAACAAATGAGACCCTGAATTTTGGCCAGCAGCACGGGTCAAAGGGAGGAAATGTGCTGCAAAACCTCCCGCACATCTGTACCATTTAACTCTTCCTGCTTGATTCAGGATTAAGATGGCATAAAGACAACAGCACTATTCCTCTCTTACTCTACCAGAGCGGGCAGTTCAGGCCAAGGTTTAGGTCACCGCTGTCCCTAATTGCATTGGAGGTGTATCCTTGTTATGAACTTCCATTCCTACCCTAACAAACCAAATTTCCCCAGACCTTGCTATAAGCAGTTTGAGCAACTCGATGTGCTCTTCTGTTCTGCAGGGAACTCCTTAAAATGAAGCACCCACCATTGGCTTTTTTCCTGTAGGTGAATTAATCTGCCTTGCATGAGTAATCCTATTTAAAACAATAAGTTGCCTTGCAAGAATGAGGGAAGCAAGTTTGAAGCATGCTTTTATGCAAGTACTGTAAAAAGGCCACATAGTAGTTCATCAGGGGACACTTCAGCAATAAAATGACGGTTACCGGTAAAGTCCAACAATATAATAAAGGATAATTTAATAAGGGAATTTTTAACCCATTTAACAGAGACTAAATTTGGACCCCTTTCTTCAAGTGATCAGGTACACTATACTTCCCTAATCCTACTTTCTGTTAATAAGTGAAAGAAAAAATAGGCAGTAATCTATTCCTTCTGCTTTTATTTTTATGTTATGGGAGAGCACTATTCAATATAAAAAAATTAATTTCAGTAAAATAGAGGCTGAAGCTAGACATGTAGACCAGCCTCTGAGTAAGATGCATTACAGAGTACCATACCTCTTCAGACAACAGAGGTCCCATGCCTCAACTCATTTAATACCAGGTAAAACAAACCCTACAGATTATAATCCAAGAATCCTGCAGTGGCAGGAGGAAGGCATGTGGAATAAGACTCTGCGACCTAAGAGAAGTAAAAGCTGTGGAGATTAGTAGCTCAGTGTCTATGTAGGAGCCCTGTGGGCCCCCTTCAGCGTCCTTACTTTAGTCTTCATCGTCTCTGATCCATTCTAACAGTCCTCTGTGGGACGGAGATTTAATATCTAGGAAATGTGGGGTCCTGGCTGACCTGTCAGAAACAGCGGTGGATGGCTGCTCCCTGTTTACTGCTGTATCACTTTGCTTTTCGCATTCACCACAATAAACAACAACAAAACCTGACACTATTTTATGAACCTGAATGATAACGCTTTAAAACCTCTAGAGGTCAGGCTAATGAGAGCATCTTTCCAGCAGCTGCATTCTGCTAAGTGCGAGTGACACCTGCTGGAGTTCTCGTCCCCATAACCCATCCTGCTCCCACAACAGCCAGCTCTGCAGGTGTTTGGTCTGCCCAGGGGGGACCTTCTGGGCGCCTGTGTGTGCTAAATCCCCCAGAAAGACGCTTGGGAACAAGAAATAGGTCTGGGTGGCTCTTTCCTATTGCAGGATGGCAAAAGTTGTCTTTATCCATGCGTTACCTCTTTCACCACTCTGGTTATGCAGGTTTACTTCCACCATATACCCAGACCCTGCCTTTCCTTTTGCCTTTGACATCCTTCCAGAGGAGCTGTAGTAAAACGCAGCATGTTACCACAGGGAAAAGTCCTGAGTAGGCACTGAAATGGGACCACACGATACATTATTCACCTGTCACCTAATCCCTGTGAAAAATACAGGCTAACATTCCTCCTCTCGCCTTGAAGCCACCTAAGAAGACTGCAGGAGAGGGCAGGTGACCCCTGGAAGAGGTCTGAGAAGCCCTCACTTCTTACGTTACAATATACAATAACAAATTTAAATGTATGTTGCAGTATATGTTATCTGTGAAGGCACATTTACAGTGTTAAGAGTTGCCGCTTCTTCAGAGCACGCTGGAAAAGGTTGATTCGTGGGACATCAGCAGCCCCCAGAAGACTGCTGATGAAGTCTCATGACGGTGCTGATGAAGACCTGTGAGTTTTTCTCTCTGCTGTTTTCACAATCTGCAGGAGCCTTCACCTCTGCAGCCCTGGCAAGCGCTGGCACCCGACAGACCGCAAGGTACGGCAGGGATGAAGAAGCAAGGTGCTGGCCTGCCCTGGGGCATCGGAGGACAGCCTGCACAAGTCATGGAGCATCGGCTGGGCCAGCGTCTCCTGACAAGGGTCCCAGCCGCTGAGGAGGCCTGCTGGAGCGGGACAGGGAGGGAAAACCCCTCAGGGTGCCCCAGCCCTGTGACAGGCCCTCAGACAAACCAGGCCTCGACGCAGCGCCTGTGGCAACTAAGGCAAAGTGTGCAGCCCCCATTGGGGAACCGACCCTCCCCCCCCCCGGTGAGGAGACGGGGAAGGGGACAAGGCGACACCGAGGCCAACACCTCCTCAGCGCCAACCCGCCCAACATGGCGCCAGCCCTTCGCCACCCGCCCCAACATCCGGGAATCCCGCCTGACCTTCTTCCCGTGAGCCTCAGCGGCCCGCCCCTTCCCGCCTTCCCCCGCGGCGGCACAGAGCAGCAGCGGCAAGATGGCGCAGCCGCCGGGTGAGTGAGGCGGGCCGCCAAGGTGACCGCGGCTCTTTCCTTCCCTTCCCCTCTGACCGGGCTGTGTCTCTCTCTCTGCCGCAGCTCCTCTCAAGGACATGAAGCTGATGGACGTGAAGCTGGGCCAGCTGCCCACCTGGCTGGCCATGAGAGACTTCACCCCCGGTGGCATCCTGGGGGCCTTGCGAAGAGGTGAGGGGGGCTGAGGGGAGGGGGCCCGCCCGCCCTGCCGAAACAGCTCCGCACCCCCTCGGCCGGCGAAGACCTGGAGGGTGTGAATCCCTTCTCCTGACGGAGCTAGGCAGATCAGTGTGTAAGCTTCTCTGGCTGCTGGAGCGGATCTTGGCCGTGGCAGAGGGATCCGGCAGTAGAGGGGCTGCTTCGGGGCGATTTTTGCTTTTCCAAAACAGTGCCTCGTGTTGTGTCTTGTGCTCCCATCTGTAAATTTGTTTCTGGTGTGGGCTTTATCCACCAGAGATTTGTTTTCAGTATTCCTTCTGGTATAAAGAGGAAATATGGTGACCTTAGTCCTCAACCTACTTGCTGAAAATCTTGAGGTTTCCCAACATCACAAATAAATTTACAAAGAAAGCAAGTGATCCCTAAAGATGGTAAGAAAGGACACAGGGCTTTTACAGATCACTTGGCAAAAGTTTTGAGTGATGTCCTTTGCTATAGTTACAGATATGGCATTCAGGCAGATTTAAACACACAATATCAAAGGCCAGTGTCTACATAATGTATATGTGCTAGTGTGAAAGAATTAGATAATTCCAAAGCAGCTTGATCTCATGAAGGTCACAATAATGTTTAGGGAAAAATGCTAATGGGCTTTTTTTTCCTTTTTTAGGGTTTAGTGCTACTAACTTGAGTTCACCTTGCTTAACTAACAGATGGGTTGTTTTCTCTCAGACTTGCTTCTGAGACCCTCAGATGTTTCATTAGAAACAATTTCCTGAAGTTCTGTGAAATCAGTCCGCTTCTTTCTGAGACAGAAAAATATGCAGCTCATCTGGCTGCTATGAAAACTTTTCTCCTACACAGGTTACGACAGATACTACAATAAATACATCAACGTCAAGAAAGGGGGGCTTGGTGGTATCTCAATGGTGCTTGCAGGTTATGTTGTTATCAGCTACATCTGGAGCTACAGTCACCTGAGTAAGTAAAAGCAATATGGCTGAGTGCGTATAGTGCAGCTTGAAAGAGTGCTTGGGGCAATAAAAACAATCTGCTGCTGCTTTTAGAAATAAAATGAAAGACTGTGCTAACCACTGCTGCTTGAATCCGAGACTGTGGGCAAGCAAACTTCTTTTAGCCATAGGGAACCTGAATGCTTAGTCAGTAAGTTATCAGATGGCCAATATTTTCTTGGTGACAAAGAAAACTTAGATCTTGTTGCCTGTCTGACCTGACAGTACTTAGAAACTACATGCTCTTATTTTTGTGGAGTGCTTTTTTTCCCTGTAATTTCAGGTGTGGTGGTTTTTTTTTTCTTGTGACTTCAGTAAAATTAACTTGCTTTACTTTGAATGATACAGAGCATGACCGCCACAGGAAGTACCACTGAAGTGTGAATTTCAGAAAGTGAAGGTACAGCTCTTGAACAGACTTGGCTACTGGAACAGCTACCCTGACAGAAGACATCAGAACTATTCATATTAAAAACTGTACTATTATGACCAACAATAAAGTGCATACACGCTATGTTTACTGAGTTGACACTTATAGCTGGCTTGTTAATTGTACTGTGCAAATGAGTTTGTCATCTTAAGACTTTCAGCCCTGAAGGCTAAGTTCAGAGATGGTTGGGAAAACATCTGCTACTTGGGTTACCTTATGAACTGGGGAAAACTATTACAATCAATTCCTATTTAACTGTTTAATAAAAGTAAAAAAGCATTGGTTTGCTTCTTAATGGCCATTATGTACAGGTTGGACAACTAGCTGAAAGGAGGTAATATTTTGATTTGAAAGAATATCTGAGCTTTAGGTGTCTTGGTGGTGTGGCCATGTGTTTCTCAGTCAGGCTGTCACCTGGGGGCTGTAGGTGTTTGGGAAGTTTTCCATCATTTTGGAGCACTGTCTTGAGACGAGATTGGTTTAGCTTTAAGGAGGTCTGCAACTCCCATTCTGTCACTGGGATTCTAATGCTTCTTACCTCCAATAACCCAAAATTTCTATCAAAACGCTACCTACTTTCATTGCTAAAAGAAGCTCGAAGGTTATTCTGAATGGGTATGAGCTTAAAAGAACTTTAATGGTCCATGAAGTTAAAATGAAGGAAGACTTTGCTTCTTGACTTAAATGCAGCGGTGAGAAGTTTAACAGGAGACATGATGTAGATAAATGGAGCTTAAAGGAACATCTGTGGGTTTGGCCCCTGCTGAGAACCTTCCTCGAGCACCCCCCTAAGCAAGTGCATCCCACTGTCCCAACACTACCTGCTGACACTCGCAACTGCAGCTGGGCGTTGCAGGTACAGCCTGCAGGATCCTTTTCTGAATAGAAGGGAGAGTGAAAACCACTTCTTGAGGCATATGAAGATTCTCAAGAGCTTCAGTGGTAACAGGAAAGCTTTCAGTTTCAGAAAACATCGGTTCAGATAGTGAAGACCAGAAACTCCTGAACTGGATCAGGAAGGTAGCCAGGCACCGAAGTGTCTTGGTTCCTTTTACATGTGCCTAGTTAAACACAGATAATGCATCTCAAATTTTGGCCACTGTGAGAAGTGTCTGATGGTCTGTCATACCATAGTCACTTAGACATGAAACTTCTATTTTGACTGACTCCGACTCCCCACAGTGAAATAACAAACCAACATAGGCTCTGGTCACTTCTCTTAATCTAGTCATATGACCTTGTTCTTAAAAAAAATAAATTCACAGCCAGCTTTTTCCATCAGTACATTTCAATAAAAACAAAGTATAAAGGCAGTCAGCACATGAAAGATGGGTTAGAATCAATAAGGCTCACATTGTAAGTTCACTTTTTTTTTTTAATTCACATTTTATCATTGGCCCTTTTGAAATAGTCTTCTCACAAAATGAATGGGTTTTGGCTTGGAAAAATTGCTCTCAGAAGAATGCTCTACCACTTTTAAAAGCAGTATTCTCTAAGAATACACATCTCCACTTCTTGGTCTTCTCTAGGCTATGGAAATACCTGCTCAGTGTGAGCTGGACGATGGGGGGGCTGAGACAAGGCTCTTCTATTCCTACTCTTCAAGCCGTGTTCATTTCCCTCCTTGCTTTTTGCAAATGGAAAATGAGCACAGATGCGGCTTTCCTACAATCGTTGTTCCTATTGTTTGGCTAACCACAGAGATGCCAATTTATTCTCCCCTTGATCGGTTCTCACCCAGAAAATTAATTTCTAACCTTCAGTATAGCAAGAAGCACAGAAACAAAGCAAGTGGACGAGAGTTTTACAGCCTGATGTACATGATGTGTTAAGTCAGCCACCAGGACAAGCTTATCGACTACAACAGGCTGGACCTGGGAACACAACTTCGGTTTTTAAGAACTACAGGACAGCAGAATCCCTGCTTCCTCACTGAAGGGAAGGCATTTCAAGCATTAGCTTTCCCAGTCAGTCTTCCTGCTTCCACAGGGAGGGCTGAAACGCTGCAGGTTCTCCAAAGAGAAGTGGCAGAAGGAAAACACTTTAAAGAAACACTGGCGTAAGATGTGTTTACGTAGACTGCTGCACCGGTGAGGGGTTTGTGCATCTATTGGCTTTTAGATCTACCTTTCACAAGGGCTCAATGAAAACAGGCGGAGGCCAAAATTTTAAAAAGGTTAAAACCTAAAAAAAAGTTGTGGACAATTACAAAAACGTTGCTTAGCAGCAGCCAGCCTCTGACCAGTTCTTTCAGTAATGGCATTAAAAAACAACCTGATTAATAGTTCAAGACATAGTGCTAGGCAGAAACCTTTTCTCAGTGTTAATAGCTCCCTTGCACTCTTCGTTTTGCTCTTTCACTGTCCACTGAGAAAGGCCAGATGTCCTTTGGTGCATCTGTTGGCATAATGACCTTTTTCACCACACTAAAAGAGAGAGAGAAAGAGAAAGAGAAAGAGAGAGAGAGAAATTATTACACATTTACAGCTTTTTTCCTCTAGCTGCCTTTATTAAGGTAGCTGGCAACTGTCCTGATTTGGAAGCTTTTCCACGTATGGAATATGCAGTATTTAGCGGGTGAAATGAAACATGGTGTCATAAGGGACACCATTTATGGGCTATTTCCACTCCTTGGAGCAAAAGCTGCTTCTGTGCTGAGAGCAACCTGATGCCATGTTGTTATAATGCACTACAAAGGAGAGAGCTCTCAGCGCACTGCTACGAACAACAAAGGGCTGTAACACACAAGAATTTCAACACTGGAGGCTTCCAAGACTACTCCCTCTGATAAGAACTACATCAGAGATCTATGGGGACTCTCCTGATCGGTTATCCTGAATTAGACAAAGAAAAATGCATCTGAACAAGAGATTCATGACTTTGCACCTTGAAGTTATTCAAGCCCAGAGAGAAATGCCAGGATCTGGTGCAACAGCATGCTTCAGATACGTAATTTACTTGTAGC
Organism: Haliaeetus albicilla; assembly: GCF_947461875.1. NCBI lineage: Eukaryota > Metazoa > Chordata > Aves > Accipitriformes > Accipitridae > Haliaeetus > Haliaeetus albicilla. The sequence continues at coordinate 22,403,778 of NC_091504.1, read as the reverse complement.
TAAAATAATAAGCAGCTATTAAAGGTTTTCAGTGAAATGGATTCAGCTACTTAATATCCCTGTCTAGTCACAGTAATTTTTACCCAAACAAGCACTAAGGCACAGAAGTTGGCATGTACAATGACATAACTGTCAAAGCTGATGGGACAGGAAGATTCTTTGCCCTTTTCTAGTGACTAGGGTTGGGGCTTTTGTGGAAAAATAGAGAGAGATGGAAGCTCAATGTGTCAAAGTTTTATTGGTGCTCCTTAATGAGCAACCGAGGTGAATAGCTCATTTCTTGGTTTGACAGCGACGGGGTGCATTTACAACTGAAATGCTGAACAGTCTTTGCATATTCAATTTCTGTTACTCGCAAGGACCTTCTAGGCTAACAGGGGAGATTAAAATCTTTCTACAGTCACCAAGTGTAAGCAAATTAACTCATGAGACAAAACTAGTATTAACTCTTACTTTGAAATATACAGTTCAGCAGTCTCCTTTAACTGTTGTTGTGGTAGGGTTTCCTATTTATTAGCAGACGAGCAAAGTCTGTCCTACAACAGCCTTAATTGTCACAGCAAGTCCGTGAGCTGGCAAACCAGCAACCTAGAGGCCTCAGAACTCAATGCCAATTCCCACAGCTGTATCCACGCACCAAAACACAATGTCTATTGAGCAGAGCGCACATTTCATGAACCTGTTTACACAGCAAAAAAACCTTTTGCAGGACCAACACCCCTTGTTCCTTTGCCTGTGACAAGCAACCAGCATGAAAGCAGCATGACGTAGTCCAGGTGACATGCACTCTGTACTTATTAAACCTAGCACCCTCTGCTTTCCCTCCTCGTCTCCCTCCCCTCTGAATTACCTTGTAGCAGGTGACCTGCTCCAACGGCCGGGGTCCTCTGTTCCCAGTGTTGTTATTTTGAGACTGCATGACTCCAATGACTTGGGGTGTCCTCTGTTGGTTAGGAGAAGAGTTCTGACTTAAGTGCATCGAGGATAAAGACCTTTATGGTTGTTATTTTGTTAAGAAGGGAAAAGAGCACCCCATATATCAAATGATCAATTTTCCTCCAAATCTGTGTGTGGGTGCTCTGCCAGCTGGAGCACCAGAGAGAAGAATCAAGCAGTGAGGCTTACAAAGCCCAGAGATCCTGCTTTTCTCTGGAAAGCAGATTTAGAGAGTAGGTTTAGGCTGCTAAAATACCACTGCTATCCCTGAGAGATGTCACGCAGATTACAAAAACTAGCAGATTGCTGCACAAGCACATATGATGTGCTTCTATGTAACGTGGGAGCATTCTGTGACTACATCTCCACGTAAAGTTCGAGCAATTGTAGGGCTTTCATCACTATAATGGCACTCGGGGTTTCTCACTGCTTAATTCTTGCACAGCACCCTCCCTTCCAGGCAGTGCCCCAAGCAACAGAACTACCACTGCTGGCCTCTGAGCTGGAGGACAGTACTAATGACTGAGAAGGTTAACCAGGACGAGGGGAGCAACAGAACAAAGCAAAACACCACAGTCCCAGGACAAAGGCAGCAGCGGTCCGTTGTGATCAGACAGTGGACATTAGAGGGCTGGGAAGAGAAAAGAGAAGGGACGGTGCTTTGTGGTTTATTAGGATTTGTCTCCAAGTTCTTAATTACAAAAGACTATCACACCCTGTTGTGAAATAGGAAAGGTTTTCCCTCATTCAGTGAGTCTTTCTCCAAGACTTTCCAGCAAAGCAGATCCAGCTGTCCAGTTTTGACCACTAGACAATATACCCTCTTTTAAAGTGCTGTGGGAAATGCTTTGAGAGTGGGCGTGTAGGGGAGGCAGGGGAATTGTGTACCTTTTGCTGTGTTTGTGTCGGTTGAGGCAGTGGTGGTTGCTCTGTGGTTCCCATTGGCAGTTCAAACCGAGGGCTGGTTTAGATGGAAACAAGAAAATTGATTCTCAAATCATATGCCAACATTTTACCATCAGCTCAGTCAAGTAACTCCAAACAACAAAACAAACATTCAGCCAATTAAATTTGGCTCACAGGAAATGGACCTCCCCCTCCCCACTCCTCTTTGCATTCTGATGCTCAGCAATTACGTATACAAAAATGACAATCCAGTATGTAGCACATCCCTCTACCTGTAAGGTATTCTGGAATGTAAACCCATGTGATCCCACTGCACTGGTGGCATCCGATCAGCACTCTAGAGTCTTACTGGTAACTCCCTGAAGAGGCGCTGCCCCATATCCTCAAATTGGTACAACAAACTAAACATTGGCCAAATCTCCAAAGCCATTGGGAAGCACTGGAGCAGCCTCATTTGACATACACCGGATTACAAGGGAAACACGAGATTACAGGACAAGCCTGGAAGCATACTCACTGCATGAATTTACAGGTAGGCCCCTCTGGACAGAATCCTACTAGGTAATTCACACAAATTACTCTTCGAGTGTGTCGGTGTCTGCAGAGGGGACCTGCAACACAAAGCTCAGTAGTTCACGTTCCACATATACATACCCCAGCACTCAGCAGTAGCAGGTACACAAGCAGATCACGCAAAGAAAGAATAGCAACACCCTACCCTTGATTATAGCCACAGAAGCAGCAACTGTGTGACATACATACCATGTTTACAGAAGCCTCTGTCATACCAGGGACAGTCTTTGATCTTAGACTCCGGGTCAATGTGCAAGAATGGACATTCTTTGTTACTGCATTCCCCTGTACCAAAGGCAAACACACTTCTTAGTCAATTGTGCAGGTTCGAGATCAAATGACTCTCAAAACATTACCTGGATCATGTAGCTCCCACAAAGCTGTTACCAACATTTATAAGTTCAGGCACAACAGTCTTACTGCCTGCCTTAACCTAGATGAAGAACACCAAGGACTCGCCCCCGGTGAGTAAAGTTCTACCAGACTGGATTATTTATGTGTGCTTTTAAAAACAATGCGGAAACTAAATTTGAAAGAGCAGTCATGATAACAAAAACCAAACATTTAGTGCACCAGAAGCGTGGAGAAACTACAAATTGCACACTAACCTCAATCCAAGGAAACCTACAAGACTGTAAGTTTCTGACAGCAAGTTGCCTCATTATGTCCAGATCTCCAGAGCTGGAAAGCAAGTGCATAAAAGTTTTGCACCCCCATGCCCTCTGCTGCTCATCAACTCCCCAAAATAAGAGTCATGCAAAGACCAACTGCTCAGCCTACTCATCTCATGCCCAAAACAGAACATAAGGCATAAAACCCAGTAAAAACTTGGAACTTCCCCCCTCTTCCCCCAAGGGACAAGCTCTTGAGAGAGAAGACATCTATGATAAGTCACAAATTTTGGGGGATAATAAGGTGAAGGACTAAGCAGATCTGAAAAATTACAAACTAATGGCATCACTGGACACAGAAGAACTGTAATGCTCTGAAGACGGACGAGAGGGATGTATCAGGATCCTCTTCACTAGACTCCCACGCCAGCAAGGAACACTAAGTAGGAGCTACAATGCCCCTTACCAAATTTGGAGTAGAAGTAACACTCAGGCATCTTGGTCATGTCATACTCGTGCAGAAACTCGCACTGGTCTCCCTTTTTGCACAGTCCTCGTAGCCAGTGTTTGCAAACAACTGTCTTTTCCCCGCTGATGTGTCGGAATGGGCACATGCCTCCTGCAGAAGGATGGGGCAAGGAGAAGGCAAAAAAGAACAATTAAAACCAGCGGCACAAGAAGGCACAGGGCAACGGCAACACTTTGTTCCCCTCTGCAAGAGGGCTTTCAGAAGACATCACTTTTTCTTATGAAGTCAGCCTTTAGTGGCAATAGCAAAACTGGGAGTTCCAGACAAGTCTTACGTTACTCTCTAACGAGCTAAGCAACGTAGTCTCCAGCTCTTAATTCTGGCAACCACGAACCACAGCAGCTAATACAGGCACATCCACAGCAACGTCTGTGCGTGGTAAGTTCAAGCCTTCCTTTACCGGTAGCTTTTTTTATTCACCTCCCAGCTTCTTGAAAACACCACCATTATTTCACAACTGCTGCAGTTATTCCAACATCCTTCAGTTTTACCCTCAATCTAGGATATCCCCTCACCTTCACAAAAAAGAAGAGTACTGTAGACAGTGCTAGAAAATCTAGTTCCCCCCCTCCTCCCCCAATTGTATCGGAAATATTACTTGCCTTTTCCACAGGCTGCTTTTAAAAAAAATTCACAGACAGCTGCGCCTGATTCTGCAGAGAGAACAAAGAAACATAATTCATTTTAACAAAGTTTCATGACAACTTTTAAAATACTTCCTTCCCCACCAAGACACTCTGGTCTTCAACATCAAAAGAAAAACAGCATTTTGGTTTGGGGAATTTACTTTCCCGCGTAAATTCCTTGTTGAAGTCTGGCCCTCACAAATACCTGTATTCTTCTTGGGGGACACCAAGGGGAATTTGCACAGGTGCTTGTTTTGCTTTTCAGATACTTAGGTTTTGTCGACAGGGTTTTCCTGCGCTGTTAGGTCAATCATGTCAGTGAACCCTGTATTTACAGCCCTGGCAACGACAGTCTTAGATTTTTTGACCAGAACAGCCTGAAACAACCATTAGCGTGTTATCCCTTGCTGATCCTGACCAACAGAAACCACAACGTTTGAGGGAGTTAAAACACAAGTTTAGTAGCCTGGCCAGAAAATTTCAGCAAATGGTGAGTCCCCTAAGACTACCCATGCCAGATTATTAGACTGGAGGAAAAGGTTTAGAGACCGGGCCAGGGATATACCTAAAGACAAAGTCTCCCTGCCATCGCAATGCCTCATCTATCAAAAGGGAATGAAAAAAAATAATAAAGTGTCATGCAGGACAGCAATGTTTATTCACGATAATGCCTCAACTTTCATCTTCCAGCCTGGCTGGCTACTAACTACAGCCTTCATTAAGTAGGAAAGACAAACACCCGGATTAAGACGGAAACCTCGCAGGGAGCGCAGAAGTTGGGCGGATCTACGCAAGAGACCTGAGCAAGGCGCTCAGATCCCCTCAGACCTCCCTCCCTCCCTCACCCCCCCCGACAGGCACCAAGAGCCTGCCCCGAGCACCCCGGGGAAGAAGGAGCCGCGCAGCGCCCTGTGCCCGCACGCACTGTCCATGCCGGGAAAGGGCAACGGCTGCGCCCCCAGCTGCTGCTCCACGGCCAGTTCCAGGTCGAACTTGATGTGGTCCACGCTGGCGATGAGCTCCTGCATGGTGGCGGCTGGGGGGCGGCGGCAGCGGGAAGGAAGGGGAGGTATGGTGGCGGTGGTGATGGTGGCGGTGGTAGCGGTGGTGGCAGCGGGCGGCCGGGCCCGGGCTGGCCCGGCCCGGCCCGCTCCGCTCCTCGCCGGCAGCGCCTGAGGTGAGGGGAGGAGGCGGCGGCGGCAGCACCTCGCCGCCCCGCGCCGCCCTCCCGCGGAATGCCGGGAGTTCACCTCTGACCTTACGGCCCGGCGGGCAGCGCGCGCGCGCCCCGCCCCTTCCCCGGCTCTCTCCACCAACCAGCTGGGGGCAAACTCGGCTTCGTTCCCGCCCCTTCCGTTCCGCGCAGGCGGCGCTGGTTGAGGGGAGCGGGGACCGGGCCGGTCCCGTCCCCGCTCCGCCGCCTCCTCCCGCTGGTTACGGGCACACCATGAGGTCTGCGCGGCTCCTTTTCGCCTCGCGGTGCTGTTGGGTCTCCTCCGGTCTCCGGACGGGGCGGTGGGCAGGCCCCGAGCAGCCCGGGAAAGCGCCGTGCCTGCTCCGGTCCCCGGGTGAGGGGCCGCTGAACGGCTGGAGGCCGTTCCGCTCCTCACAGGCGTCCTGCAAGCTGCCCGGTAGCGACTTGAGAGAGGGCGAAGCCGGCAGCAGCGCTGAAGCCGTTGGGGAGGAGGAGGAGGAGGATGAAGGCGTGGAGTTCGGGACGCTGTCTAATAAATTTTCTTCTCGAAAATATTATCACAAAACCACATCACGCTTCCAGAATTTAAAGCTTCAAGGAGAGGGAGAGGAAGAACCGGAAAGAAAACCTCGACACGGTCCCAGGAACACCCCGTACTGGTACTTCTTAAAATGCAAAGCCCTCATCAAAGACGACAAGGTGCGTTCCCAGCTCTTCGCTAAATTAGTTTTTAATAGCATTGATGAAAGATGCAACTCTGTCCCATCTGTATCATCCTATCGCTTAGTATCTTCACAGAAAGAAGTAAAATAAGAGCTAGTGAGGAATCCCGTGCTCTGTGGGCCTTCTACCGCAACTGACCCACAGCTGCTTATGTTAATATCCATTGTAATTGATTCTCATCCTGGATTTTCCTCTTCCCTGTAGCTAGCGGAGGCTCTGGAGCTGTTTGAGGTGCAGATGCTGAAGGAAGATCGTGTGTGGCCGGAAGAAAGCAATTACACTGTTCTAATTGGCGGCTGTGGCAGGGTTGGCTACGTGAAAAAGGCATTCAGGCTCTACAATGATGTAGGTTTACATTCTCCCCTCTCTCAGACCTTCGTTACGTGTTCTAAGCTGAAACCGATTCAAGCATTTGGTCACGTTGCTTTGTGTCCAAAATGCCTTTGAGTTACTGCTTGCACCTTCTTAGCTTGACACTCTAAAAAAAAAGTGAAGAAATTCTGCAAGTCCTTTCCTAACAAGCCAGTTCAAATTTTTCTTCTCTTCCCTTAGATGAAAAAACGAGGCTTAACTCCCACCGAGGCCACTTACACAGCCCTGTTCAATGCCTGTGCTGAATCACCGTGGAAAGACTCTGGCCTGCAGAGCGCTCTCAAATTACGGCAGCAGCTAAAGAGCAAAAACGAAGAGCTGAACCTGATCACCTACCATGCGCTGCTGAAGGTCTGTGCCCTGTGCTCAGATCTCAGGATGTGCTTTGATGTACTGAAGGTAAATACATGACTTTTCTTGTATTAAGTGTAGTCTGCTCTGGTTAAAGCTCCTGGAAGTTGCCGCATTGCGTAGACCTTTTTTATTTCATTTCCAGCAGAGGTGGTTACAGGTCTCATGTTTACATTTCATTGATCCTTGGTCTCATACAATGATACATACCAAATATTAAGCTTAAGTACATAAAAGGAGGCAGCTGCAGAGGTTGGCTTTTAAACTCTGGTCAGGTGTGTCAAAGACTTAACGAACAAATTATTTGTGGGGTTTGCAGCTACTGTGTCTGTCTGTTCCTCTTTTTGAAGACCCATATAAGAGCTCCTTTTAGAGCTCTTACAGTGGCTCTTTTCAGAAGAATAGCTAAAAGGACTGTGGTTCCTGCCCCAAATTCCCTGTAGCTCCCATCAGGGAGAAGCTAGGATCTGTGCAGGCATTTCAGGGCTCTCTTTCTGCTGGAGCAATCGTTCTGCTCACAGCACTGGGAGTTCACCCAATGCTTTGTTGCTGCTGTATCCCCAGAAGACAACAGCAGTATTTGAGCTTCACAGCCAACTGCGACAGACTCTTTGTCTGGTAACTGGGAAGTTTAATGCTCTCTCTGCTCTTTTAGGAAATAGTGCACAAGGGCCATGTTCTCACAGCCGAGACCTTCAGCTTCCTTCTCATGGGCTGCGTAAAAGACAGTGAAAATGGCTTCCGATATGCCTTACAGGTTTGTCTTCATGTTCTAAGTGGGGAGGAAAAAGTGCTTCTGTATTGTAACTTGTCACTTGAACGCACAGGAGGCAGCGGGTTGCTCAGAGCTGATGAAATAGGAGTTCAGCTCTTCCTAGGAGAAGTTCTGTAAACTAGACTTCCATCAGGATGTCTCGTATACTGGTAAACTGCCCCGGGTGATCTCGCAGGCCTGTACTAGCTCGAGGTGGCTGTTCACTGTCCAGTGGCATCTCACCTCATCATGCTGTAAACTCTCCTTTTCTGCAAGCAGATACTGCTAACAGATATGCTTACAATCTGCTAGAAGTGCTCCTGTTACTTAATATCATGTACATCTGGTGTTTATCTTCCCCTCTTCAGGTTTGGAAACAAATGACTAAACTTGGAATAAAGGGCGACAGCCACACGTACAATTTGATGCTGCGTGCTGCGAGAGACTGTGGGATAGGTGATCCAGTCGTGGCTTCTGAACTCCTGCTCAGGTCCACCGGTGAGAACTCGTCTCAGCTAAGGCTTGCACCCGGGAGGCAGAAGGAAAAGGTGAAAAATCGGAGGAAGAAGGGAACTGAGAATGCAGCTGCTGTCCAGCTAGATGTGGAAGCCATGGAAAAGCAATTATTTCAGGAGAGTTCAGTGGAGGCTGAAGAACTGATCCAGCAACAAAATAAAGATGTGAATCAGACTGAAACAGAACCAGCTGCTCTTGACAGCCCCAATGTAGCTCACAGCAGGATGGGAGCGTTGACAAGGAGAGGCCAGAACGAGATGGAGCAGGAACAAGCACGCCTAAGCCCGAAGCTGCGTTTCTGCAATCTGCCCAACTTGCTGGATTCCAGGATGCCTGACGCAGCCGTGGTTTCCTTGGGGACAGTGGTCACACCGTCCGATCGACTGGCTTTGATGGGGGACGTGGAGGGCTTCTTGAATAAAATGAAAGAGGACAATGCAGAGCCCAACATTAAAACATTTACGTTACTGGCTGAGCTGGTGGAGCCCCAAAGTGCCTCAGAGTCCTCTTTGCTGGCACGCTTAGATGAGTGTAAAGTGAAAGCAGATGTGACCTTCTTTAACGCTTTAATAAGGAAGAAGAGTAAACAGGGAGACTTGGAAGGAGCAAAGGTGAGGAAAAAACCTCAGCCCTGTCACCATCTCCTTGCCTCAGGCCTCTGACATTACCTGTCTTTTGCCAAGAGACCCGTTTCTCTCTGCACAATAGAAACCAGGGATCTCGCACTGTTTTCCACAAACTAGCGCTTGGCTTAATTTCCAAGTATTCACAGACTCTGTTCTAGCACATTCAGCTCTCTGTCTGGAAAGCTACAGTGAGACTTTTTGGAAACTGATGTCAACCCTTGTATCTTGCAGAGTGTGCTGCCAGCCCTAGTGAAGAGGGGACTATCGCCTAACCTCCCGACCTTTTGTAACCTGGCGATCGCTTGCCACCGAGAGAAGGATGGACTGCAGTTACTCTCAGATATGAAGGTAATCAAAAAACCTCTGCTGCTTGGGGTTCGAGCTGCAGGAAGAGGCAAAGCGAAGCATTAACACTTCCAAAAAGACCTGCTGAGGTTTCTGTGGCGAGTGGTTGTGTTCTCACTCCAAAACCATGCAACTGTAGAATAGCTGCCAGCTCAGGTGGTCTGTCATGCGCCTGCGCTGGGACAGGAGAGGGCTCACGGGAAGGGGTGTGCTGGCACTGCCAAAGCTGCTACACGGGTCCCAGAGTGAGAGCTGTGCTCCTTGCGTAAGAAGTGCCTGTGCGCCTTTTCCTTCTCTAGCTAGCAGATGAACAAGTTTAACTGTAGTGTTTGTTGTTTCCAGAGGTCTGGAGTAACTCCCAACAAGTATATCTACAGCACCCTCATTGCTGCTGCTGTGAGGCAGCTGGATTACAGTTACCTCACAGAGATCCTGCGAGACATGAGGAATAACCAAGTGCCTCCCAATGAAGTTATCATACGCCAGCTGGAGTTTGCAGCACAGTACCCTCCGAAATTTGACAGGGTAAGTAGCCATGACTGGTCACAGTGTGAAGGCATCAGGAAGGACACCAACAAGGGAGGGGAAATGTAGACATCTGCCTAGTCCTTTTCCTTTGGGTTTGTCCGATCTGGCTGACAGTTACTCGATAGCCCTTTCTTTAGTAGTAGCTTGTAGCATGCTGGTATTGAAACGAGTTCTGTTCTAATAGAAACTTGTTTTGTTGGATTTCTGTTTGCAGTATAAGTCAAAGAACCCCTACCTGGAGAAAATTGACGGTTTCCGTGGCTACTACTATCGGTGGTTAAAAGTAATGGCAGGAGAGGAGACCCCCCACCCCTGGGAAAAATACAGAACACTGAAACGTGCAGTAGATGACAATAAGGAAGAGGCTGTGCAGGAGCAACCAGGGGAGAAGTAGCAGTGAGCAGGACGCTGAAGTCCTGCATCTTCCTTGTGCTTAAAGGACTTGCTCCCTTAAACTGTCTTGTAGTAAAGCTGCTTTATATTTCCATGAACCCAAGTTCTTGTGGTAACTACATAATAAAATACTTGTCCTTTGTTTTAAGGAGAAGCAAATACATTTTCAGGGAGTTTCCTTAAACTGCAGAGGATTAGATAGGTTGTAGTTTAGCAAAGCCTGTGCTCAATGAGGAAGAAGCAAAATCAGATTTAGCAGTGGTTTAGCTTGGTGCTAGTTTTGTCTCTTTCCTGGGTGTATCTGGGCACTTAACATGTGACCTGTAGGTCTCTATAAGCTGCTGGCATTCCTGAATGGATCTGCGCACTAATTACACTAATAATTACAAACCTTAGCAGAGAGTTCCAGTGAAATTTAGCTTCCTTCTACACAAGATCAGGGGTGAGTCTGAATCAGACTGGACATTTGAGAACTGTATTACTTCTTTTCCACACAGCCTTTTAAATTCAGTTAGTTGAGAAAGAGGGATAAGAGCTGGTTAAAAAACAACCCACATTTAGAACACCTCAGAGTATGTAGAGCAACCTTACACCAAACCAACCAAAACACATCCACCAGGAGAATAGGGGCATAGAAATGTTTTGTCAGAAGATTGCACCACTCTCTCAGGAGGGCAGAGCTTTATTTTAAAATAAATGGCTACACAAAACCCTACTCCAAAACGACCACCATTGTATACATGATCCAGACGAATACGTTGCTGTTTTAATTGCTATACACAAATATCCAATCACACAGAAGGTGGCTGTAACTGCACTAATAGTCTGCTGTGCAGGATGATATCCCTCAGAGTTCAAAAAGTAGTCTTATGGCTAAAGGCTTCACCCAGAACAGCCTCTGCATCCGCAGTGAGTGCATTCAATGATTCTTCCCTGGAAAAGAAACACGAGGAGGGTATTTCAGCCAAGCTATGTGAGCAGGTGGACTAGCAGGCTTGGGCCTCAAGGCAGAGAACGGGTCTGCGTGGGAAGGGTTTCTACCATCTAGTTTTCTGTTGTTTCCCATACTTTAATGACTTTAAACACCTGCACGCCAAAGCTAACAGTAACTTTAGAAGCAACTAGATACCAACTCTACCAGCAAAGATAGAAAATGTTAGAACTGGAGGAAATGACCAGGAATAACAGTGCTACCTCCTCAGCTGTCCCTGAGCTGGGAGGAGTTAGAATGGGTACTGCAAGGGTCCAGACAAGTAGAGGAACAAGCTAAAAACTCTTACCACTTCCAGCTTGCTTTTGGGGACCCTGCAGATGCAGTTGGTTCCAAAGTTGGTGTCCCGTGTCTGGATACACCGCAGGCAGCAGAGGTTCTCATAACCCTGTTTTTTCCACTTTGCAATCAGGTTTTTGTCAGCGTATCCTTCCTTGATGCAGTACTCGTACAGCTCTGTAGAGGAGCAGAAACCATCGCAAGTAGCTCTTGGGAAGCATTAGAAGACTCGCTATCAGGAATTACTAGCTGTAGTAACTAGCAGTTAAAGCCAGGCAGCTGCCAGCCTTCCCTCCCCAGAAACCTGATCCTCCCCACCAATGCCCCAGTTCAGGTACATCCACAGGCAGACATCTTACTCTGTTCCATTTTCCCCTGCCCAGCATAAAGCATTTGTGTTCCTCACCTCTGCTGATAGCTTTTCTTTTATAGAAGAGATCAAAGATGTAACGTGTTTTCTGGTGATGAATTCTGAAGATAGGCCAAAGGGATTCCACTTTCCTCTTCCCCTCGTGAGGCTCAGTCTCCGCTGGGAGGGAACACAAGCACCAGGTTTCAGCTGACCGTTCCAGGCAGCCAACTTATTTCCTTAGTCACTTTGCAATAAACTGTTGCAAGAACGTTCATAGCTTTAATACCTTACGGAGATAAGACTGAGCTTAATGGGAGAAGATTCAAACAAAAGGGACCTGACCTGGAACAGCTCCTTTAGGAAATATAACCAGAATGATAGTGGGGATGATGTGACCCACGCTGGGACAGTGGGTGACTTCATGGCTGCCCTACTCGTCAGACCAGAGCAACGGCATGGACAAGAACCACCGGTCCGTCCACACACACTGGTGAGCTTCAGCCAGGGTTTGGCCACGGCGTGCCCTAAAACAACTGTACACCAAACCTCTGTGCTCTGTAACCAGTGCACACCCAGAAAAAAGCGACCAGTACCGGCCCAGTCTCAGTCTGCGCTATCACTGCGAGGCAGAGATATAAAAACCATCAATCTATATTCACAGGGGAAGCTGTGCTTTGTGAAGCAGTTAAGGATTAGCTTGCTTCAGAGTCCCATCCCTGAAAAGACCCAGCTCTGCCGCTTACCTTCTCTCATCTTCTGATCCAGCTCATCCAGCGTTGGCTCAATCAGCTCCCAGCCATCCGGGGGAGGCTTCCTGCTCCTCTTCACTTTGGGCATTGCCTTAGGAAGGAGGAAGGCGAAAGGCAAGGGGATGAGGCTTTGCCAGCACTCAGGCGTGCAGGTGCTTCGAATTCCTGACAACCACTGGAGAAAAAAAAAAAAACCAAAACGGAAAGGAGAAGAGTTGTCACTGAGATTTCTCCTAAGATTTCTGCGCCCCTTCGCCGTTTTGCACTTCGATGATAAAAACAAGCTTTATCGAGCTCGTGAAAGAGGTAAAATCTCACCCAATGCAGCCCCGGGGCTACCCGCAGGCCCCGGGGTGAGCGCTGCACCCCCCTCACCGTTAACAAATTTTTTTTTTTTTTTCCCTCCTCAGCAAAGTGAGACGACAGCCGCCCCTCCCCCACCCTCCGGACTACCCTGAAGCAACAATTTCCCTCAGCTCCCACGGAAAATACCGGGCCGGGGCCTAGCGGGGCCCCTGGGACTCCCCGAGGTTCAGGCCGTGTTGGCGGCGGCGAAAGGGCAAGAGGAAAAGGGGGTGGGAAAGCCCCGTTCCGCCGTCCGTCCCGCTCACCTGCCGAGGAGCGCAGCTTCCGCTCCGCCGCCGCCGTCACCCGTGGGGCCTCTCGTACCGGGACAGCCCCGTGGCCCCGCCCCTTTGGGCTGCCCGCCGCAAATGCCTGAGGGAAATCCTCCCCGCCGTGCGCTCCTCCACCCCTCCCCCCTCGCCCGGTTGCAGGGCGGTAGAGCGCGGCTCGGCGGAAGGGAAAGCGACCCCGCTGCCCTTTCGTTTCTGGGGGATCCGGAGGGGGGGATTTGCGGGCGGCGGCAGCGGCGGCGCTGAGGGCAGCCCCGTGGGGGAAGGGGGGCGGGCTGGTGACTGGGCGGACACCGAACGCTGCGCTCCGCGCGCGGGGGGTGGGGAGGGAGCGGCTTCCGCTTCCGGGTCGCCGCTCGGGGCCGGGGGGGGCCTCGCTGCAGCTGCCGCAGCCGCCATCGCCGCCGCGATGCCGAAAGGAGGTGGGGGCCGGACCGGGCGGGAAGGGGGGGGATTCGCCCCTGAGAGAAACAGTGAGGGGGGAGAGGGTGCTGAGGGGGTGTGGGCACCTCAGACCTCGGGAGGAGGGGAGGGGCGTGGGGGGAGGTCCTGGCTGTGGAGGCTCGGGGGTTGGGGGGGGGGGGGGGGGCAGGGCTCGTCCTTCCCCCCCATCTCGGCTGTGGAGGTGCTGGGGCGGCGGGGGGGCAGGTCTCATTTCCTCGGGTCTCAAGGGACGTCTCTTTTCCCGCTCTCCCCGGGCTTGGGGAGCTCAAGGGGGGGGGGTGTCTTTTTCCCCCCCCCTTATCGGCCGCGGAGGGTCTTGGCCTCGGGGGGAGGGCTCGGTTTCTTCCCCCAGCTCGCTTCTGGAGGCCTTCGGTCCCCTTCCCTCCCCTCCTTCGAAGAGATGGCAGATTCTCCACGTTTCTCAGAGCTGGGGGGCCGATTCTGTGCCCCCTTCCTTCCCCCCCCAACAAGTGCTATGAAATCTCAACAGCCCCTTGGGGTGTCCGGCCCGTGGGGTGCCAGGTTCCCCAGTGGGACCGGGAGCGGGCTGGGCCCCATGTGCTCCCCGCTGGGCTGGAAACTGCAGCCGGTTCTCTCGGGTCAGGGCTTGGGGCACACAGATGCCCGGGGAGGGGAGTTTACAGCTACACTGGGGATCCCGGGGGATTCTCCTGGGGAGCACAGGCGGTGTGTGGTGGCCGACGGCCTTCCCGTCCCGGTGGTGGAGGTCTTTGGGGCAGGGTATGGGGAATCCGAGCAGCTGGGCAGAGGGTCCAGCCCTGAGGATCAACGTGGGGGGGATGCGGAGGTGGTCTTGGGTTCAGGGGCTCCAAACGTGGCTCCTTTCATGTGGCTCCGGCAGCTCTGCATCTGGGTGTTATGGAGCGGGTACCGACTTGCTTGTGTGATTAAGGAGAGGTAATGAGGGACTGACAGGCTGTCAGGGCTGAGCTGGATCCACCCAGAACCTTCTCCAGATGCACCATCTGCATAATTGGCTCTTGTGCGAGCGTCTGTGCAACCCCAGTCATGTACATTAATGTAAACCAGCCTTCGTCATTCATCTTCTCTGTAGTTTGCTCCAATTTATTTCATCAGCATTTCCCAAGCTTTAGTACCAAATCTGCTTCCCTGTTTAGATTTTCTTTAAGCACTTTATTTTGTGTCCATTTGCACAATGTTAGTAGATAGGGCTGAAGCTTTCACGTATTTTTTTTGTGACGGCAAAGAACTGTGGTGAGTTATAAGCCCGGTTGCCATATTTAAATACCCCGTAACTCAGGATTTCCTGCTCTGTATTGCATTGTAGTTTTAAATGTTTGTTTCAAACCTTTTGCTTCTTGGGAAAAGAGGGATCTTTGTTCACCTACCCCCCAGGTCAGTAGGAGTTATTGTATTGTGAGCAGAAGAGTGGATTTTTGCACTTGCTGTTTAATATAAGATGGAGGGGAGGGTTAACCAGCCAATAATAAATTTTCTTACAGGATTATTTTTTTAATACCTTGATTTAAAAAAAAAAAGTGATTCTTTCACTATTCCTCCATTCTCTTTGATTTAAATTCCTTAATTATGCTGTTTAAAGCTGAAGACAAATGTATTTGAAAGTGTGCCTGCCTTAGGCAACAGTGGTCTTTACTGCAGGTGAAATCTGCAGGTGATTATATTTTAAAAGTGCTTCACAGAGGAGGACAAGAATCATTATCCCTATTTTACAGATGGGAAAACTGAGGCACAGAGCTGAAGTCAGTTGTGCAGCGTGATGTGGTAGGTCAGTGGCAGATGTAGGACGGGCACTCCGCTTGTCTGACCTGCAGTTTGATCTCCCTGTGAAGAGCAGAGCCCCATCCCTGCCCCGTGCTGAGCTCCCCACAGTCCCTCCAGCTGCTGAGCTGGTGGCACTGCTGCTCCCGCTCAAAAGGGGCCTTACTTCTCTGTGTGCAGACTCAAATATAAATGAGCTTGATTCGCTCTTCCATTTGCTTCTTTTTAGGCATTTAATGTAAGATAATTCCTCTTGAGCTGCTTTCCCCTCTTTATTACTGCTGTTTATTTGCAGTAATAAGGCTTTTGTGTTCTTCAGTTCCGAGCCCAGTGTAAAATTCTGAGCCCAGCTGGACAAAAAGGCTGCCTGGCATCAGCTAAGCTTGTAGCACAGCGTTGGTTTGGTTTATTTAGGTTTCCTTGCTGTTACGTAGTGTGCCAAAGATACTACTGTTGTTCCATTTAGAGTGATGTCATTTGCTGGGCAGTGAGGTAATGTCTCCTGGGCTAGAGCGTTCCTGTGGCAGATTTGTTCCCAGAGGGGGTCAGTATTGCCACGTGGGATGGTTGGGAACAGACAAACAGAAAACACACTGTCTTTGGGTGCAGCAAAGCTTTTGGTTGCGCTTATGGTTTGAATGCCCACAAGCTTCCACAGCTGAGCTCAGAGAGAAGAATCTGGTCTCTGCGCTTCCCCATTTCACGTGAGAAAAACACCTCAGGAGTCTCTGTAACGCTTCACAGTGGGGTTTTTGAGATAATTTATTCCACAGCTCAGCTTTTACTGTGCTAAAACTTATGAGAGTTTGTCTCTGCTGAGGCAGGAAGACTGGTCAGAAAACATTGAATTTGTAAAGGTCGCAGCCCAGAGAGGCTGCCTGTGCTGGCGCTCCCTCTCCCTCCAAGTCTAACAGTGCAGCCAGGTGTGGCCGTGGCACAGGGGTACAGTAGTGACAGATCTCCCACGCATCCTGCACAGTCCCGAGGAAGGAGGGACGATCCCCTCAGCCCTCTCTGCCACCGTAAGGTTTCTGTTGTCCTCGGCAGGTGAAGCAGGGAGGGTGAGAGAGGACGTGAGGATTTCCTGCTCCTTCCATCGGACTTCAAAGACTCCTGCAGTAGCAGAGAGCTCCCTTGCCTGAGCTGTTTGCTTTTTGTCAATCTCACGTAGCAGTTGTACCTTGAGCTACCTAGCTCAAGGCTAGAGACTGACTCTATTCAGCTTGCTTTCCAGCAGTTCTTTGAGCTGGAAGAACATAAACAGAGCAGTCGCTTGCAGGAAGCATTAATGGCTTCAGCAACTCATTAATGAACAGAATTTTAAACTTGAGAGGAGATCTTAACCAGGCAGCCCAGCCAGCTAAGCTGATTCTCTTCCTGGTTCCTAGAGCTTGTTTTTATTTTTCCTTATAAAGCAGTAAAACATGGAGGCTCCTTTTAGTAGTTCTTCAGCTCTCATTATAATTCCCAAAGCTTTTGTCCAATTAGCTTCCTATTTTCTCTTGGCACAGCCTTAGTGTAGGGGAGGGGTTAAGGAGGCAAGCTTGTTGGAGAGTTGGTTGTGACCGCGGCTGCTGCAGGAACATGCTGTGATTCCTTCTGCGCAGGAAACGCAGAGAGCGGCTGTGGGACTGAGCAGCCCTTGCCAGGCCGGGAAGTGAATCAGAGAGGCCACAAGCGTAGGCATGGGTGGGCAAGGAAGGGTGGCGTCACCGAGAGCTGAGGGAGCACTTGGAAGCTTGATGCCTCATAACTGGTGTCACGGCTCTGCGATGGTTGAGGGATGGGGGTTCCCCCTTTGGGGAGCACCTTCCTGGCTCCCTCTCTGTAGGACAAACCTGTGCTTCATTTGGAAAACACTGTACAGCTGATAGGCTGTTCTCCATTCTGGTGTCTCCAAAACCGGCCCAAGGGGAAAGAAAGAACTGACTCTCCAAGTATCTTTCTATGGATCAATAATCCCAATTTTCTATGTAACCTACCCAAAATTTTTGGAGTGTTTCACTGAGACTGGCAAGTTCAATGTGCCCTTTTTTCATCGTTGTTTCGATCCTATCAGAGGAGCTATTTTGGTTTGTCCTGTCTGCACTGAAAATCCAGAGAGAGTGCTGCAGGAGGAGTAGACCTTTCTGGAAGCTTATCACTAAACCATTTATGGATTTTATTTTTTTTGTACAGGTAGAAAAGGAGGCCACAAAGGCCGAGCAAGACAGTACACAAGTCCTGAAGAGATTGATGCCCAGCTCCAAGCAGAAAAGCAAAAGGCAAGGGTATGTGTTTGCCTATGTTACGTGCTTACTGTCGTAGGTTATGGCTTGTACAGCATGCTTAACTTGCAGTTCATGAGAAATGGCAGCTTAGTCAAGTGTTTCAGGTCATTCCGTCAGTGGTCACAATGTGAATTCTGAATATCTCTGTCTGGGGAGACTACAAGGTGTGATCCAGTCTGGTTCCTCGCAGAAGTGAGGCCAGGTAGACCATCCAGTTCACAATTTGAAGGTTAAAGGATAGGGAACGTGATTACACAGCAGCTGTAGACATCTTTTCCCCCTGTATTTCATCATTCTAGTCTCCAGTGTCAGCTATTTTTTTTTTATTCGTGCTCTGAAGCTTGGCTGTGGAGAAAAAGGGCTCATGTCTTCACGTCTTATTGTATACTGAAATTATTATATTTGCCCTCTTTCTCTTCAGACTTCAAAGACCGAACTCCTTTTACTTCTTCCTGTACACATGATTTTCTTGTTTGCCTCTGACTTGTAGGGAGAGATAACAGTCCTTTTTTGGGCGTGTTCCTGTGCCCCAACATAGGATTATAATGGCTCCCCCCACTTCTACAACTACCTGACTGGTGTTAGAAAAGGCATGGCTAGTTTTTGCAGTACTTGCTCTCTTGTATTCCCAAATTATCACAGCTACGATGGCACTCTCACTGCTATTTTTCTATGACTTTCTGAAAGTGCTGCCTAAGCCTAAATACACTATTCCAGCTGAAGCTTCACAGCACTGTCTACAGTAGGATAATTATACCCCATATAGGAAATACTGATGAATACCTCTGAGAAGGTGACTCTTTCAAGCAGTTATGAGCCATATTGTTGACTCCTTTTTAATGTTTTGACCAGCTGTAACTGAAGATGATTGTGTGGTTTGCTGCTTAGCCACATATTCCGACTTTGTGTTGGATTTATTCTTCCGAAGTATAACTCCTCAGTTTGTTTTCTGATTCCACCTTCTTGGTATCATGCCATCTTTCCAAATTCTGAAACCACTTATGGGTCTGATCCTGTTTTCCAAAATGATTCCAACTCCTACCAGTGCGATGTCATTCACAAACTTTACTTCCAAGTTGTTAATAAAATACCAACTGGAAATGGAACAGAACAAGCAGGGACCCCACTTGAAATGTCTGTCTTGTTTCAAAACAAACCAAAGAACTGCTCTTTGAGAAGGATTTCTTTTTTTGTTCTTTTGTGATAATCCATACCACATAGTGATGGTTACATCTAATGCTACTTTGTTAGGGAAAGCTTAAAAAAAAAAAACCCAAACAATGAACAAAATTACTCCTCTTACTGCCCATAGCTCATACACTTTGCCAGTTGCTGTGATGTGGGATATTTGGCAATGGGAAAGCAAGCTGTGCACACCCATGTTGGTTCTTATCTTCTAATGATTTACAAATTAATTCCTAGACTTCAGACTGGTAAAAGCTTTACTAAGAAGTTTGTAATTTCTTGGATAATAGTGTTCTGGTTGATGGTTGTCAATTTGCTCTTCTCTAGGTTTTTTTTTATCTAGATCTAGGATGGGTTCCAGGTCTACGCTACATCTGTGTAGTTTCCAGTCTCTGAGATATTGTGCACGGGAAACCCAGGCCAAAATATCTCCTGGAGATCTTTCATTTGGGGAAAGTAAAGTGCTAGTTCTGTCTTTTACAGTCGTGTTCCTGGCCCATTACAGAGAGAGAACAGCAGAGTTGTTTAGAGGTGATCCGCTGGGGCACGTGATGCATGCTTATGTGTTGAGAATGAGCTCCTGTTTTGTAACAGCCAGGCATCCTTGGTGTCAGAAGGGCCACGTCAGGAACACCACTGCTCTTAGAGTTCGCTCTAAAATTATCTCGTTTAAGAGTCACTGTTGGATTTGGGATTTTTATTGACATGCCTTTTCTCTCATTTCCTGTGATTTTGTAGGAAGAAGAGGAGCAAGAAGAAGGAGGTGAAGGAGCAACAGGGGACCCCAAAAAGGAGAAGAAGTCTTTAGATTCAGATGAGAGTGATGAAGATGATGAGGATTATCAGGTACTGTCATTCTCAGGGCACTTAATGCATTTGCACTACCTGGATTCTTGGGGCAGGAGAGAGATGCACACCCTTGACTCCGGAGTTCTCTTTTGAGAGCTACCTATAGTAAATTTTTTATGGAAGACCTATTTTTAGAAGCCCAGAAAACCTTACTTGACAACATTTTGTCCTCAGAATGAAAACTCGGGTATTTTTATAAGTGAAATGCAAAGGCAAGATTTCAAAAAAGGCTGAAGATGCCTGGTGGTATAAATCTTGGTTCGTAAATGGGTTTGCTGTCTGGTAGTAAAAACATCTTGACTTCTGCCTTTGCGGTGTGTTGCAGTGTATTTGATGAGCTCTGATACAACACAATGTTGGGTTGAGAGAGCTTCTTAACCTTCCTCTTGTCCTTGAACCTTAGCAAAAGCGCAAAGGAGTGGAAGGGTTGATAGACATAGAGAATCCCAATCGTGTAATTCAGACAACCAAAAAAGTAACTCAACTGGACCTGGATGGACCTAAGGAACTCTCGCGACGAGAGCGGTGAGTCTTTCCTGCTGCCTTGGCAGGAGTTAGTGTGTTCCTGGCATTTCATCCTTGCTGGTGGCAGCAGCTTAATGCGGGGAGGTTTTTCCCTGGTGTGTATGCGTTCGGAAGCCCTTTAAGTATGTTGCTGTCTAAAGCAGACACTGAACAGCAGCAAACTGGGGTGCAAAATGTCTTTCCTTACAAACTTCACAGAAGTTGTCTATCCTCTGGGAGTAGCTGTGGCCATCCTGGAGCCAGGCAGCTTGGCCAGGTGCGCTAAGAGAATGAAGTTTGTTGCTGTGGAGTGGATGTAGGCCATTCATTTCCTGAAGTTTTGTGCCAAAAATCAGACATAACTAAAATCCATTAACCAGAGGTCACCTTGGGGGCTGCTTTAATCTTGCTACAGGAGGTGCCCCAGTGACAGGTAGCAGTTTCCCAGATTGCAGGCGTCATGGTGAAAGCTTTGTCTGAGCAGATGAATAAGATGAGAACCAAAGTTTAATCTTCTAGTCTCATTTAGCAATGGAGAGTTTCAGAGTGAAAGATTTAAGCTCACTTATTTGGGATAGATTGCTTCAGCAGAAGTACACCTTTGAGGGTATGGCTCGGAAAAACATGTCATGGTGCTGTGCAGTCGGGCTAATTCATTTGACCTCATTGTGTGTCAATATCCTTATTTAGCCGAATGAAGGTGGAAATAATCTCTCTCATCATCTGTGTTCAGACCCTGCAATAGATATAACCTGTGCTTGAAAACTGGTGACAGGGCCCCCCAGTCTCTGTGGGCAATCCATCTCTGTCTTCACCATCCTTCCCAGTCAGAAAGCTTCCCCCTCTCTGCCTGTACCTGTGTGCTTCCTTGGATACTCTGGTGACTGATGTGTTTCACTCAAACAGAGAGGAAATAGAGAAACAAAAGGCAAAAGAAAGATACATGAAAATGCACCTAGCTGGCAAAACAGAACAAGCGAAGGCAGATCTCGCCCGACTAGCCATCATTCGGAAGCAAAGGGAAGAAGCTGCCAGAAAGAAAGAAGAAGAAAGAAAAGGTTAGAGAGTAATTAATCATATCCTCTTACTTCTCTTTGCAATGGCTGTACTGCCAAGAGGCATGATTTCTCATATCACACATAGTAATCCCTCACCTCCTGAGATTGCGTGGTGTTGCTGAGTGTCATCACAATTCCTCTCATCACAACCAGGTTCAGCTGTTTCATTCTTACAAAGTCCTTGCTTTATAAAGCTCTAGGGCATCTGAACAGGCAGCAGGAAAAGAGAGAAGGGAATTGCCTTTGATAACCATGTTGTCCTCACCCTCCCAGGCAATGCTTGCTCTAGTTTGGGGGTTTAGCGGGTTCCTTGTGCTGGGTATGATCTATCTGCTTTGCATGCTGGGGATCCAAACTGCCCAGGGCATTTGCAGCACTCCTCCCCTGCCTGGATGTTCTCTTCGGCTCTGATAGATGTGAAGCAGAAGTCTGATGAGTGTGTCTTCTCAGTGGCTTCCACTGAGGAGCTTGTGCATCAGCATCAGGGTAATTTGTGGACTCTTGAAGAGAGGCCAAGGATAGAAGGGAACATGCAAGGGGGGCTGCTCCTCTTAACTCTGGAGGGGAGCTACCAGGGATTGGCAGGGCGGGTTGGATTTTTTCCCGTTACCTCACTGTACATGGCTAGTGGGATTCAGTCTCTGGGGCTTTCAAGCCACCACCAGTCCCTGATATATGCTGTGAAATGACGACACCTCTGTTCTTTTCCTCCCCCAGCAAAAGATGAAGCGGCCATGGCAGGTAAAAGACTGCAGTCACTATCCCTTAACAAGTAAGCACAGGACATGCAAGAGGAGGAAACTCCAGGGAACTGTGCCTGGTGCCTGCCAGGAACTCTGTCGTGTTGCATACCATAGATGCCACGTAGGGTGTACTGCGGCATCGAAGTCACCTTCACCTCCAAGAGACACTGACGATGTGTTTGTCCTCATCCTGGCACAGATTTCCATTTGGGGTTAGGGGCAGCTGCTATCTTCGGTGCAGAACTGTGCTGAACAGCAATTCTCTGTAACAGTTTGGAAACCTGAATGTTTTTGCTGATTTTAGGATTCAGAACTCATAGACGGGGCGGGAGGGAGCTGTGCGGGAGGGGAGCTGCTTCAAATATTAGATTGCAAGAAAATAGATTGTGGGGTCATTGTGGGGTGGGGCATGGGGTGGGGAATTTTGACTTGCTAGTGAAAGCCCAAAGGATAATGTATCTGAGGAATCCTTTTTGGGCAAATGGCCCATCAAATTTTGCTGCAGGGTGTTGCAGTATAAGCTGGGAGCCTGACTTCATGGACATCTGGAGTGCCGTTTCTTCCCGGTTTCATCCCTCCTTTCTTGCAGCCAGTCTCCCCTTTTCCCTCCTCTTCATTTTTTTTTTTTCTTCTCCTTATTAGGGATAGTGCCAGTTTTTAACCACATCATCCTTTGTTTAAAGGAAAAAAAACAAACAACATTAATTGTATCAGACCCAGATGGAAAAAAACTTGATAAAGTTTAAAAAACGACAACAACAGAACTTGTATATTTGGCTGATTAAAATGTAAGTTATCATAACTGCTCTGTCCTCGTCTTGTGTGTGTGTAAACGAACACAAGTGTACAGGCTGCTGCTGAGATGCAAGGTGCAGTAGCAGTCCGGTGGTGTGGTGACTTCTGCATCTGCTGCTTTGCTGGTCTGTGTTGTTTGTGGTGTGGAGTTTGGCTTGAGGTTCAGGAGCTCCATCAGCAGATGCAGCCTGAAGGTGAAAAGCTTTTCCTGCTGTCTCTGATGGACTGTCTTGCACAATCTGATTACCACAGTGGAGATAACGGTTACCCTCAGGCTGCTGTCGGACCTCGTTGCTGTGTCAGAAGGCCGGTCCCCGAACTGTCACCCCTGTCAGATGTCCTGTCTCACAGTGTAGGGCTGCTGGAGCAGGAGATGCTCTAACCCGCTGCGCCCCAGGAGGTCCAGGGTGTCCTGCTGTCAGCCTGTGCCAGGGACACCAGCACTTCCCAGACTTGCTTACCAAAGGCTAGAGGAGATCCAGCCCCAGAGCTGAGACGAGAGCGCTCTCGGCGTCGCTAGCAGAGAGGTTACGGTCGTAGAGGTGCAGGGTGACAGAACAAATCACATTTGTGTAATCCTCTCCATGCCTGGCTGTGGGGGCTCCGGCTCATATGAGGGTGTGCCACGGTGGTGTGCTACAGGGCATGTCGCTGTGAGCTGCCTGCCCAAACCGTGGTGAGGAACTTGCTTTCCTGGTGCGGGAAGGCCGGGTCATCTCTGCACATGGGTGAAAGTGTAACCCCTAGGGCTGTTCCGCCAGCCTGTGGTTTTGTGCCCCAAAGCATGATCTGAGATGAGAAATATCTTCAGGGAGCTACACGAGATGAGTGGTACCAGGAGAGGTGCCCTTGCTGTCAGCTCCAAGAGGGAAGAACTGATCGGTGGGGACAGAACTGACATGGAAAGTTTGGGGGGTCCTTGCAGCACAGGGAGGCGGATGGAGCAGCGTGGTGGGAGGCAGCAGGCTGATGCCTGGGACGGAGCAGGGCAGGAGCCACAGGTAGAGGGGGAGAGGGATGGGGCTTGTTGACACGGGGTGAACACGCAGAAGTGGATGGAAAAATCTTTTCCTAGTAGAACGCACCTCCAGCTAACTAATGGCTGGGCCAGAACCCAAATGTCACCATCCCTCTCTGCCAGCCAGCACTCCCTTCCCAGGCCATGGTCAATGTAAGGGCTGGTCTGCTTTGAGGGGCACCACCAGGATCGGGGTTTAACCCGAGCTGTCACAGCGAGGTCTGATCCCCGGAGGAGTAACCACATTGCACTGCACAGGTTCCTTTTCCTTTTGGTGACAAATGTAGGATTTCCTCTGCAGAGACGCTCATTTTAAGACACGGCAACACTGGAGGAGTGGCTGGGCATCTTGCCTGCCCTAACACACCTGCCTGGGTACTGGTTCTTCTTCTGCCTTTGCCAAAGCCCTTACCAGGCACTTCATCATGATTTCATACCCTCTGAAATGTGTGACCCTGCCCGTTGTTTACCACACGCAATTAAACCCTGCTCTGAAATGTAGAAAGATTTATCCGCTTTCTTACAGCTTCTTCAAAGGCTCCTCGGCACTCCTGGGAGCAGCTTTGTCCTTTGTGAGATGGGACTGCTCGTAGCCTGAGTTAGAAATGAGGAAGGTCGAAGTTGGAGGTGCTCTGATCAAAATGACCTGGCAGCCTGCGATAACAGGCTGGAAAGCGGCAGGATTGGTTTGGCAGCCCAAGGTTTCCGAGCTGGCTCCCAGGGTGTGGAATTGCACACCTGACGGGACTTGACCGGGGTCCAGGAGGAGCTTGGTGCCTGGAGCAATGTGGGAAACCTGCGCTGCCATGCCACCTCCATCCTCGCCCCTACCTTCTCTCTAGTACCGATCCTGTTTTGAAATTGTGCTGAAACAGGGAACGGGGAGGTGACGTTCCCCTTATCCCCACGGTCCTGATTCATCCTCAGATCTGGCAGTAGAATGGACCCATGGTGAGATGCAGCACAGCAGCCTTGATGTGCTCTAGTCACACGCATGTTCGCCTTGAACTTGTTTTAAAAAAAGCAAAAAAAAATCATTGGCGTTATACAGGAAAATCCTTACTTTATTCTTGATTTCTTTAAGCGATGTATGACCAGCATCGGGTAGGATGGTAACAAAAATAGTAAAAAAAAAACCTGTTTTCTTTGTCTGAGAGCAGCCGCCGGGGCTGGCTGGCAGCCGAGGAAGCGTGCTGGTGGCACCGTGGCCGGCTCGCGTGGCACAGGGGCTCGCGGGGGAAAGCAGGCAGGCGCAGCGTAGCAGGGGTGGGCTGGCAGCCGGGACACCATTCCCGGATGGCTCCTTCATTTGATCTTGAGATCCTTCAGCGCTGACTCCAGGCTCTAAAAATGAACCAGGAGGTCATTAGTCACCAGCTTTTTGTTTTCCAAGGCAACTGGAGGTGGTTGGGGAGTTGAAAGCAGGGGGGGGAAGCTGTCCCCTGGGGTGCTAACCCATCCCCACGGGGAAGAGATCCCAACTTCCACTGGTTTTGGCTCATTTTTCAAGCCACGTGGGCAAACCTGAAGCCAGGAGAGGGTGCTGGATCCCTGCACAAGGCTAGCATCAACCCCCACTCTGATGGTGAGCTGTGAAAGTGCCACCCAGGGGTGTCCCCCACCCAACCCTGCATTAAAGGAGATCCCACCCAGGACTGTGGGACCCCCGTGGGCAGGATGGGCCCCACCACCACAGCAAAGAGCTACGCAGCAGCGCGGTGAGGGATTGCAATTAAAGCTGTGGCTAACGAGGGTTCAACGCTGGATGCTCCCAGCCTGGAGGGACCGTGGCACCGTGGGGATGCCTTACCTTGACATCCCAGATGCTCATGCCGCCGTCCATCCCCGTGGTGCAGAACTGCGAGCAGTTGGCCTTCCCACCTGCCAGCACCGAGATCTGGCTGCGGGGCACAAAGAGACGGCGGGGAGTCAGCCCCAGGTCCCTGCTGAGTCCTCAGGGCTTCCCGGTAGTCGGTGGGTGGGATTGGGGCTGGACCCCTTCATCTCCCCCATCCATGTATAGGGGTGCTCCGGGGCTGTCCCAGCTCCTGGGGTTGGACCTCGCTATCTCCTCCACCCATGTGCAGGGATGCTCTGGGGATACCCAGGGATGCTCCAAGGATGCTCTGGGGATGCTCCAGGCTGTCCCAGCTCCTAGGGCTGGACCCCTCCATCTCCCCCACCCACATGCAGGGATGCCCAGGGATGCTCCAGGGTTGTCCTAGCTCCCAGGCCAGACAGCAACACTGCCAGGGGATGCTTGGGGACCAGCACCCCCAGGCAGCCCCCAGGGTGACCCAGCCGAGCCTGTCCCTCCACCCACTCCCCCCCCAGTAAGCACCTGATACTGTTCTTGTGCAGGGTGTCCAGCGTGGCGTTGGCAGTGTCCGAGCTCGCTTTCTTGTCCAGGTTCTGGAAGCGCTCGCGGGCGGTGAGACCGCGCTGGGAGCTCTGCTTGGGGACATCCAGCTTCCCCCCGAAGGTCAGGGTGCCCTGGCTCTCCTCGTAGGTGAACAGCATCGGGTAGCAGTCGTGGCCCTGGGGAACCAGGTTGCTCTGCTTAGTACCCTTTTGCCAGCTCCCAGCACAGCTCCTGCCCCATGTCCCCAGCCCGGACTTACTGCGGCCACCAGGCTGTTTTCAGTGATGAAGGTGACGGCCAGGAGAGGCAGGGTCTCGGTGCACAGGGAGGCGACGCTGTGAGGGAGGGCAGGGTGTTAGCAGCGAGCCGAGCTTCAGCCTCTCCGTGCCGAGACTGGCGCAGCTCGTAACATGGGTGGAAGCCACAAGACTACCAGGAGAGGATGTGCCACCTCCTCCGTCCATGTTTGCTTGGCTCAACCCAAACCCAGATGTCTCCATCCCTGGGTCAGTTTTGGGGTCAACCCCCCCTGCCACGACAGTATGGCTGCTCCAGCCCCCCCACCAGCCCCTTCTTCTCCCCAGCCCTGCTTACGCCATCTTCTTGTTGGCATCGGCGAGGCAGAGGGTGCTGTCGTGGCTCACCCAGGCTACACGGGCGCCGCTGGCCGAGAAGCAGATGCTGTGCACCCACCCGCAGCTGCTGCTCGACTCGAACATCAGCTCCCCGAAGGGCATCTTGGAGCCCCACGGTGTGGGGCTGGGTCGCTCCTCCACCTCCTTGATGTAGGCTGAGAAGATCCTGGGAGGGGAGAGCCTTGCCATGAGTCCCTGGACACAGCACCATCCCTGCCCCTTTGCGTGCCTCAGTTTCCCTGCTAGAGCCCGTGGGGTGCCCTGCTGCCTCTCATGCCCTGCTGGGTGCTGTAACGCCGGGATGGTCCCCAGGGCACCCCCCAGCCCTCCCCATATCTCCCCTTTACCCCGTCCTTGGCTTCCAGCAGCACCCAGAGGGGTGAAGCCTGCCCCATGGGTGAGCCAGGGTGCTGAGCTACCCCACACACCTCCGTGCTGTGCCAGGGTGGGACCCCAAACCGTCCTTGGGACATCCCCCCACCTCAGGTCCTCCCAGGCATCCACCCCCGCTGCTCCTCACCGGCACTTGAAGTCGCAGGAGCCGGCGGCCAGGAGGACATTGTTGGGGTGCCAGTCGAGGCTGAGCACCGTCGAGCGGATGGGCTTCTTGATGTGCTTGCAAACCCACCTGCGCGGAGAGCGGTTGGCATTGGTGGGGGAGCATCACCACCCCTGGGAACCACCCTGGGCTTTCAGCGGGACCTAGCTGAGGGTGGTCAGGGCTCCAAGTGCCCCAGGAGCTGCCCTGGGCCACCATCCTGCAGTAGCAGCTTGGGCATGGGGACTAACTCCCTCCATCTCCCCATCTGTCTCCACCTCTTCCTCCAGCTCCTCTCTGCCTCACCTCCAACTCCTCTGGCCTCCTATCTCCCAGTCCACCTCCACATCCATCCATCCATCCATCTCATCCATCCATCTATCCATCTCATCCATCCATCCATCTCTTCTCCATCTCCCCTCCATATCCCCCAGGACAGACCCAGTGAGGCCATGGCAGACCCTCACCAGTCGTTCTCCTGCTCAAAGTAGCAGATGGAGATGAGTCGGGAGCCGCTGCCCACGGCGAACTTGTTCTCCTTGGGGGACCACTTGACACAGCGGGCGGCCCGGTTGATCCGCAGGATGACCAGGGTGGGTTTCCAGACGTTACCCTTCAGCGTCCAGACATAGGCGTTGCGGTCGGTCCCGCACGTCACCAGCCGGTTGCTCTCAGGGGCCCAGTCAATGCCTGGAAAGCAGAGAGGGGTGATGGTGGCCCAGGGAGCCACGGGGATGGGGATGGAGAGCTGGAGGCCATTTGAAGGCAGAGCTGTTCTGGGTGGTCTCTGCTCCAGAATCCCTCTTTGCCCTACTCCTGCATGGATCCCAAACCATCCCACCCCATCCCTTCCCATCCCTCTGACCCCAGAGCATTCCATCCCAACCCATCGCACCCCATTCCATCTATCTCATCCCACTTCATCCCTTCCCATCCCATCCCTCCCACCCCATCCCACCCCATCTCATCCCATCTCTTCCATCTATTCATCCCTTCCCATCCATCCATCCATCCCACTTGACCCCAACCCCATCCCATGCATCCCATCCCATATCTTCCCTCCCTACCCCATCCCTCTCCATCTCTCCCATCCCATCCCATCCCTGGGTGCCTTCTGACATGTTGGATTCGGGCCAGGAGATGTAGACACAACCTGTTCCCCCTCCTCTACCTGCTGCACAATCCCCATCCAGACGCTGCCGGTGCCACCGAGTGGGGCTGGGACCGGCTCTGGGGCAGGACCATGTCCCCATCCCCTCCGTCAGCCAGGACTCACCCGTCACCTGCCCGTTGTGCTCCTTCAGCTCATGGACTTTGCTCCACTTGGCCCCATCCTTGCGGTAGATGTGGACCTCGTGGTTGTTGGGGCAGAGGGCGATCTCTGTGGGGCGAGAGCAGCAGGAGCAAAGCCCTCCCCTGGGTCATGGGCTCTGCTGGGAGGGGAGCGGGACCAGCCAGGGGTGACCTGCCCCTTCTTGTGTTCCATCTGCACAGTGGGGTCCCACCAAACCCCCCAGCCCCGGGCCCGTGCTGTCCCGAAGCTGGCCCTGCTCCTGCAAACTCCCCATGACCCAACAGCCCAGCGTCATCCCTGGCCCAGTGTGTGGTCCCATGGGGCTGGTGGGATGGAATGGGATGAGACAGGAGGGGATGGGATGGGATGGGATCAGATGGGATGGGATGGGATGGGATGGCTGCGGGTGCTCAGCTCCCATCCAACCCCATCCTGCTCTGCCTGCCCAGCACGCCAGCCACAGCAGAGAAAGCCCTTTTTGTTCTCTCCCACATCCCCTCCGCTGTGGCCGGGAAATGCCATCGGCCGTGAATCACCCGGCTCTGCTCTCCTCTCCTCTCCGTGCTTCGTCCGGCTGTGGTGCCTCAGGGCCGGACACTGTGCTGCCCCCCCGCCCCCCCTCCCGCACCAGGCTCTGCCCCGGCAGCAGGACCAGGGGGATGCAGGAGGGAAATATCTGCTGTCCCAGTCCCAAAATCTGTCTGTGGCAGGACCTGCTTCCCCAAACCCAGCCCCAACCCAGCTCTGCCCCATCCGGGGGGGGCATCGCCTGCCGCGGGGATGTTCAGCCGGGACAGTCGGTACTTTGGGCCATGCCTGGGGATTTCGGAATGTGGTGCCCCGGCCATACTTACGGGTCCGGTCCTTGTTCCAGGCATGGCAGCTGATGGGTTCCAGCAGGAAGCTGTGGTAAGCCATGGCTTGCAGGCTGGGGACAGAGCGAGACCCCCCCGTGGCCATCAGGACATGCTGCTTTGGCCACGGGGACAAGCGCCCAGCAGGACCCCCAGGTCCCAGCCCCGCCGAGCGTTCCCTCCCACCGGGATCAGCCCCATGTTGCAGCCCACCGTGTCCCCCCCTCTGCCAGGGAAGGGTTTTCCCGGAGGATTTCCAAGCTCAGGGACTGCCCAAGCTCGGGGGGGTGAGAGAGGGTCCGGGCTGAGCTGGAGGAGACGCTCCCCATGCTGCTGCCCTGTGGCCGGACACCCCACACTGAGCATCCCATGGCTGGGTGCTAGATGGGTGCCCATGGCCAGATGCCCACAGATGGGTGCCCCATGGCCAGGCACCCCACAGCTGGGTGCTCCGTGGGTGTCCCATCACCAGATGAGAAGCAGGGACCGCTTGGGGACTTCCAAACCACGCCGTCATCCTGCCCCGGCTGGCTGGAGCTTGGTGGGCAGGAGCCAGCCGGGTACACAGGGACCCCGGTGCC
Organism: Haliaeetus albicilla; assembly: GCF_947461875.1. Taxonomy (NCBI): domain Eukaryota; kingdom Metazoa; phylum Chordata; class Aves; order Accipitriformes; family Accipitridae; genus Haliaeetus; species Haliaeetus albicilla. Next base: position 22,373,897 of record NC_091504.1, on the reverse strand, counting down.
GACACTGCCAGCCCCAAGTGCATCCTGGGGGTCCTGCCATGGGCAGCACCTCCTCCCTCTGGCTGCTCCCACCAGCCCCACAGGGCCCGATCCGTTTGCTCCTTCCCTAACTCTCATTTAGGAAGAGCCAAAGCCCCGTGGAGGCACGTCCATCCCATCCCATGCCATCCCATCCCATCCCAATCCATACGTGCTCAGCCCCAGCGAGCCGGTGACTAATCCCTTCCCCTGGCTGAGCTCCCACTGCTCCTGCCAGCACCCACCAACCGCTCCAGTCACCCACCGATGGCTCCGTGGGATGGAGCAGCTTCCTGCAAGCCCCCTCCAGGGTGCCACGGGACTGGGATCAGCGGCACAGCCCCTTGGCCATCCGGCCAAGGTAACGCACGGACTTAGGGAAACACCTCGCCAGGGTGTGACGGATGGGGATTACTCACAGTTTGCCTCTCAGCTATTTTGAGAACTCCCTGAACGCTGCCCGTTTTCTTTGGCAGCTAAAAAACGGTACGGGGGAAGGAAAAAAGTCCCTCCCAGCAAACCTCTGTCCCCGGGCTGGTGAAAAGAAAATCCATGGAGATGCACTGGGAGAAATCCCAACGCCAATGCACGGCACAATCCCTGCCGTCACGTAACCCACGGCCAAATCCCTGCCCAAACACCCGTCCCCGCCGGCCAAGGACATGGGCATGGCTGAGCAGGCAGCTGCCAACCCCAGCCCCACCGATCCCACTGGAGTTTAGCACGGGGTGACCCACGGGAGGGTACAAAGCCGCTGCCGCTCGGGCCACCACGCTGGGGAGATGAAGAAGCCGTCCCCCAGCCGCTGCAGTAAGAAGCGAGGGTTGCATGGCCGTTCGAGCTCCGATCGCTCCCTGCAGCGGTTTATGTTTCATTTCCCCAACCGCCAGTTTATGACCAGTTCCCTGCTGACGCCTCGTGGGCCGAGCTGTGCTCCCACCCGGGGTGGGGGAAGCCGTGGGGTGACCCACGGAGAGCTCAGCAGCCCCTTTCCCAGCCGGGAAGAGCATCGGAGGGGTCGTGGCTATCCCCCTGCTTGACAGGGATGCTCTCGAGAGTGGAAAAAGGGCATTTTCAGAAGGCCAGCCAGGGCAGGATCGGGACCCGATGTAGCTCCGTTATCTCCCCCGGCCAGCCCCGAGCAGTTCGGAAACATCCTTGGAGGAGATAACCAAACCTTGGCAGGAGCCGAGCGCTGGGGGCTCCTCCCGGTCCCAAGGAGAAAGCCACGTGCCAGAGGAGCTGCATTTTCGGTTTTGTCGAGCCTGACGGGGCGGCGGGAGGTGGGTTTGCACCCGCCAGTGCAGGGACACGATGGGGTCCCGCAGGACCCCCATGAATAGCGTGGTCCTGCACCACCGAGCCCCCAGCACCCACCCATGGGAGCCCCTCTGCTCCCCACGGAGCCTGCAGGGTGTCCCCCCTCCGTCGTCCCGCCAGCCGGGTCGGGGACACCCACCCTCAGTCCCCAACGTTGGTGTGGGGTACCCCGAGAGCCAGCTTGGTCCTGGGGGGGGACATCGCTGCCCCAGGGCAGATGGAGGGCAGCTCCCACCCTCCTCTTCATCGTGCTGGGTAAAATCCGAGGCGGTTGATGCCCCGGGGAGGAGAGGCAGGCAGATTACAGGCAGCTCTGGTTCTGCCTGCACCAACCCCCATGGGACCCCCGCTGGGGGACCCTTTCCAACACCCCGCAAGCTGCCGGGCCTCCGGCAAGAGAATAAAACTCAAACTTGCTGCCAAAGCTGGAAAAACAAACAAACAAAAAAGCCCCAAATGCTGCGACAGCAGAACCCACGAGTGGCGAGGCGTCGCCTGCACCCCCCTCGGACCCCAAAACAGCCCCAGCCGGGGGTTCCCTGCCTCCCCTCGAGGGGTGACGGCCACAGCCCCCCCCATGGGACAAAACCGAGCTCCTCGTCGGGCTGGCAGAGCTGCCTCCCCGGCTCCTTACCTTGCTGGGCAGCGCAGGCAGGGCAAGCAGGGCTAGTTCATGGACTCTGGGCAGTCGACACGAACGGCAGCCCCGGAGCGAGCGGTGGGAGCTGCTGGCTGCCCCGCCGAGGCAGTCCGACTTCCCTTTTCCTCTCCGAGAAATGCAACCACTTCCTTACGTGGGCGTTGGGGGAGCGCAAAGCAGCTCGGCGGCCGCCCTGCCCCTGCCTGCCTGTTTGCTTGCGAGCCAAGGCCTCTCCGCCATGGCCGCACGTGGACAAGCCACCAGTCCCGGGATGCTCCCGGCAACTCCCGCCGTCCGGTGGGATGCGGGCGACTCGTCCCGGGTGCGCCAAGGGAAGGATGCAGCCGGGAGAGCTGAAGGGAAGGATTCTCCCAATCCCCTCTCCCTCCGGCAGCGGGAGGGTTGGTCACCCCCAGGTCCCCGACGCATTTCGGAAGGGGACGGATGCGGCCCGGAGGTCCTGCTTGCCCGCAGCAGGCGATAGCTGCGGTCGGAGCCCACCCGGGGCGAGACGTGCGTCGGCATCGCCTCCCACGGCCGGGGAGATTCGCAGCTCGGCAGGACCCCACGGCGCCCGGATCCGGCTGCTGCTGCCGGTTCCTGCATCCCACTGAGCCCAGTGGGACCCAAGCCCAGGCTGGCTGCGGCCACAGCTCTGCTCGCCCCAACACACCATGTGTGTACCCCCACCTACCAGCCATGCACCCCTCTGGGTTTTTTTCCCCTCCTGCTTCAGAACAACTCATTTTTTTCCTTTTCCCAGCTGGGCAGGGTAACTCCCAGGGACTCAGCTCCTGCTGGAACTGCTGGGAAGGAGAGATGGGCTTCAGCTTCTCCCTCCCCTGCTGCGAGCCGGCTGCAGTCATGCGTGGAGGGATGCACTCACCCCTTCCCTCCCCGAGTAACGTCGCAGAATCGGGACAGCATTGCACCAGGGCCCCGACAGGGTTTTCAGCTGCAGGCTGTGGATACAATAACCTCATATTTGTTGAGCTGCAGAATTAATCCCCGTGTGAGGGGTCAGCTGTAGATAAAGGCTCTGCAGGGTGGCACTGAGCAGGCAGCTCATCTTTCCCTTGGTCCTCAAGTTCATTAGCCACGCTTCCCTTCACAATTGCAGCAGACACACATGGAGATACCGAGATGTCCCCGGAGGGTGGTGGGTCTCTGCGGCTCTCATCAGGACTGAATCCCCATGGAGGGACAAGTCCCTCTCGGAAGCAGCGAGCTGCCCCATCCTCTGGCAGCAGTTTGCCCATCGCAGGACCCAGCCTCGTCCCCAGCATCGCTGCTGCCCCAAATGCAGCAAGAGGGACGCAGCTCCCACGCAGCCGAAAGCTGCGGCTTTTTGAAGTTTTTCCTGCTGCCTGCATGTTTTCTCTAGTCCTCCTTTGGCTACGAGCTGCTCTGCCTCTGCTCTTCACCAGGAGGGTTCGGGCTTTCCAGGTGTCCAACCACTGCCTCCAGCCCTGCACCAAGACCGGCAACTCTCATCCGTGTGCGCTGGGAGGACGCAGGCCAGGAGACCATCCCTCTGCTCATCCCTTCACATCGGATCCCTTCCAGGCAGGGATGCGAATGAACGGTAGGTCAGTTTAACTTCTGCAGTAGGAATTGGGGGATGTTATTAAGAGACGGGAGAGGAGAGTGTCCCCCCCAGCACTGCCTGCTGAGCAATTCCTTGCCTGCCATCGCGTTTCCTCGTCGCTTCTGGTCTCGAGGCTGCTCCTGCTGTGGCTCCTCTCTGAGCCTGCGCTAATGAGTGCAACGAGCTGCCTCTGCCAGGGACACACTGGTTTTGAACGCTGCTTTGGTTTCCACCAGGCTCGACACGTGGGCTCGACAGCCCACGGGGGGAATAAGTCAGTGCTGCGGGGGCCAGGGATGAAGGCTCAGCCCCGCTGGGTCTCTTGCCAGATCCAACTCGAGGTTTGGCTAAATCCTTTACCTGCTTTTGCCTCTGTTTTCTTAAATGGAAAGATCCTCCTGCATCCATGGCAGCATGTCTTGTAATGTTTGGGGCCTCTGCAGAAAGGCTGTAGAGAAACTATGCCACTGCAGAGATGCTGGGGACACCAGAACGTTTTTTTGCTGGGGTTTTCTTTGGAGGTGGGGCAGAGGGGATGGAAAGCGGCAGCAACTCCGCAGCTTCTTTCAATTTAGAGGCTGGGGAGTTTTTCAGGCAGGCCCCAGTGAACGGTCCCTGGCATCCCTGCTCACGTAGCGCCCCATTTCTTGCCCCTAAACAGTCTGTTAACTGGCGTGCAACGTCGAGCATATGCAGCCAGCAGCTATCCTGTAATTAAGACTGCAACCACGAGCTTTATTGTAAACATCGCTTTCAAAGGCACCGTTAACCTGAGCACACACAAGCATGTGCCAAGAAGGCTGGTGCTGCGGTTAGCTAAATATGCTACTGAATTCTCACCCACGCTGGACACAGAGGACAGCGTTACAGACGGGGGAGGCGACCAAGGAAACGGTAGAGGTAAAACATCCACCTACCTTCACCGCGGCTCAGACACCAGAGGTGGGATGGCAGCAGAACGTCCTCTCAGAGCGGAGTGATGGCCTGGAAATCCAGAGAGCCATCGTATCCCACCGTCGGATGGGGCACAAGGTGGAGAGCTCTCCTCGGCCCCTGCGCACGGGGCGGTTTTAAGTTGAATTATGTCTTGAGTGATGGGTTTTTATATTCCCCTTGCTCAGTCCTTTTCTATATAAGCATCACCAATTTGTTTTTAATCTCAGACTTCTAGCATACATATTGCTCTCAGACAGTAACCTAGGGCTGTTTCATCAAACCTCAGTCTGTTGGCTTTTTGGAGCAAACAGGCTCATTTTACCTTCTCCAGCTCTTTCACACAGAAAAAGAACAAGGCATAAACATTTAGAGACCCATTTTCTCCATTCTCTCATTAGATGATTTTTTTCCATCCTTTTATGTTATTTGGACCATAGATTTTAGAATATTTTTTTTTTTAAATACTTTTTGGAAATAAACCACCACACTTTCAGAAGTGACTTCAAAACCAAAATCATTACTGTCTGTGAGATACATGCATCTAATAGTACGTACGGAGATGGACAAAGCCAAACCTGTGCTCCCCTGCCCATCTGCCAAGGCTGGCAGGGCCACTTTGACCCAGAAGACACTTAACTCCTTTAGCATTGTATTCTAGCTGATAAACCCAACTCCACCACAAGTCATCGCACACATAAGGTCACTAGACTGCAAGAGTAGAGGTTAAATAGTCATTATTTTATGTTTAGAAGGGAGAGGAAATTGCAAAGCCACGGTTGGCTGCCAGGGGAGGAAGGTGGGAGACACAAGAAAACCTGAAGGAACTGGAAAAACAGTTCATTCTCTGCATGCAACCAACATCGCACCTGAAAATGATCCAGCTCTGTGATGGACACAGTTCACTTGCAGCAGAACAACAGCAGTTGTCAGCTTTGTAAGCTTATCTTCCACCCTCCCTTTTCAATCACTCAGAGCTGAGAAGCGAGCAGTGTATGAAGCAACTCTCGTTCCAGAGGAAGTGGTAAATTTAGTCACTGGGGTTTTTTTAAGACACTTCTGCATTTTCAACAGAAATGTCATAGTCTTAAACCTTGTAAAGCAATGCTATGAGCCAGATAATCCTCTCCAGAGCACAGCTTGCCTCAAGCGTCAAGGCAGGAATACAGTTAAGAGTAACTAGACCATGTGAATAAAATAAGTTATGTGCAAATGCCTCCGTAAGCTACCGAGGCTCAGAACTGAACTTCAAAAGTTACAGTCACCTGGAGACAAAGGATCTGCACAGAAGCCAGACCACGCTGATACCTCTAAGTCCACTTCATTTCTCCACCAGTCATTATAAACACAGAATTTTACAGGCTGAGCACTCAGCTCTAACACAACATGCAGGCCTGTGTAGCTTCATGGACTTACAAAGTGATTTGCTTTTAATTTGTCCTCCTAAGATTTGGCTCAGCAGATTTTTGCCTCACTTTCCACATGCAGCCTTCCACCCCATATCCTAGGCACTGCCCTGTGAGAAGTCTTTGTACAAACCCTAAAAAGTAACTACAAATAATTCTGGTCATTCACCTTTGGAAACTATGAGCCACTAAATGGACAATAAAAAAGATGTTTGGGTTAATTTGCTATTATTACTGGATTAAATGCTAGGCAGACAGAATTAAGAGTAGTAGGAGAAAATTATTAATCCTCCAAAATCATCACCTCAAGGGAACAACTCCCCTGAAAGAAGCCCAGCTGAATCTGCACATCCAGATCGTCAGAACTCCAGGTCTCCATCTGTCAACTTTAAGAAACTTTCAGTTAAGATTAACTTCTCCTGTTTTAAGACCATAAAATATCAGTACAGGGTTTTCCCGCTCTCTCTCTCTCAGAGTTAATTCCCTTAATATCCCTTTTTTAATCACTACTAATGAGCATCAAAACAAATAATCAGTTTTTCTTTTTTTTTATTATTATTATTTCTAGCAGACAATTTACATAAAATTCCCCTTTTAAGTTAGTGATTCACAACTTCCTGCAATAAACTACTTAAGGAGCAGCTTTGGTAAAGAATGGAATGAAACAACCAACCGAAAAAAAAAATAAAAAAAAAAAAGAACAATCACAGCTGATTTTGAAACCAACACAATTCACCAAATTTAGATTCAAAAGAAAATCTGTCAAGCTGTATTTTCTCAGTGTTTCCAAATATTCAACCTTCCTCCTCCCTTTTCGGGCTTGTGCAGATGTAGGAGCTGCATTCTGTCAAGCAGTTTGTCCTGCTAGATCACGGAAATCCATCTTTACATGATTCGTAGACCTTGAATAGATGACTCTAAGGTCTTGAAAGAGAGAAAATCTTAATCACAATCTGCTACAGTATCCTGTATTAAATAATTCAGTGTAAATGCTGATGCTAAGAAAAACAAGTAAAAACCCTGAATATTTGAGATTAGACTCCTATTCAAGAGCCAGAGATGACTATAGTCATTCATTTCAAACTCATGCAAATATAGACCAATGATTCTACCCCCTTCCCCTGAAACTGCATTAAAGCAGCTTGTATGTCACCTCAATTTCTTATTTGGCTCCTGTCCCCACCAGAGCTTTCTGGCATCCTAGAATACAGAAAAACTATTCTTTTTCTAAAAGGCAGTGCACAGCTCTTAGCAGCTTGGGGAGGCCAGCAGAGACCTCTGTTGGACAGTCCTCAGCAAAGCAAGCACTTGTATTATTAAATCCTTTCACCGTTTTCAGTACAGTGCTTACTGCATTTTCTGTTTGAGGTAACTTCTTACTACTTTGGTAAGTTAATTATGAGAGGGCAGGACCATCTTCAGCAGAAAGACAGTGAGCTCAGTCCAAATGGATGGGAGCAAGAAGACGTAGAGGGCTGTGTCGAACCAATGATTGTTCCAGCCCGACTGTGGCTGAGGTAGAGGTCAGAGAAGGAAAGAATTAGTGGGATTCATTCCTACAGGGACATTAAGTGATTCCCTTAAAAAATTAAGTCTGGACTAGCACCATCTGCTAAGAAAAGTATATCTGCATTTACGCTGAATCTTGGATCTGTCTTCCTTATGGATTTCACTGATGGTCTTGAATATTCCAGTCTGGATTTCCTACTGCTAATAAAACCTGCATTAGGGCTGAGCCCCATAAGTTGATGCTAGAGATCAAAAAAATCCCACCACCGCACCCAGTTCACATAAACATGGTAGTAAAAGCATACCTTGAAATCCCAGATGGTCATTGCTCCATCAATGCCGGTGGTGCAGAATTTACGACAATCTCGTTTGTCTATCTCATAAATAGACACTTGGCTGAAAACAGAGAGTGGTAGCTGTAACACAGACACCCATTCCAGAGAGCCAAAAAGCTGGGAAATTTGGGTTGAATTCAACTCCTACTCTCTCAAAGGGAGACATGAGTATAGCGGAGCTTATGCTAGATTTTTGGTACAATGCTTCAGAAAAATAATCAAAGAAAAAGGATGTTGAAAGCTCTTTTATCACTTGGTGACTGTAGCCTAAACATTTTCCTCGAATAAAGACAAATTGCTTCACAAATGTTAGCATCCTCTGGGCTCACATACGTTTTTAAAATCCAAGGATATTTTACTCAATTAACCTGAATCAATCCTTTTGATGAATAAATACACATGAAAAAAACATCTGAAATAGGAAGCAGGTATGTGAATTCCTGTTTCAGGTGAATTTTGCCGACTACATTTTGCACAGTGCTACAAACCTCTTGTGAACCATCTACATATTTGATAAGATAAACTGTGTTCAAGTAACAGAACACATTAAACATGAGCAAACAGCAGTAGCATGCATGCCATATCAATGATTAACTTTACCAGCTTCCATGTAAGTCCCAGAAATAGACAGCTGTTAGTGAAAGACTAAAATGAAAACGGGATACCAGCTAAACCCATTTGATATGGCAAATTTCAGCTCTCGTAAGTTTGCAGCACATCCTGGGAAACCAAAGTGATGTGAAGAGCATTCCTTTCCCTAGTATTGGCAGCCAAGACACTCACGTTATACTGTTTTGGTGCAGTGTCTCCAGGGTAGTGTTACGATCTTCTGTAGTGGCTCTTTTATCCATGTTTCGGAAGCGTTCCATAGCAGAAATATTGCGCTGGATGCTCTGTTTTGGAATGTCTAGTTTGGAAACGAAGGTCAGCAAGCCACGGTCATCACAGTTAAAGAGCATCGGGCAGCAGTCATGGCCCTACAACCAGACATCATGAAAGCATGTCAGGAAACATAACCAACATAATCACCATTTCGTTTTTCTGCTGCTGTTAATTGCAGAAATGCACATACTAACACTATGGAAGAGCTTGCTTATTACTAACTTCATAATGTGTGGTATTTCTCCCTCTTCAAAACACTACAACACTCTACAAGGAGAAAATAATAGACACTTACAGCTGCCACCACACTGTTCTCAGAGACAAACGACACGCTCAGGAGTGGGAGGAACTCTGTTTTCAGCTGCGAAACCCTGAACACAAGAACATTTGTTAGAGGACTTCACTGAAACCTCTCATCTTTTGCTCCAACAAAAAATAGAGACCGTTCCCACACAAGGATTATTGGAAAAGACGTCCGTGTAGCTCAGTTGTCCTGAGGTGACACCAGAAGGTTGTAATTTGTAGTAAAAAGTTTTAACCTAATGAAAGTGTCCTGGAAGATCTATAACAAACACAAAGTATTCCAGGTGAGAGGCTGAAGTTATCTACTATTTTGTGTAAACAGTGGCAAAAGTTTAAAAAGAATACCCTCAAAAAAGGTTCAAACTGCTGAAGCTATTAATTTCATTTGCATGTGAAAAACACTTAACATCAAGTTTTAGTGCTTGGCATCATCTTTTCAGGAGGAAAAAGCCTGTATGGTAAATTAAGTCAACTTTTGTGACTTTTTAACAAATGAGAAAAGAATTCTAGAACACTTTATACTTAATGATACCCCAGCCAGGTACTTATACAGCTGTAGCCATCAGAATCATAATTCAAAATGAAGCACAGCAATGCCTGGCTGATCCACTAGAGATCTCTGCTATTGAAACATATGGGGAATCTCTTCCTTCTTGCTTAGAAGGCCATGGACACTGAAAAGGTATTCAGATCAAGATGAAGAGCAGAAGGAGGGATTCTTAATAAAATATTTTTTTGGACTGGAAGGTGTAAGTTGAAATCTTGCAGTAACAGTGTCTTAAGGACAGTGGTTGGAATTAACAGTTCATGAAATGAACAACTTACTTTCCAGATCCTCTTTGGGGATAGGGTCTTAGTTATGGACTGAGCATGTTTCTGGATTCTCATGAATCCATTTACAAGGAAATATTGTTTCCCCAATCACTAGAGTGGACTGTATTTTTTTTCCAATGCTTCTTTCCCTGCCAGAGTAAATTCACTATAACATCGATGAAGAATTCTTGTAAGAAATTTAAATTGTATAATCTAAAATTCTAAGAATCTACCTTATTTATATAGGCCTCAAAGAGACTCCAGGAATCTACAGTAAAATTGTCAAAACTGGTAACAGCAGTCCCGGCTCTCGTTGTTGCAAGTGCAATATTCCACATACTGCTTCCTTCTGTGTCAAACAGCTAATGACGAACAGAAAGAGCATACTTACATCATATTTTTTGAGGCATCAGCAACTGACACAGTACTATCATGACTGACCCAGGCTAGGCGGTTACCACTGGCAGAAAAACTGACACTGTGCACCCATCCGCCACTTCCAGCACCCCCAAATTCTGACATCAGCTGCCCAAACGGCATTTTGGAGCCCCATGGTGTACTGGCTGGTTTTTCATCCACTTCCTTAATGTAAGCAGAAAACACCCTGCAAATAAAAGATTTCAGCATGAACAAAGACAGAAAAAACCTCCTGGGAGCTGCATATACATTTCACATTGGAAGCTCATAGATGCATTCTAATAAACCCTGTCTCCCCCTAAACTACGGTATCTTTAAACAAGAAGCCACCAGTGGCTTGGAAGCTTCAGTATACACAGAGAAAGCAATAGTACAAAGGGTGTGTGTAATGCATATAGGTTTCTCATAAATGCCATTCCTGTATCTCTCTCCTTTTTTTTCCAGAAGATGGCACAAAAACATACATTGCCATTGCATTATCCACTGTGCTAAGACTTCCCTTTCATCCTTTTGCAGTGCTAATAACTCTGAGAGTCGATTCTTCAGTTAGAGAAAAACTGCGAATTGCACTGTATAATCAGAAGCTAATACAAACACCTACAAAATTACCCACTTTTTAAGAACAGTCGCTTTTTAGCAGGATTTCAAAGAAAGAAAACTGATGTTCAAGTGCCAGCAAAGGGGCTCTGAGCCACCTTATTCTGCCTCGTTACTGAAAGAATGTCTTGAAAACCTGAAATACCACAATGTTTTTACAGTTTTTTTCCCAGCACTACAATTTTCAAGATATGTTTAAATAGAAAGCCTCCCCCTTTCATCAAATTCCTTCTGCATGATTCAGACATGCCACAATATGGTGTTCTTGACTGTTACCATGGAAGTTACTGGGACGTCACAAACATAGGATTAGAGTCCATTGCACAGGAAGAGCAAGTGAGCTACGCCATACTACTACCAGAGAAACATTTCAGTATAAACGAAAACCCATGATCAAATATTCATGTTTGCAGTCAAACACAAAAAGGACTTATTCTACAGTGAGTTTAAGGAAATGTTGCCCCCCCTCCCTGTTTTTTAAATCTTTTACATGTATGGGGTATGCACTTCAAAAGGTACCTATATTCAGCTTATTCAAATAAAGCTGATCATTTGGAACAAGAAGCGTTTAACTTCAGCTATATTAGGTACAGATTTTCAGAGAATTAAGTATGAATTTGTATTCGGCTCTATCAGTTTAAATATAATTAACGATAACCCTTCAACAAACTTAATTGTATAGAGACATCTAAAAGGACAGTTCTCTTAATGTATGGAAATAGGACAAGATGTTTAAAGCAACAGCCTTTGACACAAGGCAGAAAAATCATTCCTAAGTACCAAAAGACCTTGAAGATAACTCTTAGTTAAAAAAAAAAGTCTTTTCCCTTACTAAAGTCTCCCTCTCTTTTAAAACCAAAATCATCTCAGCTTGAAGGCCTCAGCCTTCAAAGAACATTGGGAAATTACTTTCATTCCCACAGCAACATTGTTCCAGCCAGAATGTAAAATTCACACCTATGCGGTGCTGTTAGCTATATATATATATATATATAAAAATATATATTTCTAAAGACAAACGTAAGAGGAGCTCATCTAGGCCAGCCACCAAAAAAACTCTGCTGAATACCTATCAACTTGGAGCCTCTTCTGCCCTCTTTTTCCAAAATGTCTCCCACTTAGCTGCTTATTAGTTGGTAGCAGCTCTGGCAGATCCATTTCATACTTTTCTTCAGAACCACCTATCAGAATAGATATATACTTCAGGCCCAGATATCTATTACCTTTAATTTGTAACTGAACATTCCCTAGAACTGGAATTCTAGAGATCTGCACTCATCATTTACCAAAGAGAATATTCTTTCATGGTTTTGGGGAAGAAATAGAAACATAAACCCAGTACCAATCTCCACTACTTTTCCTTTCTTAAATGTTTCCATATGGAGATTTCTATGATAAAAACAGTAAAATTATTAAATGATTCATCCTAAAGTACAATGTTAAGGAAGAGCAGAAAGTTTCCCAAATGTTTTAAACCAAGATCTGGTTTTTTTTCAAAATACACCCCATTTTCAGAGAAATAAGATGCAGGACAGAATGAGTTTTCTGATGGGAAACAAAAGACTAAACAAGTCATCTAGAGAATGCTCCTAGGAAATTGACTGAATTACACCTTGACTTTCTTAAGGAAAAAAACAAAACAAAACAAAACAACACCACCCCCCCCCCCCCAAAAACCCACAAAACCACACTGAAGAGAAAATGATGCAAATCTAACTCCTCAACCAAAACAGGAAAGAGGAGATCATCAGGAATGCAATGTACATAACAAGCACCAAAGCCTGGAGACAAAAGAGCTCAAGTCCAGAGAGAGAGAGAGAGAGAAATATATCTACAAATATATCAGCTGACCTAATGTCAAAGTCCCAAGACGCTTTACGAACACGCATGAAAAAGCTTCCACATGTGAAAAGCAATTGCTTCTGTAAGATGAATGAGTATGTTCTACAACACATTTTTTTTGTGAAAAGAAGTGAGTATGTATAGTTTATCTAATTAAAACCGGAGCTAATGCAGAAAAGGGACACAACTCTCCTCTTCCTCCCAGCTTCCATTTAACATCTCTCCTTACATAAAAAGGTATCAAAGGATAGAATTTAGATGCATGGGTTTCATTCTGAAATAAGGAATGTAATAATCGGTCCCACCTCCCCCTCCCACTCTTTCTTAGTAATTTTTAGTACACACTTTGAAGCTTAAAAATTGCCCTATTACATAAAGAATTTAAGAAAAGAGGCTTTCATTATTATTCAAGGTACAAGTGATTAAGTAAAATATGAATTAAAGTCAACCACTCTGCAGACAGCTCCCCATGCAGACTTCATTGCAGTGACCCCAATCACTCAGCACAGAGCAACTTGCAGGACCTATCCCTCATGCTGCAATTTCATAACCAGTTTGAAAGACTACCCCATCCATCTCACATGCCGATCTGATTTTACCAGCCTTTTTCTTATTGTTCTTCAAAATGTTATGCTGAGTTTCAGGAGGATCAATTCCTTGACCCTGCTCACCACAGGGCTGCAAGAACATTAAGGCTAGCATAGGCAAAGGGGAGAGAACAAGTGACTCAGGAAAGAAAAAGGTGAGATACCTCCTTTGGAAGCACCGAGTTACCCTGATTTTGGAACTGCAGCATTAGGATATTGGGTTTTAAACTCTAAGTAACAGTGATGTTGTTCTACAAGATAGCCCCTGTTAGTCTAACTTCAGCCAAAAAACTAGATCTCATCACTGAGTGCTGAGTAGTAGTACTTCCATGTACTCCTAGTAAAGAAACCCATCATTGCATTAAATTCAGGCGTGTCCCTCAATAGATACATGTTAGTAGTCCAAAGTCAGCATGCAGCAGCACCAAAGCCAAAGTCTCTTAAGCTGGATATTTTATTTTGGTAACAACAACAGTATGCAATGAGCCATCTTCTATTCTAATAGCAAATGCATGATCAACATGCTCATGCTACTGACTAACTTGAACCAGTAATCCAAATTGATGTACAAATGCTTTATTTTCTCTCACCTGCACTTGAAGTCACAGGATCCCGCAGCCAGCAAAACATTGTTGGGGTGCCAGTCCAGGCTAAGGACAGTGGAACGAATGGGCTTTTTAATGTGTTTGCTCACCCACCTAAATAAAAAAATAAAAAAAATAAAAAAAATAAGAGAGAGAGAGAGAGAAAATTCATATGAAAATATTTTACCAGACTCCCCCAAATCCATGAAGTACTCCTCAAAAAGATCACCCCTTGCCAATGACTAAACACATCAGTTTTGCAAAACACACACTATGTCCAAATCTTTCATATTCCCTTGTACAGTCTGTGAACTTTATATGGTTATCTTCATTAAAATTCTAAATACTGTGAAGAAACTCTTGTTAAATATGTATCTCTTCACCTGAGTCCTATTCCCCTTCTAACTAATTTTTATAATGCATCAGACGGAACTCCTTAATGTGAATTTTGCACAGTAACTGCCTGGTCCCTTACATCCTATGAATAAGAGCTCAGCTTTGACTCTCATATTGAGCTAAGCAGCACTATTTTCTTAGATCACTAAGTACAAGTCCTCTCCAACTCCTTCTAATGAGCTTTACAGTCATCTCTCTTGCCTATTGACTTTTCTACTGTTTAATAATACAGTAACTATAAAACACAACAAGTAAATGGGTCAACTGCCAATTCTATGACCAGTGTATACATCTCAATTATTTGAGGTACAGCAAAAAGTGGTCGTGATGTCAAATGCATCAATATTAGCCTAAATATGTCTCAGCAGATTTAGTTTGTTTGAACTATTTACAAAATAGTAATGAAATCTGTTATTCACTTGATGGCCTTTGGGATGATGGTGCTTTTTCTGTGAATTTACTTCCATCAGGCACAAGCAGTTTCAAGGATCGCATTAAATTATTTGTCTTCAACATATGGGGGTTTGATTCTTCTGCAGACAAGTGAGGCAGAGAAAGTGTTAATAACTGAGTATGTTGGAAGGCATAAAAGTCCAAAACGATCTTTAAAATGTATTTTGCAGATGGTCTCATTGTTTACCATCTCCACATGGAAGACTGAATACAGAACAGCAGGCACAGACACCTGTATTTTTATGCATGTTTATGCAACCCAAAATAATAGATATTCAACATACTGATTTCACCTACAGATGATGGTAAATGTAGCTCCAACACACAGCTACAAACGTAGATCCATTAAAGATCAGAAGCACTACATTTAAATGCCAAATGGAAAAAAAAGTTAATGGAGGAAATATCTATGATAGTCCTGTCTGAAATCTATAAACTGTGATAAAAATATATGACAGAATATAGAACAGGTAGATGACAAGCTCAAACATCTTCTAATCGACCACCCTGGAGATAAGTCACATACTTGAATTCTTTAATGACAAGAAATGGCCCAAAATAATCTATACGGAAGAAAGACTCAAGTCAAGGTTTCTTCATTCATTCTGGAAGAAGGTGGGGGGAGAAAACATTTCTCTTATTTCAACCATACAGTTGTGCTAAAGAAATTTTTACTCTGCAGAAATTCTTGCACTTTTAGAAAAGCAACATATGTTTGTGGCAGTCAGCTGGAACACATCCACACCAACACGTATAACCTGAAAATTGGCTAAGTCCAAGGCCTTTAGGTGCTACACCAGAGTAAAGACGTAAAAGAGGGAATCCTCTCCCTAAGCTGTAAAAAGTCCATGAAGGAACTGATGAGGCCTATCCCTCTTACACTTCCTGAAGATTTTAGGAATTAAGGAAACAGTAACCTAGTTACCACCTAAAATCCAGGCTTTAGCTTTCCCATGCAGACATTAAAAGTATAAATGGAAATTAAACTTAAACAGCTCACCAGTCATTTTCAGATTCAAAGTAGCATACAGATATAAGTCGAGCTCCACTTCCCACAGCAAATTTATTCTCCAAGGGAGACCATTTTACAAAGGTGGCTGCACGATTAATTCTCAGGATCACAAGGGTTGGTTTCCACACGCCGTCTTTCTGACTCCAGACATAGGCATTACGGTCTGCACCGCAAGTTACAATGCGATCGCTTTTGGGAGCCCAGTCAATACCTACAATTTAGAGTTCACATTAATAAACTTTTCCCTTTACATACTGTTTGCTTTACAGTAAGCCAGAACAAAGACAATCTCACAGCCTTCTACCACAGAGACAGCCATTAATGTTTTGTTAGTATCCCCCTTGTTCACTTATTCTCCAGGCACCATTTTAAACTGTTAGGGATATCAGTTTGTCCCTCTAGCTTTCATCAGAATTGCAGATCCCAAATTTCCAGGTTCCACAGAGAATTTGCCCGCTAAGGAAGCCCGCTCTGAGGGCTGGCCAACAGGTGGAGCTCTGCAGACTGGCTAAGGCCTGTCCACCCGCAGGCTGCAAACCACTGGCTTCTGCAAGAGACCCGTTTCAACAGCTGAAACCCAGCAATTCTAAAACTAAAACTATGCACAAACCTCTAACATAGTTGTCTGCTTGCTGCCAGACCGCAGTCATGATCTAAAAGTTTAGATAGCAGGGGGATTTTTTTTTTTAGAAGTTATCAATCTTTATGTACTTACTGACAGAATCCTGACATTTTTTCCATGCCTATTAAAGCAGTGCCATGAGAAACATTTACCAAGCAAAAAATAACAAATTCAAAGAATAAAATGAAGCCTTTGATAAGTCTGCCATTGCTTCTTTCCCCTCCTATGTAATGAGGGATGCTCTTAACTGGAAAGTCTTACAGCAACATTATTTTTCATCTTTTCCTTAGCATCCTTCTCGAGATGCAGAGTACAATCCTGAACTCTCTTGCCACAAAATTATATTTCAATGGTTTTCCATAACTGCATTCAGTATTAAAAACATTCCTTAAGCACACAAACTGAAAAAAAGGATAAAAGATATGGAAATAATTTGTACTAATTTAACCATATTATTTATATATGGTCTACTTCAAAATAGGCTTATGCTTAAAAAGTTCAATTTTAAAGAGGCTGGTAGTCTGAAACCATAGTTACACCAGCCAATCTAGCACTGCTTTTGAAAGAGTGGACCATCCTGCCTCTCTACTTCTATTGCCCACCACCTCCCTGACACCAGCACTGCTGTTCTGACCCATGGCAAGTTCAGCTTTTTAGCTCAGCAGAAAACTATGCCAGCAAAAAGAGTGAATAATGCTCTTCCTGTAAGTGAACAGAAGCAGCTCACCACAAATCTCTGAATCAAGACACAGAAGACAAGGGACCTTGGGCAGCAGCTGAATCACTCCCATCAGAGGCAACAAGTGGTTTGATCAGTCCATCTCCTGTGTCTAACCACCGTTTAAGTCTACTCTTTACAACCACCACAGCGTTTAGCATTCCAAAGGTATATGCGATGCAGGAAAGCAGGGAGGGCTGTTTTCCCAAGTCATGAATATTTGGCTTCTAACACTAACAGGTACAAGTAAAATGCAGAGAAATGTCTTTGGGGAACAGCATGTCATTCGTAAATTCAGCCCAAGTGACTCCTCACAAAAGAGCACATACAGTTGTGCTCTTTGACAACAAGAATCAGATAAATTGAATAAAGTTCCTGTAAAGCTCTGTTGGGCAGATACTTCTGCCCATTAGCGAGTTGAGAACAGAATAAAGGATATTGATGTTTTGGGCAAGTGCTTGTATTAATTACTTTCAATTCCTTAGAGAATAAAGCCCTTATTAAAATATCACCATGAAAAAAAAATAGTAATATAAAAGACTACCACAGGACAATCATATTTTAAAAATAACACCTTGTGACTCATTGTGGCAGCTCTTCTTACATTTTCATTGTGCATACAGATACTGTAGTAAAATGTGCTCACTGATGGTACGTCATAAGTCCGTGACTGACCACTTCAAGTCTTTATACAGGCCCTAAAAAAGGGTATTTATTGCTGTTGGAAACCACAAACCAATGCAACAGTTGTACACTTGATGAAGTTTTAACACTAGCACTTGAAAGGGAGCAGTATGTGTCACCAGGAGAGTTTGAGACACAACAAGACTGAAAATTTATTCTTATTATGTCGTTACAGATGAAAAATAAGCAACAGATAAGAAAGAAAGGCTGAGTAACTCTACCAAAACGTCTGGAAATGAAATAGGGCTTTCCTTCCTAACATTCATTGCATGAAGTCCAGAAAAATACTGCAAAGCTCTCCGTAAGTGGGCATGCCAACCTATAAAAAGATCTATTTACTCAACACTTGCAGATTTCCTATTCAGATTCTCAACTGGGGAAAACAGGGGGCGGACAAACTTCATGTCTGGCACAGCACAATCTTCTCTTACCTGTAATGTGTCCATTGTGTTCCTTTAGCTCATGAGCCTTTACCCACTGGTTCCCGCTCTTCTTGTAGATGTGGACTTCATGATTATTAGGGCTAATGGCAATCTCTTGAAGAAGAAATAAAACAATCCAATAGTACAGAAGGCTTTTTAATACCAAATGCTTCACTTGGAAAGCTTTACTTTTCTAATCTAAAACCCGTATTCTCAAATTTCAGAGCATTACATGGATTTTGTAAACAAAGGGCCAACATCCCTGCATAATCTCAAATAATTATGGTCATAACATGGTCATGAGTATACTGCACAGAAAGACAATATCCTTGGAACATAACAGTCCACATTATAGTGGAAAGCTAGGCTATTAAAAGAAAGAGCTGGTTTGGGGTATGGAAATAGAGGGTCATAGAGGGTAAGGGCCAGGTCATTCTCACGAGGTGCAGACCAAGAGGCAAAGCTTTCTGGAACACTAGCAAGACTAGATTTGCTCATATGCCAGAGTTCCAGTAATGGGTTTAGAATAGCTCAGATTTAGAAGACGCGTGCTTTTTGCATCAGAAGTGGAACGTTTAACATGTGGCACTATGTATTTGACCATACCTTGACCAAATGTGATCCAGAACATTACAAGATCACAAATTGACAGCAAAGAGAAAATAGCAACTGAAAAAAAAATTAAAAATTAAAACTAATGTATTACTTACGAGTACGGTCTCTGTTCCATGCATGGCAGGTGATTGGCTCTAGTAAAAACTGATGTAGAGACATTCCGAGTTAAAGATATTCCTATGTTGTAAAAATTGAAAAAGCTGAAAGGTGTAAAATTGAAAACAAAACACTTCAAAATTAGATAATTATTAAAACAAAATCAGCCTTCAACCTTTACCAAGGTTGTTTCAGTCCAGTATTACAATTTACTTACAGAAGATCACAATTTACTCAGTAAATAAGTTAAGGCCACTAAAGAGCTGCCTTTGCTGTATGGCCTGATATGTTCAGCAGGCTGATGAATTTTAACTGTCTTGCTTACTATAGCTAATTGCAATTGCCCTAAAAGCCATATATGCATGCTTCTTAGTACATCCTCACAGGCAAGACAGCAGGTTCTTAGGAAATCTAACAAACCTAATAGTTTTACTATAGAAATAGAATACTTGGAAAAATAAAATTCTAGGAGCATATCTCAGTGAACTGATTCAAAATCCTGACAACTATCAAGGCTCACAGGCAGCACTACAATAAAATCTTTTTCTTTTTTATATATATATATATCAGGAGGTTAAATTGGTGTGTCCAGAACATTTATATGTAATTGTAATCTGCTGATGGATTATTTGATAAACCCATTTATATGTATCCTAGGGAAAAATTACTAAGATTAGTAATTGACTAATTACTAATTTCTTCAAATCAATTCTAGCACTAAACAGTTTTAGTTAGGCTTTTCCCCCCATGAGATTCAAACACTAAAAGAACAAGCTGAATCATTCTAGTTTGTAAATATTTTGTTTAAAAAAAGCTAGAGACCTAGTTTTTTCTTTAACTTATGACTGCTACAAGAGACAGTGCTGAACACCTGTAACTGGAGGCGCACCGACCTGCAAATACAAAGTTGTTTAAAATATTATATCATATTCTGTGTCCTGCATTAACCAAGGGCAGCATAAACGGACGGAAGGTAACATCGTAAAAACCCCAGGTCACCTGTAATAATTAAAATGTGCAAAATTCAATACATACAACTTGAATTTGTCAATTCCTTCCATATATTCCACTCATTTTCATAGCAATTTAACCTTTGCTGATGGATCAAAGTCTTTTTACCCCTACATATACATCTAAAAAGAAATACCTCTGTGATGTCATTCCAAGACATCCACACCCATTATAGCCTGAAATTACAACATACCCAAGTATGGCCATGTTAGCAGAGGGTGGAGACTTCAGGACAAGGTAGGAATTTGGAAGCAAACAGGAAATGAATGGCAGTCCAACAGAAACTCAGTAGTGAATGAAAGATGAGTACGTTCTTACGGAGCTTAGCCATTACTATCACACCACTAGTTTAACAAATGTGCTGAAAGCGCTGAGTCTTGGAGCAGAGATGATACAGTACTTTGCCAATCCAAATAACTGGAGAGACTTTTTCTTTTCTCCTTTTTTTTTTTTTAAAGAAATCAAGCACTGCTATTTTAAAGAAATACAACTTACAGATACATTTCAAATGTACTTCAAATATAACTATATGAGCTTTAAGTCCAGGTCATAATTTTAACCAGCATGATTTTCATGTTTTTTCTAATAATCATATTCTACCAATCAAATGAAGCTATTAAAAATATGCAGTCCTAAGCAAAAGAATTAATTATTTTTTATTAATGTGAAAACGTTGACATAATCCAAGCTACCTTTGACCTTGGACAGCCATGATTTGAGATTCCATGTGTTAATATAAGCAAAACACAACTGCAAATTGCTTTTTCCACGATCTTGCTTTAGTACATGCCAACATTCAGTAGCCGTACATTTCCATATACAGGAAAAGTTGCAGAGCTGTTCCACCAACAAGGAATGCTCAGCCTTTTCCACTCTTTCCGAAATAAAATGTAAAAATATCCAATCTCCCCCTCCTCAAGGAACGCAGCTATTTTGAAACACTTTCTAATACAACCCTGGTATTTTCTTCACAGATTGGCACTACACATAAACAACATGGTCCCATCCTAACTTCTGGTTCAGAGATTTTTACTAACCTACATGCTGTTCCCAAAGACAGCCTAGACAAGCAATATGATCCATTCCTTCCCACTGGTTGAGTTTCTTGAACACCGTAACTTGGAGCAAGCGACTGTTTTCCATTTTGCTTTGGTGACAAACTCATAAAAACCAACAGTGATGATAATCTCAAAAAGTACTGCTATTTCTGTCATCTGATAGTTGCAGTGCTATTTTCTTCAGAAAGATAAATCTCAATGAAGTCTTCCAGTTATATCTATTCCTTACCAATACACAGACAAAATCAAACTCACATTTCACTAGAGAAAATGGAACTGGCTCTACGATTCCTGATATAATTCATATGTAGTAAACCCCTCAATGCCCTCTTTTCAGCCAGCCTCAGAATCTCACACAGGGAAGATACTGTTATGATAACTCTGTTAGTCAAGTACTTAACACAGCTATCCCTGATCTTTTTCAAATGCAAAGTAACTGTCCTTGAGTTTCAATAAAATTTAAAACAAAAAAAGGAGGGGGGGGGGAGGAGGAAATCTTGCACCTTTGTACAGCAGGAGTTCTTTCAGCATGTAGACTGAAAAGATCAAGGCTGGGAAGCACAGGACTCAGCTGCTGTCATCTCTCAATGGGGTGAGAAATATGTGGTGTAAGACCATCCCTGGACAAGCAACTAGCAAGGATGCAGACTCATAAGTGGAGATAGCATGTGCATAAGAAAGAGAAAGGGATCTTTTTAATCCTTGCCTATTTTCAGAGCACCTACATTACTTCCAAACATCTGGAAGAGAAGCGCCCATAATTAAGGACTGCCTCCTCCTACTGTCACTCCCTCCCAAGTCACTCAGCGCAGCTCTCCCAAGAGGGTGACTCCTCACAGGCAAGCCTACTGACACAGGACACCATTACCATTATAAAGCCGACCGGTTTGGGATGGATTGCGGGCTGCGGCCCTGCCCCACGCTGATAACACAGGTGCACAGCGCTGCTGCGGAGGCCACGGTGGGGCAGGAGGCAGGGCTGGAGGGGGCCCGCCCCGCTGCTCCCCCCCCAACCCGGGCGGCCCCCTCCCTTCAGGGCGAAGGGGCTGAGGAGATCCCCACCGCCTCACCCTCAGAAGGGTGCCCTCCCCAACGCCCCCGCCCAGCGGCAGGGCCGGGCACGGCCCCCCACCCCCGGGCAGGCCGGGGCTGAGGTGACTCCCCGCCATCCCCTCAGCACCGGCGGGCCTGCTGGCTCCCCCCACCCCCCCTAATCCCTCTCAGGGCGGAGGCAGGCCGGCCCGGCGGTACCGCCAACACCCACCCCCAGCACGGGGGACTCACCTGAGGTGAGGGGAGCGGAGCGGGACTCGCGGACTCTGGTCAGTCAACGCGACTCCGCTCCGGTCGGCGGGAGAGGGAGCGGCCGGCGGCTGAGGCCGTAGGGGGGGGGGACCCGGCACTGACAAGGGAGCCAGGAAACGCGCTCTGCGCCTGCGCGCCGCCCGCCGGCCGCCCCGCGGGCTGCGCCTGCGCCGCCGCCGCGCTGCAGGGGCGGGGGGGGAAGCCGGGGCGCGCCGGGGAGTCGCTCTGCGCCTGCGCGGCGCGGAGGGCGGGGCGGGCGGGCGCCGTGCCCGCGGCTCACACAAAGGCGGCGGGAGCGTGCGCTGTGGGGAGTGCGCATGCGCAGTAGAGGCGTCGGCCGCCCTGGCTGAGGGGAAGGGAGATGGTGTTATCCCTGGTGGGTTGTAGCCTTGTGAGGTGAAGGAGGCTATGGCTGCTTCTGTTGGAAGGGGCAGGAGCTAGGTGTCTGTGGGCTCTCTGGGTTTGGGGAGGCCCGAAGTGCTGTTGGAGGGGCTGGTTTGTGTGAGGTCTCCTGAGGTGGGGGTTGGCAGGGGGGAGCTGTAGGCTTAGGGAGGAGGTTGTGAGGAGTTGAGGGGAGATCGTTTGGGCTTCTTCAGTGTCGGTTGACTTACAGAGACTTGGAGAGCTACCACGCTAGGAGTCTTTGTGACCTGCCTTTTGGAGGCTGAAGGATGGAAGGAAGGCGCTCTCCATGGCAGAGGATAACAATCCTATACCTAACTCATTCAGATGATGTAGGACCTTCTCTCCTATCTGGCTGGGATATAGAATGAAGTGCATTTGTAGTACTTTGCCCTACTCGTAATCCCCTTGAGGAGCTGCTTGCTGTTAGGGGTCTCATGGTTTGGCTCCTGTAAAACTTTAAACTCCATTGCCTGTGAGGTTTTGTGAGCTCAAGTACAACAACAACAAAAAAAGGCAAGTCTGGGGGAATGAGGAGAGATTATTGACTCCCAGATATACTGAGGAGCAGTAGAGTAGCGAATTTAATTTCGAGTCTGAGAGAAAATAAACAATTTATAAGCCTCTAGAAGGAAACAAGAAGGTGAATGCTAGCCAGTATGGCTCTGCTGTGAATGAATTGAGCCAATCTAATTTCCTTTTCTGGCAGCATAACAACGCTTGCAGATAAGGGAGAAGCAGTATATGTCATATATCTTGATTTTTTAGTAGAGCTTCTGACACTGGCTTGTAGGATATTCTAATAATAAACTGGGAAACCAGTCTAGATGATACTGCTCTAAGGGAGTTGCAAAACTGGTTGAGGAAAAATGTACTTGATATCAGTGCTTGTACAGGGAATTACCCTGGGTCCATTACTCATCCATGATGAAATAAAGAATGTAATTACTGCATTTGAAGATGAGATCAAGTTTGAAGGCAGAATAAACACAGTCATAGAACTAGGATTCAAAATGGGAGCTCTATGGAAAAAATAGGATGTGGTTCAGTAGCAGGTGCACTGCTGTATGCTTTAATGTAATCAACTTCAGAATTACAAGGCTGGGAAGAATTGGGCAGCTGGCTGTGCTGCAGGAAAGGATGGAAGGGCTGCTGTGGATTGTAAACTGAACAGGAGTCCATAATGTCTTGCTGTTGCAGAAGAGGCAGACACCATGCAGGTCCACGTAGGTAAGAAAATGCTAGTAACACGCAGGAATCCTGCTCTGCCGAGCTGTGCTAGAAGAGTATGTCCAATCCTGGGCTCCGCACAAGAGAAATATGAATGATTTGGAGAAAAAGGTGGCAATAATGATCAGAGTCTGTGAACGCATGACTTTAGCTGAGCCTGTTGAGAGGACAGAAAACTGAGGAAAGATGTGGTAAGTCTTCAAATAGATAAAAGGCTGCTGCTATGAGGAAAGGAACAATTTGTTCTCTTATGTCCACTGGGGGTAGGGCGAGAAGTCATAAGCAAAGATAACAGCAAGGCAGATCTAGGTTACAGTGAAAAAAATTCTCAGTGATTCCTTTGAAGTAGTCAAGCCCTGTGGTGGACTGACTTGGCAGGATGTAGGGCTCTTTTTAGAGGTTTTTAAGTATGGATCAGACAAATATTTGTCAGAATGGCAAAAGTGCAATACAAGATCTTGTATTCGGGAAGGAGGCTAGAGTCGCAGGTCTCCTAAATCAGTGTTACTATGGTTCTGTAACTCTGAGATATGTAATCATGCAGCCCTTATTGGCTTAACGATAAAACTAGATCAGCTGCACAGATTAAAGATACACAACTAGGCCAAGTAAAATTACGTAACAGGAATGAAATTACGTTTAAGTATGGTTTTATGTTTACAAAATTATTTTCACCAGATGGAGTGAAAGTATCTAAATGAGGAACTCTGCAGAGCTTTTAAGCATTAAAAGCTAAGGCCCTGTCTCCAGCAAAGCTTTCCAGAGAATTTTCCACCATTGTTCCTGCTCTATTGCTGATACAATTATGCTGTGCTAATCCAGAAAGGATGCCAATGTTTTTGAGATTAAGGCCTTGGAAGCAAGGCTGAACTGATCTTAGTGAAAGTAGTTTAGATGCAGTCTGACCGTAAGATGTATATTAAAAAATTTTGAGCTGGGACATCCTCATGCAGCAAATGCATGCAGATGGGTAGCAGCTAGTCAAAAAGAGGTCTTTTGGAAGCACGCTGTTATATATACAAACAGGTAATTGTGGATAAAAATACTCACTGTGAGAGGCATTGTAGATGTGCATTGTTCACCCAAGTATTTGAAAATACAGCAATTGCCAGCACAGTGTGATATCATGCCTGATGCTTAAAAGATGCAGCAAATGTAATTTTTTCCCCCTAATTTTAGTCCCTGCTTCTCTAGAACTGCCATCTAGATCACAGTAATTTGTCAAAATTGGTTTTCATCAGTAATGTCCTTGAATTGTCAAGAACAATTGCCTTAAGATCAGATAAAGTCACTGATGATTTAAATAACTGCAAATCTGGGATTTTTAAGCAGGGAGAATCCATGTATCCAAATGTCCTGCTTTTTTGCTACTAAATACTGTGTCCACCTTGCCAACTCCTGTTTTAACTTTGTGGAATGTGTGCAGCGGTCATAATACAGAATGAGAAAAAAGGAAGACTGTTCCCGCTGCGTGCAGCTTGACCAGACTTTTACTGTGCAGTCTTTTTGCATACCGGCTTTCTAGGTGATGATGAGCTTGGTGCTGACTGCTTTTCCCCTGCTGCCAGAGAAGATCTGTGGTGAAGCAGGTAGAAGCCTGCGTGTTCAGGCCGGCAGGCCCCTAGGTAGGCTCAGGCTCTAAATGACCACCTGCAGAGCAAAGTGTAAAGTGTGTGACATCTGGCAGCATCTGTGCTCTGTTAGCCTGCTTTTCAAAGGTTGTATGCCTAAATGCATTTGTTCCAGTTGTCCAAGCAGGGCTTGGTGAACAACAGCAGGATGTTTGGATGACAGCAGTGTTTTACTCTAGCTCCTACAGAAAATGATCACTAGAAAAGAAACAGCAGCAGTGTTTATCACCATTTTTTTAGATTATGGCAGCAAAATTGTGCAGTGGCATTGTTAACGTTGGCTGATTCAAGGCATTCCCTAAGGGTCAGCACTGCTAGTTCTGGAGCAATTCTCCCGCAACCAACAGTCTCATGTCCTGCAGACTGTACCCCACTGTGCTGCCACAGGAGCTGTTTCTGCCTCCCAGCTTGTTTGAATTTGCTCTTTTTGCGCTACTCTACCCTCCTGTTGCAACACCCTGCTACGTCTAGCATCTTAGGTTTGAGCGGCAACCCCAAACGCTATGTTCTGCTGTCTTGCTGCGAACAAATTCATGGTTTTTCCCCGTACAATAACCTTTATTAAGACTATGAATGAAGGCTATTGATGAGGGGGATTATTTGCAAGAGGTGGCCCAGATCGCACCTTCTATCCTTGACTTGAAAAATCCCAAATCTGGGTTTGCAGATCCTTTTCAAGTAGTGTTGGATATCTTCTATCATTCCAGGTATACTTGAGAAGTATATTTGCAAGTTTCCAGGTCTGACACACAGATAATTCTTCTATCTGCAGATCATTGTACAGTTTTTCTGTCTTCTAGTCTTTTTCCCAGGTAGGCCACTTCTTGATATCTGAGACCTGTTGTTTTAATCAGTACTACAGCAATTTTTCAAGGAGCGGCTTTTGGCAAGATACACAGTAGTCTGGAAGAAAAGAGGGGACTGAAGCTGTGTTGCAGTAGCATCTTATTTACCTTTCAAAACCTTGCTAAGAAAGAAGGTAGAAATGCTGTAATATCTAAGCACATTTGATAAGCAATGATGTGCAACCCCTTGTTTTTACCCCAGGGAAAGGAGGAGAGGGAGTAGGAATTGCATGGTACTTGCTTTGTATGGTTTTGGTCCCTGTCTTCCCTGCTAGACTTCTGGAGTGTACAGAAGTGTCCTGGAGTACCATGCCAGGATGAGGTGGGCTTTTTCCTGAGAGAAGTCCTTGCTGTGCAGTTTTGGTGCCCTTGAGAAAAGATTTAGCCCTTAATGTGCATCCCTTTTGGAAGCAGAGGGATGCTACTCTTTTCCCCTGTCTGTTTTACCTTTAGTGAAAACACATCTGTACTAACCATTAGCCATTTCAGAACTTATCTCTGTGCGTAGAGAGAATTGTGGAATATCCCTGTTCCCTTTTGTAGGGAGTTGCATGAGTCAGCTGGTGTTGAGAACATATCTATGTTTTCCTCATTGCCATCCCACACCCTTTTCTGCTCTAATAAATTCATGGCAGGTGGGTTCAGACATGTGAGCTCCAGCTTCAGTGGCTATTCCTGAGCCACTGACACAGAGGAAGAGGATTGAGGCACTTGGATAACCTCCCCAGAAAGCAAGCCCTTTGCTTGCTGAGACACCATGCCTGGTATGCAGTTTGTTTAGAGCTGATTCAACCATCCCATCTCCCTCTCCTCTGCATCATCCAGTTCATGTATGGTCTTCCTTTACTTGGCCAGGCTCTGCCTAGCCTCCTGTTCCTGTACCAGAAATGGTTTGATTTAACAAGAGAAATCTTCGTACTGGAAAAAACTGACGTGGAACATGTCTGATATCTGTGCGTAATGACATCAAGGTGAAGAGTACAGTCATGACTCTAAAGAATGGTAGTTAATAGGTGCTTTTTAAATTGCATGTTCATGTCTGTGGTCATATTAGAGACTGTATTTGAGGGCAGGAAGTGGCTGCAAAGAAGGGAGAGAAGAATCCTTTGTAGAGAATGATGCACGCTTTCGGGTGACTGTCTCAAAAGGTGCATGCAAGCCTACAATGGGCTCTCTGTCTAGGGATGCTGTTAGTATAAATTGAACATGTGCTTCCTGCAGTATGTATTTTGGAGAGACAAAGTGCCCCTGGTGTGCACAAGGTGTGATTGTGTGATCATAAACTATCTCAAGTTGGAAGGGACCCATAAGGATCATCGAGTCCAACTCCCAAGTGACAAAACAGTGAGCTGGAGCAGGGAATACATACAGCTTCCTCAAGTTGCCTCTTCTAAGTTTACAGTTTGTTCTGCATCTTTTCCAGTTGCTCCTGCATGGTGCTAGTTGGTTTTGTAGCCATCTTTTGTGGAAGGCTGGCTCCTTGAGAGGCCTCTTGTTCTTGTGCAGAACTTTCAGTCTCCACATGGTGTTTCTGTTTGGAGTCTAGCTCCATTTCCAGTTCCTTAATTTGAAAAGGAGCAGAAGGATAACTATGTGCAATTATGAGGTTCAGAAAAAGAAATAGGAAGATAGTATCTACCCCAGGAATTTGAAGCTACTCATGCTCTAGAGTTTTGTTGCAGTTGATAAATAAATGGCAACTCATGCCGCTGATGACAGTACACCTTGCGGATTCTCCCTCGTGGGTGTAGATCAGCTGCTCATACCAGTGGCTTGTTACTGCTATACTCAAGCACCATAAAGATTCTGATCGATGAGTTCTGCACAGGGTGCAAAGTGCTGAAGTTCTCTTGCGCTCCAGTGGCTTGAGAGTGTCCTACATGCATCTTTTCTGCCTAGTCTGGATTTCTTTAAATTAGAGCATTCCCTGTGGGACATGTTGGTTGTTAAATGAAAATGTTCCTTTTCAGGTATTTGTGCTGAATGTGGAAACTCAGGTGCAAGAAAAAGTTTCACAGCTGCTCTGCTGGAATGATCTTTCTAATATATTTGTTCATGTTCTTCTTACCCTGGAGTTTCATGATGATGCTTTTTTTTCTCCTTTCAGGGCTAACTGCTCAGCCAATTCCATCTTGACTTACAGGTCTTTTATTGCAGTTTAATAGTTCTTCTTAATCTTTTCCAGGTGCACGTAATGATCCTGCTCCTGACACAGATCTTTTGCCACACAGGAAGCCTGTGAGGAAAGTATGAAACAGATTGACAGCTCATACAGATCATTGAAAGCTAGGATACGTAGACCTGATATCTGTATGTTACCTTCTGAGAAATTTTGCCATATCTTTAATTTTTCTGTGTATCATAGGTTGCCTTTCTAAAGACCGGATCCACAGTTCACTGAAATCAATGGAAGTAATCCCAGCTGAGTTGGACAACTCTAGATTGGATCATAAACCAGGTGGTGGTATGCTTGCTTAGTACCACTGGACTAATCAAAGGTATTATCCCCACCTATTATTAAGTCAATAGCTTTAGTTCTAATGACACTTCAGGCTTTTATTTCTACCCTTCAGTGGAAAGAGG
Source organism: Haliaeetus albicilla (assembly GCF_947461875.1). Taxonomy (NCBI): domain Eukaryota; kingdom Metazoa; phylum Chordata; class Aves; order Accipitriformes; family Accipitridae; genus Haliaeetus; species Haliaeetus albicilla. Next base: position 22,345,040 of record NC_091504.1, on the reverse strand, counting down.
GTGGCTGAGAGCATACTGTAGATGGAAGGTGAAGATACTGTCTGAACATGCAGTGGCTGAAAGCACAAAGGTGGCAGAAGGCTCAGCCTCACCCTGGGAGGAAATGCTGTGCATTAAATCCACAGCTAGCTATGATATTTCTGAAGTGCCAGTTGTCAGCACAGTGCCAAAGGAGCAATCTGCTCGGTGCTGGCAACTTTTCTCCCCTCTGTGCCAATTACGAATGCCATTGACTAGCTAGAGAGGGAAGCCGGCCTACTCTTTGTTGGAGGCCTGATGGGTGTGATGAGTGGAGTTGTGTAATAAGTGAAAGAAAGGACAAATTGAGAGGAAATGGAGGAATTCCTCAGGGTGCCATCTGTGATGCAGATTACCAGGGAGGCAGAGAGGAAGTGGATTTCTTCTTTTGTGGATTAATTTTGCTAGGCTGCAATCAGTGAGCTAACATGCATTCTGCTTTTCAGGATCATAAAAAGCAATGCGAGTGCTAACATGTATTATTATCACTGTGCTTTAAAATCAGCACTGGAGAGAAATAATGGAATATACACCTTAAGGTTTCCAGCTACCAATGTAAAGGGCAGAAAGGTGGGGAGGTGACTTACATCAGCCACAGCTTTCTTTGCTCTCTCATCAGCTGCTCAGTACTCACTGATGATTTCCTCATGCTTATTAGTAGTGTGTTGAAGGTCAGACTCCAGCTTTCATTTAATAGTAAGCAGACTGATTCTAGAGGGCAGAAAGAAGTCTTAGAGACCCAAAATGTCTTACCTGCTCAGCTTTTCCATTTGGCTCTCAAAGAGATGACTTGTGCATCACAGTTTTCTGTAGTTTGTTTTTTCTTTATAAAATTGTGCACTGTTAAGCCAAGAGGGTTCATCCCCACTGGATCTGCATTATGGAACATTAGGACCTGTGTTATTTACTTTCATGCTTAAATGAGAGCTAAAGTGATGATACACCTCTGAGGCACAAATAGATCCTGTTGTTCATGAAGGCCTTGAGTCTGAGTCTGTTTTCCTGAATTTCTCTGTGTATGGATTTGAGTTTATGTACCAATATTATTTATTTCAAAGTTATGCTGCAGTAGCAGCAGCTGGCTTTAGACCCAACTGAAACTGTATTTGATTGCATTCTCAACAAACATAGTCTCTGCTCCACAGTTTACAATATGTATGTGTCTCTCTATCTCATGGAAAATATGAGCCCCACAGCTCGTTTAGTGCTTACTGTTTACTGATATGAATCATTGGAAGACTGCTGTTGCTGCTGTAAAAATAATAAGCAAACAAAAAAACCATTCTAAGGAAGGAGAACTACAAAGGCTTTAATAGAAAAACTCCATTCTAGCAACACAAGCTGCTCTTCGGCAAAACAACATCATGTTAATGTGCCATTGTGCTCCAGAATGCTGCACAAGTTGTGTGCTGTGTAGGTTTTGTATAACAAATAAGTTTAAAACCCCAAATTTGGTATGGAGGTAGCAGTTCACCTGCTAAAAATTTATCCTTTTATTATCAGTCAATTGGAAGTGAATGTATTGGTTGCATTTTTTGCATTTTTTAACCTATTTGAATAAAAGCCACATTTACGACTCAGTTTTTATAACTGATGTCCCATAATTGCAACTGAGAAATGCTTCTTTTATTATCAGTCCTTTCCAGAAGTTGTACTTTTCTCCTTGGAAATGTTAGCATGTGTGGTCTTTATGGAAAAGAACTGCAGACTGTAATGGTGAATGTTAAAGTAGCTTCTTAAATCTATGCACAGAATGAAATGGTAGGTATGTTATTTCATACTGCAATCTGTAACACAAGGATGCTTAAAATTTCACTAAAATGGATCTCACTGTGGGCTACAGTCTATGGAAGAAATCCGAGCACCATGGAAACAACTAGTAAAACTATAGTTTCAATGGAGGCAGAATTTTACACTGTCCCTTTTAAGGTGGGTTTTTCAAAAGTGTTCAGCACTGTCTTAACTCTTCCACAAAATTTGCTAGAAGTCTTCATAGGCCTTGCTAGGAGCAAAGCTGAGCCAAGATTGTGCTTTTTTAAAAATCCTGCTATCAGTGTAATATCTCTAAAGGCTGAGCTCTTCATGTTCTGTAGAGTTATCAGACCTATCTTACAGACCACTGTTATTTATCCATTATTGGCCTAATCCTGCACTTCTTACCCAGAGTTAAGATTTAATGTTAAACCACTTGCATATAAACTCTCCAACATGATAGCTGTTGCATAAATAGTTCTAATTTCTCTGTACATGGACATTGAGTTCATTGTGCCTTCTCCATCACCTCTAACTGCTCCTAGAGTTTGTGAGAGTGCTCACTGCCCTCCAGGCCAGTCTGCACTTCTTCCAGCTCTCTCTGTAGTGGGCTGAGGCAGCGTGTACCGCTCTTGCAGCTCCTCCTCATGCTGGCAAGCATCCTCATCTATTTAGATCCGAAGTTGAAAGATTAAAGTAAATAACAAAGGGAGAGGAAGCTGAAAGATGTAGGAGGTCTCTCTGCAAAGCTGTTCTTTAAGGTGATGCCAAATTTTAAAATAATTTAAAAAAACAACGCCCCCCCCCCCCCCAAAACCCATCACTGGATCCCAGTATCATGTATGTCTGTCTTGTATCATTGTAGCCACACTGACTTTAAGAGAATTACTTCTGACTGAGACTGATGTAATGGAGGACAAGTTAGGTTTGAGTGTGTATATGTATATATACATGTGTATAGAGGGAAAAAATCTTTGTTGTTACTCTTTAAGTTACTAAAATTGAATTTTTGGCAGCAGTTGTATCACTTCATTCCAACAAAGAGACTAGCCTTTTACTAATTTACTTAGTTTTATTTTAGAAATGAAGAGCCAGAGGAAGCTCCTTAGTTTTAAGTCTCTGTTAGTTTCTAGTCCATTTCTGTTCAAAAAGCAATTACAACTTCTCTTAAAAGCAGAACTTTTTTGTTTTAATTACATATGAATAGTTCTTTGGGTTTCTAGTTGGATAAAAGCTGATAGTAATGCTTGTCTTGTATAAGGTTTGTTGGAACTACTGCAGATTGAAATTGGTATGAGTGGGAGAACCAGGGATTTTGAATATAAATTCACAATTTGTTCAAGATGTCTGCCCAAACAAGAGTACATAATCTACTGCTTTGTTGCTTAAGCTATAAAATAGAACTGGTATGCTTTCCCATCCAGGGACCTGCTTCCACCCTCTCCAGTTTACCTTGACATGCTGTTGCAGTTTATCGAGTGTCCTGACAAGCTCACTGTTGTTCCTGTTGGCAGGATCCAGTTGCATTTCCATGCTGGTTAGGTCAGTGTCTGTCGTCTTAAGCCTGAGAGCTTCAGCACTCCCCTTTGCTTTAGTCTTCAGACTCGCCTGCAGAGACTCAATTGCATGCTGGTGATTATTTCTGCAGAGTCCAGTGAAGCATATGGTACAGCATTCTGTTGTGTTGAGTCTGATCCAGCCTTTGTATGAAGTTATTGCCCACCAAATAATAAAAATACAGTAACTTTTCAAACCTGTTTAAAACTGAGATACCAGGATTTTGCACCAAGCCATTCATGAATACATTCTTTTAAAACGTAGGGCTAGGAGAGCTTTCAAAAGGTCATCTTAAAAATCTACTGCCTGAAATCTGGATCACTTCCTGCCAAACCAGTCCCACTAGACAACGTGTGACCAGACTGCACTTAACTTCCAATGATGGAGACTCTACAACCTCCAGACAATTTGGTCCAAGCAGTAATTCCCCTTAATGATTATAAAACTTTTCTAGTGTCTGCAGCCTTTGCCTGTGGCTTAATGTTATATCATTGCTATACCTGGTTGGTTCAAGTTCTTCCTTCTCATGTTTTCCTGTCAATGTCAGCTTTAACCTGAGCCACTTTGAGCTGCATGCAAATCAGTTTACTTTCTTCAGCCTGCAAGGAAGAGGGCAACAGATGGACTAATAAATGCCCTTTGTGGGGTTATACATACGAAATCCATTTGATGGAATGTGGGCAGCAGGCACCAGGCTGGCATGCAACTCGCACATGTGTAGCATTTTTAACCTCCAGGGAAGACTCTGCTTCCTCCAGTGCCACCTGCAGTTCATCTTTCTCAATCTCCAGTCTCTACCTTTTACAGCTCATGAATGCTCTTCCCTCCATCCCCTAGCTGATTGATTAGATCCTTAATTTCCTCTAGGGAAGAAAACGGATATTTCATATGATAGGTTTATTTCAGGACTCTGAACTTTACCAAGTGCACCAGACACATTCTTTGAATGGAAATGGCATTAAATGGTTCCAGTCACTTTATATCAGCTGCCCTTTTCTTTTGTTGCTAAATATTATCCTGGATTTCTGAATGAACCCTGCTAGCTGCATGTGTTCATGGAGGTGGAAGAATGAAGTCCATTAAATCAAGATAAATTTTTTCCCGGTTTTTATCCAGCCTTCCCCTCTCCCACTTTTAGATGGTTGCTCTTACAAAATGAAAACAGGACACCACATCATCTCTCTACAGCAGAATGGGGCTCTCTGCCAGCTGATGTAGGCCAGCACAAAGGGTTGGGGGAGATAGCCTAGAAAATACTGAGTCTGTGCCAGGGAGGCCATCACTGTTTTCTGTTGGCCGCAAGGGCAGCAGATTGTAGCATCTTCTAAATATTTACAGTGTCATCTTCCAGCCTCCTGTAAGAGATCAATTTTTGCAATTTACAGAAGTGTTTTTTAAAAAAAAAAAAAAAAAAAAAGGAGCCAAGGCAGCTGGTCTCCCTGTAGAGCTAGTGGGGGAGAAGTGATGCCAAGAGAGAGACTCTGAGCAGGAGTTTAACTGACTTGCTCTGAACTGATTCCTGGAGATGCCTAATCCTCCCCCCTGAGGTTAAAGGGAACATCATCCTCCCAGGGTAAAGCTGGCCATTGTTAATAGTCCCCTAAGTGAAGTGCTCAGAATTAGAGAGAATGGTGGTAGCCAGAACTGGGACTGCAGCCTGTGTCTTATCTAAGCCTAATGCCATAACCAGTCCATTATTCCCTTATGTGGAGCTCTGTTGATGATACCTGGCCCAGCCTGTAGTGATGACCTCCTAGTATAACGGTGAGTACAACCAAGCTGCTATTGTGATCACACCTTGAGGGTTCAGAAGGGACCTCGATTCTGAATATTGTCCCCAGAGTCGGTTCCCTGGAAGCAGTACACTGGTGCTAGTTACAATCTTGGGTGATCCAACAGGGGTGGTGTGTGTGTGAGTGCAGACTCTGTCCCAAGAGCAGAATCTAACCTGCGACTTCAAGTGCATCAAAGAGTGAAAGCACTACTAGAAATAAGAAAAGTGGAACTGGTGCTGGAAGGCACTACAAGAGATCATTCACTAGGAATCAAGGGGCTTATGATTTGCAGAGTTTTTTAATGTCAAACCAGTACTTACCCTGAAGGGCCTTGTTCTCCTTCTTCATAGATTCCAGGTGCTCCAAGGATTCTTCACAGGCACTTTTAAGCTCAAAATTTTCAGTTGTGTACATTCCTTCTGGGAACTATCCACTTTCACCTGCAGTAATTTGCATTTTTTGTTGCCATTCTGCTAGTATCTTATCAAAGGCTCTCTGCTTCTTGTCCAGGGCAGCACAAGCAGCACTGGCCTAGAAAGATAAAGCCAAGCATTCACTGGACACAAGTTTTCTTTACACTTTGCTTCTCTGCATGTCCTGCCAGCTAGTCACAGTTAAATTGGCAGCCACTCTAATGACTGGCAGAGTTTCTCTTGGTCACTGTGAATGGATGATTAAAATGTTTACGATGCTTTCTTTCCTCACCATTAGGAATTTAACAAGATCACCCAGTTCCCATCAGTGTGATAGTCTTCCTTGCTCCTGTGGTTATAATGATGCTGCTGTGGAGCAAATGTTTTCCACTTCAGATATTCCTTGTGCAGATGTGCTGTTAGTAATTGCCTGGGTTGATGAGTGTGACTCTTTCTATTTCAAAGATGATTCGGTTACAAACAAGATGTTATTCAAGACTATTTTAGACTGTGTTTAACTGCTTGTCATGAAGGGAAAGAATAAAGGTAAATTTTTCTTTCCTAGGAGCTTTTAATCACAAATATTCTACATATCCTTATGATCCACACATGTGTTCAGATACCATGGTGACAAGCACACCACAGGAACCATAGAATAAAGAACTGCTTCATTAAAGAAAGTGATGGTGAAACAGATTTTTTCAGCCCAGTAACGTAATGCTGTATGTGGGATTTTCAGCTCTTGAGACCTGTTCTAAAGCTGACTGCAGTCACTGGCAGATACCCAAGGACTTCAGTGGATTTGGAGCAGCCTTTGTGCCTATTTTAAGTAACATTTTTATTCAAATGTCCCACAGTTGCACTACTATTCATGCTCTTACACTAACACTAGCAAGAGTAGAAATACTAATTTAATGAAGGAACATTCGTTGCTAGTGTTTAAACTACATGTTGTTTAGATCTGCTTTGAGTATGGTAGTTAATAACCAGTGGTCAACCCACTGGTACTGCAACACTGAAAAGTTCAAAGCAGTATATCATTATCCTTAAAAAGAAGATGAATACCTTGCCTTGCAGTAAAGGGCTTTTGCTTTAGCTGTACTCTTGTTTCTGGAAGTCAGCTAATGAGCTTATGAGAAGCATGCTGTGTGCTCCTAGGAATTAGCTGCGGCTCTCATCTGGGTTTTCTCTTGATGTGATAAATCTTAGCCTTGCTTCTCATGGCCATACGGATTACTTGACATTTAATAGAGAGATCTTAAAATCTTAAGAAATGAGGGACTAGTCCAAAGCCCACCTGAGTTAACGGAACAACTCGAGGGCTTCTGGTACCAGGTCTTAATCTTGCTGGTCAGGCTTGTGCTGGATGCACTCTTGAATGGCTGGATTTCTTGCCTTCTCAAGGTCAACAGCGAGGTCTTTGTTCTAAAGCCTCTGCTTAGTTTTCTCTGTGTTGGCAACCCAGGCTTGGACTTATTCAGCTGTTACCTCTGCTTCTTGGAGCTTCACAGCCAACTTTGTCCTGAGGGAAGGAGGGCAGAAATATCCTGGTTCATGGAATGAGGAATGGTAGGAGTCAGCAGCACTCTTCTCCTAGAGCACCATCACTGTTTTCACCAGTGAAAAGGTGAAATCCTGGCAGCAGTCTCAGAAAAGGACTGTAAAACCATTATTAGGATGTGGCTGGTTCTTCCCCTCCACTGGTAGATATGGCATATTGGGCTGCAGCTCAGATCTTTATTGCTGGATTCTTACCTGGTGACAGACACTTCAACCTTCCATTCAGGTAGGATATTGTCTAAGAGCAAAGTAGCCTTGCTCCCTTGTGAGTATCTCTGGGTCTCAGTACAAAGTCATGCAGAGATGTAGTAGCTTATTCCATTTGTCTCAACTTGTTCAGGTGCAGAGTGAAACCCTCCAGATGCCTTAACTTTTGTTGCTATTATGTGAAAGCACCTTTATGTTAGCTCTGTTAGAGAGACTGCTGCAAAGATTGGCTCAACTTCTAGCCTGTAATACCAGATTCTAAGGGGTTTAATCTGGTTTGGTGCTTGCTTTATTCTTAGGAAATGCTAGTGGCTTTTGTAGGGCTGCTGGAAGAGTAAAGTCCTTGTTGGAATAAAGAAAGGCTATCCAAATTCAAGCTTTTATCAGAAAGGATCAGTGTTGGTTTTCTGTTGTCAGTGTACAAGTGTTGGTTCTCAATAGTCTCTGTTTATTATTGCAAGTATTATTTTCTTTGTCTTGGCTGGAGCCCTTTGCTTTCTCTCTGTCTTACCAAATTGAGTCCTAGTAGATCACATCTATAAGCTGTGACTCAGCAGCCAAACTAAATAATGAGACTGCCATAAGTCCCATCCCGGACTCCCTGAAAGCCAAGTGCTCACTTGGTTTCTTCCAGCTCTTTCAGTGGCATCAGTCCTGCATTTAGTCCTCCAGATTGTGACTTCCGTATTGAGTCTAGAGACCAGGCACTGCAGTTCAGCGTTGCTCTCCTCCTCTTCCTCCAACTAGTCTTTCATTGGGTCCAAATCATGCTTGGTGTTGGCCAGGCTCACTACAGCAGCAGTGCAAGACATAGCACAGCCATTACTATGCATCTGTCCTATTGGAAGTATGAATACGCTGATCTTACTCCCCAGAGCTGGAGTGCTCCACTTGAACAACTCAGTTCTGGACCAGCTAGAAACATCTCAGGCTTCAAAATATCTTTCTGGTCAGGAGCCAAGTTTCTGTTCTCTGTACCTGTTCTTTGCTGTACTGCAGTGAATTGAATTGAGCTCATACAACTGAAAACAGACTTGGCTTCTTGTCATCGCTGTTTTCTCTCAGTCTTTCAAAAGAATTATGACAGCAAACCCATTTGGTGATTATTCTGGACACAGAGAGAATTCTTGCCAGACTTTTGATATACAGGTGCAGCACTAGAATTACTTTTTGGAGGTAAGCAGAAATTTCCAAGACAGATGTGTCAGAGAGCTGAAATACTGATATACTTTGAGCCAAACTTGTGTGATCTAGGCAAATAAACTGATGTATGATCCATTGAATGGACAGCGGACTGAGAATCAAAGGCATGTTCTGCTCTTTGCTGCTGACTCGTGGGAGATTCTGCATCTTATTTTCATATCCATACAAGGCTTGTGTCCCCCACACCGCCTCCAAGATCAGCTGGTAACAAGCCCAGAGATTAATTTGGATGAGAAAGTTTTCCTTTGTGAGAGCTAACACAAAAGATCTGTTACTCTGAAGTGGACAGTGTGCAAAAGAGCAGGCACTGCACGTCCCATGGCAGCAGCAACCTCTACAGGCAGTTGGTGTTCCCCAGTACCTTTGACTCTTCATTCAGGTGCTTCTTGAAGTCATCTGCTTGCGAGGTGAGAGAAATCTTCATGTGGACAGTCTGGTTAAGCCCGCTCCGAGCTTCCTTGTGCTCCTGACTCAGCTGGCTGTTTTCGGCTGTGGGAAAACTGCATAAAGAAGTAGGAAAGGAACTAATTCAACCTGACTCGAGAGAGAGAGAAGTGAAGGCTAGAAGGATTGGGCAGATTTGCTAGTGGAGACAGGGCAGGGCTGCCAGAGCTGCATGAAATGTAGGGGAAGATGAGGATCAGAGGGAGGTAACATTGCACAAAGCTGTCAAGGAATTTACCTTGGACCCTGATGGCATTAATTTCAGCCTGGCTCTTTTCCACCTCAGCCAACTGGGCATTGGCTTCAGGCAGGTTATCTTCCTACTTGTGAACGTGAGCATCTGAGTTCAGCTGTAAGAGAGAGGTCAGTCATATGATGCTGAGTAAGGCTTGAAGGGCTAAAATAGCCTCCCTCTCTTGCAAATTCAGTTTATTCCCGTTGGTTGTAATTACAATGGGATGACTGTAATAGCCAGGGGGAATGCAGAGTGTCCTGATCTTTAGCGAGGGGGGTGCCCACTCCATCAGCCAGGACGGGCAGTGTTCAGCACCATCTGCAAACAGCTGCTCTCTGGTATCAGTGAGCTCCCAGTGCAGAGGGCTGAATTCTGCTTCGTACTGCACCCTTGGCTGCATTGGGGGTTTGTTGAGGCCCTGGATTGAGCAGCTTGGATTTCTGCAGAGATTCCATGCTTGCGCTGAGGTCATCCATCTCTGCTTTCGTGACCTGTTTGTCCAGCTCCAGCTTCTCTTTCACTCTGGGGCTTCTGCCACCTCAGCCATGGCAACTGTGTTGCTTCCTGAGCAGGGTAGAGCCCGTGGCTGGGATCTGCAGGGCTGCCTCCTCTAGGTCAAGGAGCAGCTTCAGCAGCCCAGCTTCCTGGGAGAAGGGGCTAAGAAGGTGTCGGCTGGGATCTGGCAGCCCTGGAGTCTCGATAAGGCCCTCAGGGATGCTTTATAAGAAAGGCTTCTGGAAGCCTTTTATTTAGCTTTAATAGTGTATTTGGGACAAATCCCATCTTTGGTATTAATCCATTAGAAGGTCGGTGGCTGGTATCTTCCAGAAAGATTAACCATCTCTAGGCCTCCTTGCTGAAGCTCAGAGTAATTCTCTGGACTGAAGGCTATGTATTTTCCTTGCAAAACAATAGAAAATACACATAACAGTTCTGCCTCCTCTTTTGACTGTGTGCTTCTGAATTAGCAACTGTCTAATGAATCTCTGATCACCTTCCACTCCAACGCAACAGGAAGAGCAAAGCTCACAGTGAAGTTCATGGAACCTTGGTGCTTTACCCCTTCCAAGGTCTGCAGTGTGAGGGGAAGGTTGGGTAAGGTCTGCAGGATCTGGCCTGCTTACGAGCTCAGAGAAGCTGCTGAAGAAGCTACTCCTTTGGAAAGTCCAAGTGACGTTTCTCATTCTCTGAGGAAAGAGACAAGATGCTCAGATGCTGGGAAGGTGTCCGACCTGAGCTGTTGTTGCAACACCAGCTTCTTCCAGGCAATCTTCCTTGTTTCTCCACCTAGTGGGAAAGAGGGGAAGAAATTCTTATTTCATGCCAAAGAGCCTATGTATACTTAGAAGCATAACCATTTTGGAAACAATGGTAGCAAGCGTGAGGCATACTCAGAGAGGGAATAGGAATTCCCAAATGCTATGCTCTGCTTTAACTGACATTGCTGCTTTTTCTGTCACTGGACAAGTTCCTTCACCTATGTTTTCCCACCTGTGCAAGGTGTCTAACAACACTGACCTGTCTCCTGATACGGTTGAAAATTAATTAGCTAGCATTTCTAAAGTGAATTGAAATGGAAATGTTACTTATTATTGATGCTATCCGTTTGTACTAGTCATTAGAATGTGTTCCGAGTATTCTATTAAAATATTACCTTTTCGGGACTAAATTATCTTCAGGCTTTTCCATTGTTAATGAATCTGATTATACATTTAACAACTGCACCCTGGCAATTTACATAAGATTTATTAGAGTAGATCCATCCATCACTACAGAACTATAAAAAGTGGGTGGAGTGATTTGATAGCTGAAGCACAGGACAGAGAAATGCCCATTTTCCCTAACCTGCTACTCTCTTCCTCTGTGGAGGACTGTCTCATCAGTAGCTGGCTTCTTCAGAGGTTTCTGTCAAAGGAGTAGCATGTGCAATTTATAACAGTGAGTTTGCATAGGCTAAAACTAGAGTTCAAGATGGTTGTCCATCTTATTACTCCTTCATGAGGAATTTTTTTTTTTTAATTAGTAGTTTAATGTTGTTAGGGGTTTTCAGAGGTGTAATCCCTCCCCTGAGGCGTTTTTTTCCTCATTAGATACTGTTACCTGTGTTATTATAGGATGCTCAGCTTCCAGGTCTTCTTCCAACTCTTATACAGGGGCCTGGAGGGTGCACACGAGCACAGCAGTGTCTCTGAGCAAGAGATGCGAGAGAAATTTGTGGAAGTACAAACAAGAATCTTAATTTCTTCATTCCCTTCTCTTTGTCAGGTCTACTGGATTTTCTTTCCTGGGAGAGATCTACAGCTGGGAATACTGAGCCAAAAAGCCAGCAAAGACCTGGCCAGGTGTCTCAGTAGACAACTGATGTTATCTGCAGCATGGTTAGCTTCCTGTATCATGTTGGAATTTGGCCTTCAGGAATATAATCAAGCTGATTTGGTTACTTGAGGAAACTAGAGGCTTGTTCATAGAAAAAGCCACGATTTAGGTTTGTGGGTCATATTTTTGTTGAAATGCTGAGTTTTTAATTATTTGGGCACTGAAATACGTTGGATGAAAGAAATATTTGAATTCAGAATGGTAACACTGTGCATCCTGTGAGCTGTGGCTTCACTTCTGGTTTTATTTACCACCTTTCCTTCCATAGTGAGAAGGAGAGTGCCTTGCAGGAGCCTTTGGCATTAATGTGGATGAAAAGGCCTATCAGCTGTCTTTGCTGCCTGCCTACAAGCAGAAGAGGAGGTCCCTGCAGCAGATCACCTTTCTTCTGGCCATAGCAGCATGGCAGGACATCTGCAGTGAGCATACAGTTCCCCAGACTTCAAAGAAAGTGGAGTTTAGAGTGAGTGGATAATATACAGGACAAGCTGGATCTCAGAGCTGGCTGAACTATTGATTCACTGGAAGCTAAAAAGGTAAATGTTTCCAAGCTGAGGGGTTTCACAAGCTCATAGAGTGGTAGTCAGAATCTACTGTAGAAAAAAAAAGTCAAAATTCACCTGGGGAAAAATAAATACTAGCTCTCAGCTGGTTCTGTTATTTAAGGGTTTAAAGACTGATAGGCTCCAGACTCCATGTTAACAGGGTAGGTTTAAAAGGTCTGTATTAATCTTTTACGCCAACTCAGTCTTACAAAAAGACAAAGCTGCGCAAGCAGGCTACTGTGGAGTAAGAAAAGGTATGATATTACAGAAAATTAGTTAAGCCAAGTAAGTGTTTCTACCCTGTGGCAAACAGGTTAATCTTTGTTGAAAGTGGGTTGAGATCTAGTGTCCTGTCTCCTTAGTGGGACTGGCAGGGCACTTAAGTCCCTTTTTCCTTTGTTGAAGCTTCTCCTTACCCCATCATTAACTAGTCTGCAAGTAAAGGCACAAGCACCCCAGGAAGTTGAGTTGTCTGTTTGCAGCTCTGAAGGACCAACACCAGCATTTAATTTTTCTTCTGTCACTTAAGCATCCCAGTGGCCTTGCTCTGAAGCACAAGTATCTTGTACTCCCTGTGGAGCACTGTGTTAGAATTTGAATTAGCAAAGCTTGCCAGTATTTATTAATGATTGTACACATTGCCTTAGCTACTTAGCTCTTTAACTAGGTAAATTAGTGGTTTGGATAATACAGAGTTGGCTATTTGTATTCTGGGAAGTTAATTTCTAATGGGAGGTTTGTCAGAGAAGTGCTGGCAGACCCATCACTAAAGTAGTCAATAGTAACACTAAAATAAAATTCTAATTTGTGATAATATTTTGCATTTCTAAAACCATTTTTGTCTGAGGATCATAAGGCCTTACCTAAACATGAATCATTTAAGCCTCATAACTTCCCGGTGATTATACACATTTTATATGTGGGTGAGTGTGGAAGATGAATTACAAATATCAGACAATGAGTCAGAAAAAGACTTAGGAAACAAAATCCTGTATTTCTGATTCTGCTTGCCTGAACTACTGAACTGGACTTCTGCTTGTCATTAGGTTAATACTGAAGAGATCAGGGTATGACTGTGGGTTTTCCCAGTGACTTTATGATAAAGCGACTTTTCAGGTGTAGCTAATGCTGTCAGAGCTATGATGTAGCACAACTGCAGCCAGTAGGGTCCTGTACCCTGGAAAATTCTGTTACAATTGATGCTTACTTCCTTAGAACATCGTCCAAGTTTGGCTCATTTCATCTCATTGAGGTTTGCGATTATCATTTTGAGGACATTCTCTGCTTTACGATGAGCCTTTTCCATCTTGCTCTGGATCTTTGTTTCTTGTTCCCAGTTCTCCTGGGAAAAAGTTCTCCTTTGTTCACCGGCTAGTTGAAAAAAGTGGCATCAGCGTGAAAAAGAACTTTGTAACAAACATACAGGTGGTGTTCATCAGAAGGACCCAAGATGTCAAAAACAGACCAAAGAGGGACATCGAAAATATAGACCGTAGCGCAACTGCACCTCACCTCATGCATCTGAGTTGTAGGTTTGCTGTTGTTCTTGGTCAGGTGGTTCACATTGTTCTCCTCACCTTGCAGTTTTCTAGGAAGGGAGAGACTAAGCCTAGTGCACAGAGTTGGGTGAGAAACTAACTACCCTGCCCTGGCAACAGACTGAAAACCCAAAGAATAGATTCATCTGAGGTGCTTCCTGAAAGCATTATGCGCTTTGTGCATTTTCAATAGGCCCAGAGAGTCTTGGTCCAGCATTGAGTCTTACAGAAGAATCCTGCTTGCCCTCAGCAATTCACAAAGCTCTTTTGGGCAGTGGCAGAAATTGGCAACACTTCACTGTGCTGCCATGAGTTAATACCTAGAAACGCACAGCCCCCTTCGTGTTTGTGCAGCACACTGTAGTCTCGCAGTATTTAAACAAGCAGACGATGGGTTTTTTTCCTTTCCCCAGACTGGGAGAATGAGAATGGGAGAGAGTAAAGAAAAATGGAACAGTTGTTTCTGCCTGATGAACTTCCTCCAAAGCCCTCCTCTTTTGGAATTTAGTGACTGAGTCATTCTGAGCAGAGAGATCTGAAGTCAGAGTTTGAACTCTGTGGTCTAATACCTGCAGACAGGAAAGGGAACATCATGCAGGTTTTGTGGATCACACAAGCCAATAGCAGCATCAGGACAAAATGTCACTGGAAACTTGTATTTCTTGAGAAGGAATCTGAGATTCAGTTAATAAATTCTGAGACATATGAGGCATCTGTGAGTTTAACATCCTGTGGATGTTAACACTGACTTCAGAAGAAGCAGCAGACAGCCACATGGCTGCTACAGTACAGATTTAAAACTTCTCCAATTACATTAAATAAAAAACAGTTCAGGTGCAGGAGAGGGAGAAGTATTCCCCAAGGCTAGGTGGAAAGGCATTGCACGGCTGTGGAAGAGGGCATTTTATAAGTAGAGGCCTACAAGCATTGCCATGTCAAAAGCGGGTATAATTAATAAAGAACGTAGAGGAGATGCAGATGTCTTTGTGTAGAGGGGTCTCTAGAAATTGCTGTGAAATGACTATTACTCTGGGTAGAAGAGGGAAGTGTTGAATTAAATCCATCTCAGGTTATATGAGATGCTGGAAGACAATATAAGAAACTGTGGGGGAGATCAGCTGAGTGAATCTGAGCATCCCAAAGGGTGCTGTGACTGGAGGAGCTGTAATGGTTGTCAGAGTTCATTTCCCTTAAGAATAAGGCAGAAAAAACCTCTCTATCATGCTTCATAGCTGCTTTTCCTTCTCAGTTTTATGCAAGGTAGTCTCCAGCCCTTCCAAGTCACATTTCAAGTTGCTGAGCTAATCCTCCAGCATCTGCTTGCTGGCACTCATGTCAGCTCCTTCATATCCAGGATCTGGCTCAGTAGATCCATCTTTGATTATTTGGGCCAGGCACTCCTCAGCATCCAACAAGTTCTCTTGTTCCTAATGAAGAGGTGGGAATCCAGTGTTCATCCTATGAAAGGCTGCTAAAACTCCTGCCTCTTACGGCAGCAAACTTCCTTTTGCAAGAAATGCAAGATTTTGCCTCTTCTGCAGAGTTTAGTAAGATTCCTTTAACATACCTGTTGTTATAGCTGATCTGAATTTCCATGACTCAGGCCATAGCTTCTTAAAGTTAAGCATCAAAAAATCTGTTTGTTTGTACACACACAGATCCTTTAAGAGGAGTTTGCATTTTAAAAATATGCCACCCTGACTTGCTGTAGATCATACTGAGCATCAGTGGTTGACCAGGAAGTGAACTCGGGACTTGTGACAACAGCTCCTTTGCTTTAGCCATGCGGCCTTTCAGTCTCCTCTGTTTTCTCAGGACTTGACTTTACTAAAGATACAGCCAGGCTGTCTGTGACTCTCATGCATCATCCCCATATGCTCTTTATTCATTTCATATTCTGAAAAGGAGCCTCTTATGAGTCATTTGAGAAAGCCGATGCTCTCTGCCTTTAACCATCCCCTATTGATAATGCTCAGCCTGCATGCAGTTGGATGGGGAGGTCATTCTTCTCCTCGCTGAGGGTGGCTGGCTGCTCCTCTGCTCTTTTCTGTGTTCTGTGAGATCCCAAGTCTTTGACATGATGCTTCTCATGTCCAATTCCTTCAGTTGTATTTCCTCCTACTGCTGGGCCACATTCAGCAACGGTTTCACCTGCAAGTAAGGAGTTCAAGCAATGATGCTCCCAAAACAAGACTTTTCTATTATAATGGTCCCTGAAAGCCTTGAGGTGATCCTTTTATTATCAGATCATAGTATTTTTTGCTTACCAGTGGGAGGCCTGGTGTTTCCTGAAGTGCCTGTTTAGTACAGAGGGTTTCATATCTATAGCGTGAGCAATGCAACTCCTAGAAAAGGTTGTTATTCTGCACAGTAGCAGATCTGCATGCCAGCATAGAAATCAGGACTGTATTCCAGATTCTGAACTGATATAAATGCAGAGTGATTCTTATAATGATCTAGATTCATACCAGTCGAAATGGGACCAGAACCCTTTGAAAGCTCTTTCTTTCCTAGGCTATGGAAGTTCATTTGGTTTGCACTGGAGTTGGGAAGGTGTGTCCCCAGGTAAAAAGGCAGATTTTTTTTCATCTATATGTGGAAAATTGGCTTTGATATAGTTTTGTTTCACTTAAGCTTGAGTGTCTTGGTCAACGCTTTCTTTCCTCTCTTACCAGAAAACCAACTGACTTATCCATCCTGGGACTAAGTGAAGAGAATCTGAGCTGGAGCTGCCCCTTCATGCTGACGATGGGGTCCTGCTTAAGAGAAGTGAACCAAGCAGCTTTGTTTCAGCTTTTAAATGTTAATGAATTGTGAAATTTTGTATTCCCATCCTCATAATCTCACCACTTCTCTCTATGCTATTTTGAGAAGTGGGAAGTCCAGGTCTTGAATTTCTAAGACTCTCTCTTTCCACTCCCTGGAGGTAGCAGGCTTAGACTCAGATTTCAGGGCTTTCTCCATTTACTAACTTTTCTGGCATTGATTTGGAAAGAAGTAATTCAGGCCCCTTGCCCTATTAATAATTAACAAGAAAGTCACTAGCTTTCTCAGTGTCTTTACTTAAGTGAACATGGCCGTTATTTTTTCTCGCAGCCCTTATCTTCCCTGCTCAGACATCCCAAGATTCTCAGTGTCTGTAATTGCCACTGTTTAATTCTGCAGAA
This sequence comes from Haliaeetus albicilla, assembly GCF_947461875.1. NCBI lineage: Eukaryota > Metazoa > Chordata > Aves > Accipitriformes > Accipitridae > Haliaeetus > Haliaeetus albicilla. Next base: position 22,328,250 of record NC_091504.1, on the reverse strand, counting down.
GAGGACAACCTCAGAGTATTTTCCTCACCCTAATGTACAATTTCCACCTTCCCCAGAAAAGCAGCTGCGGAAGCTTCTGGACAGTCCTCTGAATTGCCATCAGACCTAGCTTGTAGCAAACAGAACATGTGGGGCTCAGAAACAACCGTGTTTCCAGGCAATGTATGTAGGGGGACTCCTGAGTGTTCACGCTCAATCATATGCAGCAGAATGCTGGAGTCAGTAGGTAGTCTCAGTCAAATGGGGTAGGCCTCGATGCCCCACAATTTTTTGGCATGCCAAAAGAGTCATAGCAGTTTGCTGACACAGGAAAAAGGACAACAGAATTAAAATTGTTTAAAAAATGCTACTGTGAATGTAGAAATTGAAGCTTTTGTGCACTAAAAGAAACAAATACTGCTGGAAATATACAAATAAAAATACACAAGTATAGAAATAAACTGGAAGCTAATTGAAAGGATGTTTTTTGCCTCCTGTCTTCCTTCTCCTCTATCCTGCAGCCACAGATACCATAGGCAGTAACAGAAAAAGTGCACAGATCGAAACCAAAATCTTGTGACTCGAACATATGTATTGTGGTTGAGTTCCAGGAGACTCACAGCATCACCATGTGAGTTAGGGTTTCTTGACAGTGATAGTTCTCACTACCAAGTTACAGAGATCCTCCAGCTGTTGGTCTTTGGAATGGATGCACAGGAGGTAACAGAGCTACCCAGCTGTCCAGCTGCAATATTGTTCTACTGCATGGAGCCATGTGGAAAAAGCAGGAAAGCTTTATTGCTTTGCTGTGTACTGGGATGTAGAACTTGGAAGTCCCACTTTCATTTCATGGTTCTTGCTAGTAAATTAATAATTAATTACATTGGTGGTTGGTTTCTAATGCTGCCTTGGAGTCACAGAATAGTTTCTAGGTTTTTTCCCCATGGAAAACTTCTTTCCAGCATCTTTTTGTATTCAGTCCTCATCAGGAAGCCATGAGCATGACATTGCAGCACAGTCATGATATTTGCCAGAGGTTCGTGTCTCATGTCTTCCAGTGTGGCCAGGATCCCACCACAGAAAAATATCTTGGAAAGCAGGAGACTGTTAGAACCTGGAGTTCTAGGTCGCCTTCAGGACTAGGAAACTCTGGATGTGCCACGTGTTAGCACTCAGAAATGAGGATATTTTACTTCTTTGGTCTTTACATGTCAATTTATCCCATTGTGATCTTGTCTGGTTCTCTGCTTACATTTAAAAAAAGGACAAAGTTTAGGGAGGTTATGGGAATGGAAGACCAATATTTAGGAATCCGATTCCTTTCACCTTTAGCGTGGATTTGCCCAGAGTTCTTTAGCCTTTTCTGGGCCCAAGGTGTCTAGCTATAAAAAATAACATCAGGATCATCGTAAGATCTAGCTAAGTGGCATATAGCAAAGCAGGGGTGGAAATCTTTTCCTTGATGAAACCCAAATATACCTTGTGTTCTGCTGTGACAGGAAACGCACTAAGTAGTTTCAGTCACAATGAAAAAATAATAGTAGTAATCTTGTGGCTGTTGGCTTTAAAAGTAAGATCAGGGCAGTGTCTGGCGCACTTTAACCTCCATCCGTAAGTTGAAATTTAAGGATAGAATAGGCTGGAGGACTCATGACTATTGTGTAATTATTATGAAAGTTGGGACATGCAGATTTTAGGTTCATGCAAAGAACAGAATGCTCCCTTTTGCATGACTGTTACAACAGCTACTTTCATTATGTTATGACAAAAACATATGTGCAAAATTAATGATATGTGCTGCTAACATTGGACAGCTACAACAGTCTCTCTCCATTTTCCTTTCCAGTCTTAAATTGGATAAATGATCAGTTAGTAGGCTTTTTGCCTGACTAAGGAATAGTAAAGAGCAAGTGAGATTTATCGCATAGCTGAAGGTGCACTTCGTTTGCATTATATTAACTGTGCTGTCTGATTAAAAGTCAGTTTGGGGAGCATGTGTAAGAGAGATCATTATATGCATGAGGAAGTGGGTTGCTGTAGAAACTCTAACTCTGCAGCTATATCTACACCAAAGGCATGCTGAGTCATAACTGCCATCAATTTATTTAGCTCGATTTGGTAGGAGTAAACAGTGCCTTGTTATATCCAATTCTGTACTCCTTTTCCCCCAGGTCAACAGAGCCAAGCAGCAACTCTGATGCCTTCTTATTGTCCGCAAACCCTGGAGGGATTATGCTGGGATTCAGGCTTTGGTATCTAAAATGAGAAAGACAGGTATAATGATATAAGAGCTACAGTTAGCGGCAGTGCAGAAAGGCTAATCATTGCTTAATATCTTCTCTGGTTTAGCTTCCTAGCCCCATGGGCATGGCACTGGAATACTGGTGGTAAGGAAGTTTGTGGACATTTCTACCTGTCTGTGCAAAGTGGAAGTTCTCGGAGGGGGATGCAGAAGCACTAGAAGTAGGCATTCATACCCACTCTCTCTCTGATTTCTCATGCACAGGATGCATACCTCTGTCACCTGAAAGTGGCAGATGTGCATTCAGTAACAGTGTTGGGATTCAAACAACACGAGTAACTGCCTATTCATAGCAGATTTGTTTGCTGTTTACTGCTTTCCATTACTTGCCCTTCCACTTTATTATAGATCATAGGTGAAAACTTATGTTGCTCTTCCCCTCTTCAACTCACTCTGTGGTTGATCCCACAAAAAAAGGATTGCAGGAGGGAATGCAGCCTAATAAATAATGGTGCCAATTTGTCTAGTTCCAGGTCATGTATTTCCTAATTCTTTGTGCTTCTCTCACGAAATGAGAGGTTTATTAGACATCCTGTCTCTAGCCCTGGCGCTTGGAAGCGTCTCTCAGACTAACATTCCCTTGAAGGGGTACAAGGTAGTCTGTGAAGTGATGACCCAACTTCTTTCATTCCTGAATAAAGATCTGCTGTTAAGCCAGCCACAGCTTGCGCTGAAGGCACTGTGTGGCTTTGCCTGAGGATTGCTTTACCAGACTGAATTCATTTGGAACAATGCAGTGGATGAAATGTGGGGATGTGCTGTGCAAAGCGGTCATCAGCTAGTTCAGCTGCTCCTGGAATGAGACAAAGAGGAATGGATTGAAAAAACTAACAGGAGTTACCAGGGCTGGAGAGAGAAAATTAAAACTTTCTGTTTTATACAGTCATTTGTGTTTCACAGCTGGGGAGAAAAAACCCAAACAAAAGGACCCCCTCACACAGTAGGAAGTGAGCCAGGTCCTACATGGCCTAGGGGAGCAAACTTACATGTATGGACACAACCTCGGGCATGGTGTGAATCTGAAACAATTTCAGGTAAATGTTGTTCATGATTCTGGCTTATAGTGTTATATAACTGTTCGTTCAGGGATTACCGTCATACAAAGAGTTAACAATGAAAAGACCTGCTCTCCACTAGCAAGCCTAGAGAAATAGCTCCATGAACTGATAACAGCAATTGGCTTTTATTTGCTGGGTGGACCAGCCCCTAGAGACAGAAGCGTGCTAGAGAGGACAAGAAACACGCAGTAATCTCATTCAGGCTTCTGTGAAAACTCCTGCATGGCTTTCAGCAATCAAGAGTGGGTGAAATGGCAGCACGGTACATGATAAAAACAAACAAGGATGTCTGAAAGGATTGGATTGAACTCGTCCATAACCATATTAGCTGGCATTCAGCTTTGAATACCACAGAAACAGTAATACAGGACTTTCACTATAATGTATTTCCCCTCTTCATTTGTGACTTTCAAGGCAAAATACTAACAAGCTTCTGTAGACCTTTCTTGTCCTTTTTCTAGCACTCATGACAGCTAAGGTAAGTAAGTACTATGACACCAGCCTCAGAAAGATATATTCCAGGTGCTGGCCTGCATCTCAAGAGACTGGGATGTAATTCTCTGCTCTGCCATATCCTCCCCGTGTCACCCTGCAAGCCTCTTGGAGGGTTTTCAGTTGCCTAAATATAATGACATTTTAGATGCATTCATGTATCACCAGCCATCGCTCCGGTCTCTTCTAAGTCCTGTGTTGTATCTTTTTGCCCTTTGTGGATGTCCCAGATACCCAAGGGCATTTTAAATTACACCAATGCCACTAGACGCCAAAGTTTCAGTTAACTGAACGCCACCCTTCTCTCTTTTAGTTCTGCATTGGTAAAATCAGGGTAACGGCATTAGCTAGCCTTGGCCAGGGTTGAACATAAACTAGGGGGACTAGGCTGCTGGTGGAATACAAAGGCATTGATGGCAGTTTAAGTACAAAGGCATGGGTGATTGTTTACCCTGTAGAAGTTGGAGGCAGTCACAAGAGAGGACCCTCTTTCCTGCCTCTTGCTGCCACCAGCTAAAATCAGTATCATTGCACAGAATACGTGAGAGATGATCTTGAAAAGGAGTCACACTGAAGTAGTATACTGTAGCCTCCAATGCAAATCTGTCTTAACTGACTTAAGTGAGCAGTTCAGTGCTGTCTGGATAAACTACTAACAAAAAAAACCAAACATCATTTTAACTGCATTCTGCTTTGGTTTAGAGGTTGTTCTTTCATTGTTTACTACTCTAAAGAAATTCTCAAACCAGAAGTGAACATAGGCCTTGGAAAAGAAGAGAATCTGCATTCACAGTATGTTGGCATACGCAGTTTTTTGCACTCTACATCAGTCTCCTCTCTCGTACACCGGTGCTGCTTTACCAGTTTAGCATAGGCTGAGGTGGAGTTGCACACGGAGGAAGTAGAAGTAAGATTTGACCCTGTCTATTTGGTAGCTTGAAATCTGAAAAGCACTTTCCTAAACTATTTCCCATTCACCTTTCAACTGCAGAGTCCTGGTCTGGTCTGATGACAACCCTAGTAGGCAGCAAGTTTTTCTGGTTGATAGAAACCTGACATTTGTCTGGGCAGCAGAAGGCCACTGACTGCCAGGAGGGGATTATATAGCCTGTCATTAAGCCGGGACTGCGCTCACACTCCCATCTGCGCAAGCATGTTTCTGCAGCAGTGCTCGGTAGTGCCTTCAGTGAGCAAAGTGAACTCAGTGTGTACTGTCTGCCTCTCGTGCTGGAGGGACAGAATTTTCAAGGACAGGGCTAGATTGTCTTTCAGCACGGAAGAGAAGTATGCAGAGGCAGACACAGGCTGTTACCTGGATGAAGAGAGTGTTACAATGACAGGCTTAATCCTTTCCGCAAAAGAACGACGGGAAAGCACTGGGCACCAGAACCGATGACATTTGCTTGCCGACACATTGAGCTGACAGTATTGATTGTACCGCATAATGTTCACTCTACCTGCAGCCTCCTCCTCTTTAAAGAGGACCCAGAGCAGGGGCATGCTGGTTTTCTGGAGCAAGCCCACCACTGCTTCATTCTGGGGATCCTTGTTCTTCTGTAGCCAGCCTGTGATATGGTGTCACACCTGGAAAGGAGCAGGGGAGAAAAGACATGACCAGTTCAGATACAGCGAGAGAACAGCCCAGTAGCAGTGCATGAGAAAGCAGATTTCTGATTGTTAACCTGCAGAGAGAGGGGGACAAATCCTCTGTGGGTCTAGGGAAAGGAAGCGATTTAATGTTGGCATGGAAATAGCATTAATGCACTCCCTAGAGTCTTGGGACTCATGGGGAGCCCTTACCACGGAAAGATCATTTGCCCTGAATAAATGATCCTGCAGGTCTGCCAAAGGAAAGGATGTTGCAGAGAGATTATATTTTTACCTTTTAGGCTCATACTTTGATACACTGACAGAGGGGACAACGTGGCTTATAGATGGGTATAACCAAGCACAAACAGAACATATTTTGGCACAGTCAAATGTCACTTTCAAAAACCTGCTTGGTAGCAAAGAAAGGAAAGAGTTGCTGAGTGTAAAAAAGATAGAGCAAAAGGCCTGTGATTCATGCTCTGATCATGTTCTGTCAGTATGTCTGTGCAGTGGAGTATATGAATAACTGGTGGAGTTTGATAATATGCTTAAATACTGTTCCCGCTGCTAAGCATTAGCATGGCTGCTTGACAACAAAGCAGAGAGGCAAGTCACATACACCAGGAAAGGCTAGACGAGCTGCAGTGAACTGCAGGCCTCTGGCTCTTCCAGCAACACGTAAGCAACAGAAGCAAAAATGAATTTAATCCTTTGGCTGATGTCTCTTTTGGGTAGCTTTCCTAGAACTTTGTGTTACTAGAAACAAGCCTTGGCTTGAGTTTGGGGGGTTTTGTTCCTTTTCAGAATATCTATAAGGATTATATTTTTAATCAAGGCCAGTGGCAACATGTTGAAGAGTCATGAAACAGCCTTGCTATTCTTTCTACGTTAAAACGTTCAACTGTTGCGTCACTGGACAGACATCTGCACAATCCATGTTTTCAATTAATTGTTACTGGAAGGGATTTCTGAGGTGCACATTTCTGTGTGGCAGAGCCAATCTCTGGCTGCAGTACTTCTTTAAGGCAACAGAGACACATTAATTTGCACCGGCAAAGTACTTTTCCCAGCGTTGCTGTATGTTAAAACCTATGGAAGTTTGATCTATTCATGCAGAGGGTTTGGCCTCTATGTCTTGGCCTCACGTCTGACCTCGGTAAGTACATGTTCCAGCTTATTCAGGGTTAGTGACAGGGGTATGGCAGAAACAGCACCGGTCTGCCCTTACTGTGCCAATGTAATGCACCGCGGTGCTCAAAGCGAGCTTCTTCCCCATTGCCTTTGCCTCCCTTGGGTTTGAGGGAGTTGGGTGATTTGCCCAGACGGTTGTTACAATGGCAGCCTTCAATGGCCATCAGTGGCCTTGGGGAACATGTGCACGCTGGCCAAATCCCTAGTTCTGGCACTGTAGTGCTAAGAGGATTCCCTTCTGCTCCAGCTCGTTCCCTGTTTTCACCCTGGGACTGGCGATGGCCCCTCTGGAGCTCTCCAGACTTCAGACTCATGAACTGAGGAACTTTGTCAGCCACTATTGGAGGGAAGATTAACGTGTTAATCTGAATAACAGGAAGAAAATCACTCATTGTCCCCATCCCCTTGCTGCGTACTCAGGAAAATGGTTACGGGCTCTGCTTTCAGGGGCAGGCAAGCTCTCCAGCCCTGCTGGGAACTCCCTGGGAAGGACAGAAGGGAAGCAGGTCTCAGCTCTGTCCCTTCACACACACGCTGTTCAGCAGAGCTTGCTGGATGGAGCAGAGGCAAGAATACACACCTCAAACAAGGTGTCTGGGCTCCCACACGCTCTGGGAGGTATTCGCCTGTTTGCTCCACCATGGCTTCAAAAACACCTGCAAAGCAGGGCTGTTCAACAAAGAAGGATCAAGTCCTTAGCTGACAGCTCAGCCATCTGGCTAGGCCTGCTGCCCTGTGGCAGCTGTGAATGCCAGCTCTGACTCTCAATAGCACATCTGTTCATTTAAAAAAAAAAAAAAAAATCAGTGTGTTGTTTAAGGTCACTTTATATTCCCTGGAAACAGGAGTCTGGTTTTAGCGGCTTTTTCAATCTTAACGAACTGGCTGAGCTCTTAGCATGCTGGCTTTATCCTGCTTTGCTGTCACCAAGCGTAAGATGTCAACTTACCTCTGTGTTCTCCACCTCTGCCTGCTCCTCTCTTGGCTTCTGCTTGAACTTCATAGTGCCCAAGTGCACGATACCCCTAGTCAGCTTGTAAACACAGATCCTCTCTTCTGGACAGGAGCCCAGGACATCAAAGGCCACCTGGCAGGAGGGACACAGACCCACACAAGGGAATTCTTAATCTGTGCCATAAGCTGGAAGCCAGCCCATAGTGCTAAACATCTAAAATAATTTTCCAGCCCATTGAAATTTGACCAGCCAGGTTCCTTCAGACTAGCATGGGACAGAGTAGCTTAATGTTGCTGTAAACCAGGACTCTGCTTTTCTTTCGTATACTGATTTATGCTAGCTAAGAACCATGTGCTTTGACAGCAGTTGTTCTAAGTGTCTCTGATACCATGAGCAAAATGCAACGTATCACGTGGGATATCAGTTCATTCCACTCTTCACCATGCTTTTTAAAATCAGCAGGACATGAGCAGCAACATCCCCTTATAGCAATTATCCCACATCTCAGCTAGCACAGATAGGGAGGAAGCGTAGCTCTGCTGGGAACATTGTGCTTTGCTCTCACAGCATGCCCAGAGGAGGGAGAGCGCACAACTCTGAGCATGCCAGAGAATCTTGCATTGTGTTACTCGTGAGCCATGATTTGGGACTGCCTGTCTTAGTGGCTATGAAAATCATATCTGCTTTGTACAAAAGGCTTGTTTGCAATGTACAAATCCTGGAAGCTGTAAAATACCAACGGCTGCTAGAAAGGGCACTGTAAGTTCAGCAGCTGGAGACTGTTTGATCTCTCTGTAGCTCAAGTCCTGCTTATAATAATAGTCTCAGGAGCCAGCAGATATTCCCAATAAGCTCTTTTCAGTAACAGATACTCTTCAAAATGATATTAAAATGGAAAATGTGTGTAAAAACTAGACAAAGGGTCAAGTCTTCCTCTTACAAAAGCTGCTCCTTGAGATTACATATATATGCATGAGATGAGCAGGTTTTAACCCATGGTCTCTGCCACAGCATTCAGATCTGTCAGTTTTCAGGCTTCAAACAAACCCTATAACTAGCTCGTTTGAAGTCCTGCAAACCCCAGGCCTTTGAATGTTAACCAGAAACTCCTACGTCAAGCTCATTTGCTCTGGAGCAGATCTTTTACATTCAGGTTTCAGCTCACAGACAATTGAACAAATCTTTAGGCTATCCCTAGCTGCTCTTTCAGTAGCTTATTTATCCCTAGGTTGAAGAAGCTGAATTTTATTCCTAGGGGAATTTAGGCTGGGGGGGCAGCGTGCTGTTTGCTGTATTTTCAGTTTCACTGATGTTTCTCCGGACTCACGTTAGTGAGAAGTGGCTCTTCCCCATCATCCGTGTTGTCTGCTGTGATCACACCTTGATGCACCCGGTGGTAATGATTAGGCTTGGGCAGAAGCAGCAGTTTCTGCAGCAAGAGACAGACCAAGAGGTGATTACACCAATTGCCATCACTACAATCAAGGCATAACGTGAGCTTTAGGACTGGAGACTGAGGATTCTTCTAGGTTTCAATTCCTGAGCACGTTTTGAGTGTATCACTTAAGAAAAAAGCCTTTTGTGGGATGAGTTGCTTAGGCTACCTAGGAGATTTTGACATAGCAGCCACGTCAAAGTAAGTGGGATTGAACGCCCAAACCTTTTCAACAGCATTGAAAAACTTGTCCTGGCTGTCTTTCCTGTCCTGGGGATACGTAAGCAATTGACATGAAGCAGCTCAACACTTCAGTTTGAAAATGATCATTTTTACCTTAGTGGCAGCCCTGCCAGATCAAGCGGGACCTCACCATACATTGATCAAGATAAGAGAAGACAGCTTTCTTTTCTCACTCTGGCCTGCCTAAGGAAAAGTCACTTGCAATCCTCTTCTTCCTGGATAATTAGTAACGAACCCCCACTGCAGAGAACCTATTTCAATCTTTAGCCAAGTACAGTTCTGGTGAGTAGGTTTCTTATTCTAGAAACAGAGGATTGAGCAGGGATGTGTGCATTAAAGGGAGTGAATAACACACAGAAAGTGCCATACCAGTAAGTTCCAAGTTTCTTCTTGGAGAGAAGCTGGTGGAAGATATGATAATCTCTCTCAGCTGTTCCTGGGAAATGACAGGTGACTTCTCTAGACCTGAAACACAGAGGGAAACACATCCAGGTGCAGGTGGCAGCCAGAGATTGAAAAATCATGGCCCTGTGAATGTCAGTGAGAATTTTGCTTTTGATATCAGTGAAACCAGCATTTCTCCAATGTCCCTTGGAAGTCCTGTGAGTGCAGCAAGAACCATAGTGTCCTTCAGTGATGCTCCCAAAGCATGCTTTTAAGCTTCACAACATTCCCACTGGCCCAAGTTTTAGTACAGCTATTTTGGCAGCTGGAGTCAAAGATGCCATCACTTGTCCAGTTATGGGTTCAGGAACAGATCTCCAGACTAACTCATCCCACTTCTAAGCATCCTCTGAATTGTCAGTGCATGGTTTGTAAGATTGACCCGTGAAACATGTCCTTCTACTGCCCCTTCTTTCTGAGAAGAGCTCTGGAAAAGATGTTTTGTACCCTGTAATCACTCTGTCCATACCTCCTGTCAGGCACTAACATGCTTAGTTTGGCTTCTGGCCTCCACAAAAAATATCCTCCTGTAGACCTCACTGTATCAATTCATTCAGCTGTACCAAATCACCAGACCTTGCTGGCCATCCCTACTGGGCATTTTTCATCCTTGCCTCTCGGCTGAAGTCTTCTGTCCATATAGCTCTGCTGGTGAATGGCATCATGTGAGTTCTTCAGACAAATTTGGGTTGACTCAAACCACCTTTATTGTCAATTTTAGTTAGTCCAGGTGACTTCAGGGAGCACTCATACAATCCCGTCTGCCAGCAGAGCTCCAGCGAGGGTACAGAAGGACCTTGTGCCAGTGCTGCTGCTTGCACAGTGAAGGTCTGTCTGTGCCCGTGCTCTCCAGGCCAGGCTGGAAGAAGCTGCAACCTGCCAGTAAACAACCTGAAACTTGCGTTGGCCCACTGTCCGGAGAGGCAAATCCAACATATGGTCTCTGGGTGTGATGCAAATCTGGGATGAGTTGAAAGTAGGAGGGATGCAGACAATCCCACATTAATGAATAACCGGTCCATATGTTTCCTCTCTCTTTTTTCTGCATGCTAAAGGGCTTTAGTCAGGAAACATGGTGGGGTCTTTTTACCTTGAGAGCTGGGATTTGTGGTTCTCAATTTAGTCTTGGATGCACGTGTGCAAACAAAGAACAATGCACCTTCCCTGGATAGCTATTTTTAGGGTCTTGGTTGCAAGACAATTATAGTGTTGTACTGATGAATGTGAGTAATGGTTCCAATATAATTGTAGAATGAAAAGTGTACAGCTTTTGGGGGAGGCATTGTGCCATTCATGTGCTCACAGAGTCTCATAGGCAACTAAAGAAGGAAGAAATAAATTTGTCATCATCTAAAGCACGTAACTTCACTGTGGAAGTAGGGGCAGATTTTGGTTTCATTTACAGCAGTGCAGATCCCACAAGTTAACAGAATTCATTTCAGATTTGCACGTGTCTGATGTAATCGGAACAGGTTCCATTCAACACAAGAAAAAATCCAAAGCAAAATTAATATAAAGAATTATGTGCTTACTTACAACTCTCAGTGTTAGCCCAAGCCAGCTCGCCTGTGCTACCAAAGTGAATTCAGATAAATTTGCCCTAGATGAGAAAATAAAAAATGAGTCTGTTAATCAAGACTGCAATATCTGTAGGAAAACAGAAAGTGGCTGGGAGGTTCTGAGCGTTCATCAGGGACAGACAGCATTGCCTGTAGGGGCAAATTTGCAAGTCAGTGAGAGGAAATTTAATCTTTTCAAAGATCAGATCTATAAAAAACCTCTTTCTTCTTGGATTCTGTATTAGAGCTTAAAGAAATCCTCCTTTCTCTGCAGCATATGGCAGAAGCATGTAGCACACAGAAAGAGAGGAATGAGACTTCAGTTGAAAACCCCAACATTTTACATTTTCACTGACAATTTCAAAATTAAAAATGATCTTCCAAAAATGAAAGCATTTTGAATCTTTGCAGAAGTAAACAGTTGAAAGGGCATTGATTTGGGGTTGATCAAAACTATTTTTTTCTTTTGACATATAAAAATATGAAGTCACAACAAAATCGACCGACAAACTTGGTTCAAGAAAATGGGAACCAATAATGCTTCATGTGAAATGTTAGTAAATATAAACTAACTGTAATGCTTGAGGAGGCATTTTTAAATAATTTTTATTTTTATTTCTTCTGAGGGGACATCTTTGTATGACCTACCAGTGACCTATCAGTGAAGGGCTGGTACTTACAAAATGGGAGGAATTGTTCTTCCTCGTAGTTTTAGCATTATCAAGGGTCTCCAGAACAGGATTCACCTGGATGATTTGATCTTCCAGGGATTTCTACAAAAAGAAGATAAAAGTCAGCATCGGCAGGATGCTCAACACTAAAGATTTAGGCTTTGAGCACAACTACTCCTCACCATCCAAAGCAACCCAGTAAATACGTTTTCTGTCAGTCAGCTCCCACAGAAAGCTGAATTACTGCTGCGAGCAGTAGTTCCTTTTCAGGTTCAGCCCTACCAAAGGCTCTCCACAGAGGTCCAGCCTTGTGGATTTGGAGCAGGCAGGAGTCTGGCTAATCTCCTGAGTTCCAAGAAGGAACACTAAATGCAAAGTGTAGTGCAGTTTTCAGTGCTTAGTACTTCAGCCTTCCAGAAAAGACTTTTGGGAACGTGCCAGGATTGAGACCCACGGGGGAATGGTAGGGCAACGCTGGGCTCTGCAGGCAGAAAGCTAGGAAAGAGGTTTATTGCTTGTAGGAAGAGGAAGGTTATTCCAAGGATAGAGGGCAGCATAAGACAGGCTAGGAATGCGTGTAGGGTAGGGACAGCCTCGCAGGGAGAACTTGTGGAGGAGGAAACAGGCGCAGAGGTACAAGCTGGGACCTGACAATTCAGAGCTCTGGTGGTGAGGAAGCTGGAAGGAGAAATAGGAAGCCACCGAAGGAATCCCACAAGGCTAGAATAACAGGATTTTTGCTGCAAGACCAAATGTAGCTGCTATGTATGTCTTTAAATTCCGAATTGTTTTATCGACCCCCAGAGCAGAGTCAGAGGGGAGAGGAAAAAGAAAAAGAAGAAAAAGAAGAAGAAGAAGAAAAAAAAGAAGAAGAAGAAGAAGAAGAAGAAGAAAAAGTAAAAAAAAAAAGAAAAAGAAGAAGAAGAAGAAAAAGAAGAAGAAGAAGAAAAAGTAAAAAAAAAGAAAAAGAAAAGGAAAAGAAAAAGAAAAAAGAAGAGAGAGAAGAGAAGAGAAGAGAAGAGAAGAGAAGAGAAGAGAAGAGAAGAGAAGAGAGAAGGGGAAAAGAGAAACCACTGCTCTCAGCCTTACAAGCTGCAATGCCTCTGCATGGTGAAGCAGCCAGTAGCATGGGGGCTTCTTTTTGTTTGCTACCAAACAACATACTTCATTGCTATCATGAGAAAAAAGACCAGGTCTCCCTCCCTGATTATTGATGCTTACGTCTCTTTTATTATTTGGATAACGTGCTCTTCACAATGTTTTACCCAGATAAAACACTTTTTACTGTGTTTTGGTTTTGCAGGTGGCAGGAAATAAAGTGCTGGGAAATCCCACCTGGCCGAGGATCCCTGAGGCTGCTCTACAGCACTGTTTTCTCAAGAATCTCCATGCTCTCTGCAAACACTGTGATTATTCCTCCCACTGCTATTTATTTCAGTTTCCAGACCACCTGCAAGCCCCCAGAGCTCTGTGTGAGGGTAGATTCATTGCAGCCACAGATCAGTATCACCCCCTGTTTTATGAATGGGAAAAAAGAAAGACAGGGAATTAATTTGAAGACAGGGCAGAGCAAAGCAGAGAACTCAAATGTCCTGGTGCTTTGCCATTTGCTTTTAACAAGTGACAGAAGACAGGCAGGGAAAAGGGGCTTGGGTATGAGCTGACATTGGAAGATTTAAGTCACACACACACACAATTTTCAACAGCACAGGCTGGCCCTCTGAGTTGGGATGGGTTCCTGTCCTGCCATTACCCCACACTGCTTTGCCATTCCCCTCTGCCCTTTCAAATCATAGATCCTCATTTGGGTGTAGTGCTGACATAGGTTGTCCAGGACGCTGGCCTCATTCAGGAAGGTCACGTTTGCCATGTCATCGATCTGGTTGAATTCAGGTGGGTTCATCATCCACCATTCCATCTATCCGCTGGACATTCTTCACTGTGATGGTCTGCAGCGTTGGGGAAGAGGAAGTAGGTGACGTTATCCCAGATGGGTCTCTGTGGACCACGTGGGAAGACACTCTCTTGGACATGTTTCCACTCCAAGTCTGGTTCTAGCAGCCACTGCCCCTGGCCGGTGGCCTCAGGAAAGGTGTCCCACAAATTGGCTGACCCACAGAGCAAAACAGGTCTGGACCCAGACGTCATTGCACTTCCTCTGGGGGCAGCAGGCTACAGCTTTCCTGTTGAACCCATAAAGTAGAGCTTAGCTGGGTGATTACTATCTTCACCATGGCTTTGTCATCCTTTTCAGACTGGATCTCCCCAGCAAGGAACCCCCCTTTCCCATCCTTCACCCAGCAGGATGTCTTGATGTCATAGGGCTTGTTCATGGCCTCGGTTTTCTCTTTCTCAGGAGGACCCAGGAACTGCACGGGGTCAGCATCATCCACACATTCTTCCTTATAACCATCAGACATCTTGGCTTCTCTTTTAGGCAGAAGGTAAAACTAGAAGGAAAGGAGAAGGGGAACAGTGCTTCCCACATTGCTGAGAAAGCAGATTGAAGAAGCCTGGAATTTCCTGCGGTGCTGTCCTGTTCACACCAACAATACCTTCCAGTTCTATAGGAACCTGCAGCAGAAGGAACAGGCAAGTCAACATCCCAAACCTGGGTGGTAGTTCCTAAGAGGGCCCAGAAAGTGAGAGCTGAACTGAGGAGACATAGGGAGAATATTCCCACTTTCTCTTCAGCCTTCCTCACTGTCCAGTGCTGGGCCACTGGCAACCTGCCTATGGCTGAGAAGGAGGGTATTTCTTCCATCTTTTGCTCCTGAACACCACAAGACCCTAAGGCCCAATTCTGATGAGGGCAGTTCTTGGATGGGGGGTGCCAGTGGGATTTCAGGAGTAGTGAGGATGTTGGTGGTTTTCTGTGGTTCCCAGAGAAACCCCTGAAGTAGCTGTAAGTCAGGGCAACCACGGAGCTTCTCACTCGCTCCCTGGGGTAAGGCAACTCCCGTGCAGATGCCTCCTGTGCAGTGTGGGCATAAACCCTCTGATGCAGTATGGGCATAAACCCCCACACTCCTTTCTGCTGTGAAAGGTTACAGCAGTGCACAAAATAGCAGAAATGCAGGCACAGCTGTGAAAGGCGTTCAGAGGAACCTGAAAGGGAGGACCTGGTTCATCAGCTCCTGTCCTCAGGCATCAAAAACCACCAGGGTCATCCACGAGAGTCCACGGCACATCCACTTCACATGCCCCTTGGTGGTTTTCACCCCTGTCACAACCTGAGACCATACCTGTGGCAAAGCCGTTCCACGGGAGGGAACAGGGGAGTTCAAGGACATGACTCATGTCCCAAGGCTTTGCATTTTTTGGGACCTATTCCGTGTTGGGAGCAGACTATGTCCCACACTCCAAGCAGTCTTCCTTCCCCCACCCACACATCTGAACTAGCTTTAATGTTGTCAAGGCAACAGTCAAACTGCTGATAGCGAGTAGTCTTCGTTAGTGTCCAGCTACCTAAAGACATGCTTCCCTGGGACCTACGATACCTGCTCAACTTGTTGCTCCCTGCAGAGGCAAAGCTGATTTCATCACTACTTGCATTACTTAGATTAAAGGGAACACGGGCTGTGCTGTGGCTTTGTTTCGCCGTGCGGACACACTGCCCAGGCCGAGGGCTGCTCTCCGTTCCACCTCTGCAGCCCCCGTGATGACAGCCCCAAGCAATGCTTCACACCAGTCTTGTGAGTCACAGCCGGCTGCACTGGAGTTAACTGGGGTAACTGGGGTGGGCGGGGGGGACTCTTTGCCAGCAGGGTTTGGTTTCAGAGGCTGCTGCTTGGGCTGAAATCAGAATAGCGCAGCACTGGTGGGAGACGGTGACGGCGCTGGCCCTTCTGGTGATCTCATTTTCCCCACCATCCTCCTGAAAACCTTGGTGGTCTAAAAATATATGCGTGCAAGGACTCCAAGGCAGCAGTGCCGCACCTTCGGAAACCAGTTTTAGGGCTCACGGAGGTCCTGGTGTAACACCGTCAATTGCGATCTGCTGCTCTGGGATGAATTTCACCCATAAAGCAGGAAGAAGAAACTTTCCTCGGTCCATTTCCACTTCTGATCAGGCAGCGATAAGAGACTATAGCAGCTCAGCAATCATTTCCCCTCTCAATCTATACAGTTAGATCTGTAGACTTGCTGGTGTTAGATGCCCAGATTGGCAATGTATATTTGAGACTTGATGCAGGTCTATGCTTTATCTGTCACCTTCCTGAAATACATGGACTTGCATGGTCTCTGAAACAGATCAATGAAATGTTAAACCAAACACCTACAGAAGATAAATGCATGTGATTGAAAATAATTCATACCTGCATCAAACAGAGTTTCTTGGGTGCAGGTCTCAGGCCTTAATGGAACTTTACATTCTTTATGCCTCACCATGCTTTTACAGCTGGGGAAACTGAGGCACAGCATGAAAACTTAAATCTTCAGAATTGTCCACTCATTGTCAGTCCAGTCTTTGGCAGACTAAATACCTACAAAAAGTCTATTTTATTCCGGCCTTTCAGTCTAAAGTCAGTAGGAGTGACTGGTGTTTAGCTTCTCTAAAGGCAGCCCTCAACCGTGTTGTTTAGGTACCCAGAGGCAATATATGTTTTTAAAAGCTTAGGTGTAAATGTAGTTCCAAAAGCCATAGGTCAAGTGGTAAGGCCATGCCAACAATTGAGGGTGAGTTAAAATTCTGAAATTTCATTTCCCCCAAATCACATGGAACTTAATAAACTTATGGTTAAAATACCTGTGAGTTCAAGTCTATCTGTTATAAAACAGGGTGAATATAGATCCAGACGGGCTTCATGTACACCTGCGGGCGCTGTGCTTTTCTCTTTCTGCCTCTGCTTGCGATTTCTGCCACGTGGTCCTTCCTGATCTCCACCCCACACTCTGCAAGTACCTACCTGGCTAAACCCACGATCCTGGAAGATGTGTGTTTACGAGGGCTGGCCAGGCTCTTTCACAGCTGCCCAAAGGGCCTGAGCCAGCACTTACATTTTAAAAGAGACAACACATTCCTTATCTGTAAGTTCAGCGGACTGTAACGCTGGGAGCCCGATTGGGAAAGCTGTGGTCCCTCAGGAGAGATCAGATAATGCTTCATTTCGTGGGGATTTGTCCTTGTCTTTCCCTTCCTTATAGGGTGTTTTATGAATTCGGCTGCTGGAGTATAGGGACAAGAGGCTGAAATAGAAAGACCGACTAATAAAGCCTTCGTTCAAAGTCATGCCTTTGGCTGCACCCTTCTTGCCAAGGCGGACTGGCGGATTTCATCAGTGAGAGGAGCTGATCTTTGGCAGACAAACCTCAGGCTGAAGCTTTGGCAGGAGCAGCCATGTTGGTGATGGAATTAAAGTTTCATTTTTAAATCATTTCTAGGCCCCATGTTTATGATGAATAAATTCTGTGTGTTTCCTACAAGCAGAGAGGATAAAGGCCATTGTCGTGTTATGGTCTTGTTTCAGTTGCTTAGGGGATGTGAACTGCCCTGAAAGGCAACTGCTTCTGTATCAGCTTTAAGTATTTCTCTGCTATATTTGCCTCAGCTGGAGTGTCTGGGATGTGGTTACTCTGCAAGTATTGCCACTGTGGGTGTTTCGGGTGAATACGCTTGGGATAGAGTTTCCAAGCAGGAAGATTCAGATAAACAGCCGCTTTGAGGTGAAAATTAGAGAGTTCATGTTACACCCACCTCTTGAATTTGTAACTGACTATTCACCCTGAAAATCTGATTCTAAGAACTCAGCATGTCCCATCAGGAGCAGGATAATACCACAGAAACCGTGGCCAGCTCAAGTCTTGAATATTGAGAATTGTGATTAACGTCTCAGGAATGTATCCGCAGCAAGTCATATTTTCTGGGCTGTTTTAGGTCATTATTTCAAACATTGAATCTGTGAATGGAGATCATAAACAGTTCTCAGACAAACATCTTGGAGAAAGACGTGAAATGCAGCAAATAAATAATGGGTTCTGACCTGTTCGCTCATGTGTAACGTGCATAAATGTCTGTTCTGAGCACATAGGAGGAGTGAGCTGCAAAGGGAGCAATCGGATCTCTCTATGAAGTGATACAGGTCAAAATGGCAAACCTTAAATAGCTACAAGCTCACTCAGCCCATGGACAGATCAGCAACGACTAGAACTCAGCCAAATTGCTTCCTGAGTAACTAGGATGCCTCTTGCTGAGTTTAATGAAATGTCATTGCAGTTTCTATAGCACAGACCCCGTCCTGTATCATCCCTGGCCACGCTGTTCTCCAGCACATCACCGCACTCTGTAAATCCCACTGCGACAGCCCACGTTGGGCTGCAGCTGGTTCATCCAGCCACATCCCGTTACAATGATTACATTATCTGGTAAGGAGGTTTTTGAAGGTTCTCTTAGAAAATTAAGGAGACGTGCAGTAACGTGGCCTGATAGCGCTGCACAGCAAGCTCTGTGGCCAACAGATCACGGGGAGGGAGTTGTCTGCTAAGCAGGATGTTTGCCTTCGGTGTGGGCTCAGTTTCTTGCCCTGACACAGATTTCTTCATCGTGTTAAGGTGAAACTGAGAGTCCAGCCTTCTTGCCCGAAGGGATGGGGAGCATAACTAGGTTTTAGATTGGAAAATGGTCTTCAGGTAAGGGGCAAACCAGCCCATGTAATACAGACCATGTGGAAGAAAGGCTCGGGTCAATCCCTCTTAGTGCTGCCAGGGATCCCAGGCTAAACGCAGTAGCCCAGGTGTCCATAGTGACATTCCCAGTTACAAAGAAGGAGGTTGTAAATGGAGGAGGGCAGGGTGAGGAACAGAAAATACAAAATCGCTTTTGTCGGCTCGCTCTAGAGCCTCAGCCTTTGTGCTGTAGTGACGAGCCTTGGAGTAACAAGGAACTCGGTTCAGATGCTGCCTTTTGGGGTTGCGTTTCAGTAGCAGCGGCAGCAGCAAACTGGTGGTTAGGGGAGGAACGGTATCCGGACGAGAAAGCCCTGCTGAAGGATCACTGGGTTATATAAAGATCTGGCCCAGGAGACTGCAAGATGTTTTTGCATTTATTAGTCATTTAAAAAATAATGCTGGTTCTGTAATGAAAGCTGTATCCTCATTCTCAGCTGTCGTCTGTTGCTTGCTTGGGGAGGATCAGTGTATTCCTGTGAGGGCTGGAGGGGTATTGGCTGTACGGAGACAAGACCAGTCTCTAACCAAACAAGGGCACATCGCTGCTCGTGAGGCACAGAGGGTCTGATGGGGACAATGCCAAGCAAGTACTTTCAAACCCCACTAGGTGCCCAGTGAGTCACGGGTCCTGCAGAAGACAGTCTGCAGTAATACGATCAAAAACTCTACGGGGAGGTGTATGCACTTGAAAGCGAAGTTCAAGTCTGTCTTTCTGGTGTCTTAACTTTTCAGTGCTCAGCTTTTCAGTTGTAGCACTCTTTTAATGCAAGGAATTATGGAGGCAAAACAAACAGCCCCAAAATTTCTGAAGGGTTTTTTTAAAGGAAAAAGAGGGGAAAAAAATCCCCTGAAACCTCTGGCATGTGGCGTCAAATTGACCCCACACAGACCGTTGGCAAGGTTGGGAATTTTTAATCCATAGCACAGACTTTGGCCATTTGAGCTCACGGAGAGACATAGAGCTCTGCCGAGTGTCTCTGCCCTAGGTGGACCAGCTGTACAGAGGGCTGAGCCAACTGTTCCACCAGGGTTTAGCTGTGTCTGCCAACAGCAGAGGAGTGTTAAGTCAGAAAACAGGTCTCTGCCCAGATCTGGAAAGGAGTGGAGACTAAGAGCTCAAGCACCTGCCTGTCTGTCCTACTGTAGTTCTCCAAATGTTCCTGACACAGAGGTCAGGAATAGCCAAAACCCTCAGAGCCCACCCTAAACCTGAAGCAGGTCTATCAGTTAGTCCTCGCCTAACCCCAACCGTCAGCCTCAGGGCTCTATGTCTGGTTCTGGCCAAGGACCACCACCAACCAAATCCTTATGCTTAGCCAGAGGCCATTGGGTGCCCCAACCTCGGCCCGGAGAGGGACCGTCTCCCAGCCCCCAGCAGTGGGACTGGGCCAGCCCCAACCCACAAAATGGTCCCAAATCCCAGCCCCGTCCTGGGACTGTCCCTGGGTCTGTCCCTTCCAGCACAGACCTGAGGCTTCTTTCCACCCCATCTCTGACTGGCCCACCATCCACAGCCCTGGACGAGGACACCAGTAAAACCACAGCCCTGGACAAGGACACCAGTAAAACCACAGCTCTAGTCCTCACCGTGGGCTATGATTGCCAGGGTCTCAACATAAGCCATCAGCAGCTTCGTTAGCAGGTCTGCAGGGCTTTCACCGTCTGTGTTTGGGAGATCACCTGCTGGAACGCTCCGTTTGCGCTGCGGGCACCTCCTGTTCACTTTACTCTGTAACACTGAGGAGTAGAAAAGACAAGACAGAGCAGGCAGGAGAGGGCTCTGCCATTCCTCCTCCCCTTGTTGCCCTTTTTCCCAGGGAGTTGTGTGCCTCAGCCTCAGAAAAATGGACCACGCCGATTACCTGCCCGCTCGGAGTGACATGCAGAATTTGAGTACATATTTTTACATATCTAATCCCCTAATACAAGCCGCTCCAGTTAAAACAAATCTGCTTGGAGGTTCACACCAGCTGGATGGTGCTGCCCAGGGGCTGTGCTGGTGCGGAGGGACCTGCTCCCACCGGCTTGTCCAGGACAAACCTCCGAGCCGTGGAGTGGCAGGAAGGAGATGGCACGGTGAGATGTAATTACTGCCCCCCCCCCCCCAAAAAGCTCATTACCAAATCAGTGTGTGTACGAGATGTGAAGCAGTCAAAACAGAGACAAATATTGCCCCTGGGCTTAGCAAAAAATTATCTTCAGCTTCTGGGATCAGGTGGTATATGCATGTTGAATCCTCTTTTTAGCATTTCCTAAGCATGGCTTTCAAGGAAAGGGCCCTAAATACACATTTTAAACAAAGACAGTAATTTCTGTTGAAATGCCATGATAATCAGAGGCATGGGAGCAAGGTGAACAGCCATCTGGCAGCCCTCCCTGCCGAGGAAAACCGCAGGACCAGCACTATGTGCGCAGGAGAACGGGAAAGCTCATCTCCTTGTCTAATTAAGCTGCATGTGGGCTCCCTGACAGCAACGTGGCATCCAGAAGCTCAAGACCCTGTGATTTATGGGGGTTTTCTGGGGTTTTCATGGGGTTTCTCCCCCCTACATGATTTACAAGGTACTCCACTCCTTTGCCTTTCTCCTGCTAGATACCATGGAGCAAGGTCACACACGAGTTATACAAAATTATGTGTTTTTTCATGAAGTCCAAGGTTTCTCCATCACTCTGTTGTGCCTTATCCCCAAATTCACCATAGATTTCTCTGTTTCAGTTCCCTGAGTTACAGATTCAGGGACTAAAGGAATAATTATTACTGGGCTCCATTAGGAAAAAAAAAAAAAGTAAGATTTTTGGCCATAGGTGATTATAGTTTCTGCAGCTGAATAAATCAGTGTCCCATAACTGACAGAGGATAATGGATTTAATAAATAGCTATGATTAAGTCTGATGTTATTTTTAAATAATTTCAAAAACTGTTACTCTAATCCCTCCGTGGCTGGCAGAAAGGATGCTGCTTAGAAGTTAAAATTAGTTCCTTAACATTCAGCCTGGTGTGGAGTTACAGGCCCTCCAGGGCTGTGCTGGTTTTCTGGGGCATCCGCTTACACCGTCTGCCTAATGGACATTAACAACTGCATTTGGCAAGTGGGAAAGGGCTCCCACAACTCACACCATTAGCTGTGCTCCTTCCCCAGGCTCAGTTAGCTCCGCAGCAGCTCCCACCGACTCCAGCCCAGCTGATGGGATAATCGGTTGGTGTTACGCTTCCCGGCGTCACCCACTTTACAAGCTGTCTTCCCGCACAGCAATTCCCTTCTCCTTAATTCCTAGGGAATTCCCAGCTCTGCCAGGCCTCTTTGTCAATAAATATAGATCTCTCCTGTATAACAGCAATGTGACTTTTTTTTTCTTTTTTTCTTTCAGCACCTACATTCCTGAGTTTCTGGGCTGGAAAAAGGTACTGAAGAACACTTTGCCTTAAAAAGCACCACACAGAGGGACAAGTTTTCTGGTCCGTATAACCTCATAGAAGTGTTAGGCGTGAACAGTCTATTTGCTCAACCCCATAAAAACTCCTGGCAAACTTGAACTAGGATCACGGGAGTGGAGATGTCCCACAGCACAGCGGGCGACCACGGCAGAGTTGGTATTTATCAAACCCGCTTAAATGGGCCAAATTCCCAGGTATTTGGGAAAAAATTAAGCTGTGTTTAAGACAGGCTTCCCTCCTCTTGGTGCCACCCCATCGCAGAGCCCTGGTACGTTCCTGTACCGACCGCAGGGATGAGGAACTGGACTGGGGACCAGTTTGCCCTGACCTGCCCGTAACTGCTGGCAATGCAAGATGCGATGCAGCGCTGCTGCCTGCCCTTGGGGACACCTCTCCTCCTTGTCCACCAGCTCTAACGATCCCATGGCCACAGCAGGAGCTGTTTCAACCAAACTGATGGAAAACCATACTTCTTTCTTCATTTTCGTGGGTTGCTTTCCCTGCAAATGAGCTGTCTGAACTGACGCATCCCCATGGCTGCCCGGCTGCAGAGGAGGAGGGGAAGAAAAGCCAGGGAGGGGAAGAAAAGCAGGACCACTTTTTTGAGGCTGCTACACTAAATTAGGGGAAACAACAAGCTGCACCTTGAGCCTCAGAAAATCCAGCTGCGGAGCTCAGCTTTGCCTCTGGCTCAGCAGTAAGACAAGGATAACAATAAATCCCTTCTCCCACCTTCTGCATGTCCTGATTAGATAGACTGTAACGGACAGGGGCTGTCACTTATTATGTGCTTGTTTAGTGCCTGGCACAATGCGGCTCTGATCTCGGCACAAACCCGTGGCTGCTGCACGAACAATAGGACTGAAATGAATCTAATGGCTGGCGGTGGGGAGGTCACCGACTGCCTGACGTCTGCCTCCCCGGGGGGAACCGGTACAGGCTGCGGAGTTAGTGCTGCCTCCCCCCAGGATCGTGCGCCGGGAGGATGCATCCCAACCGAAAAAGGGGGAATTTCCAGGCTCCATCCCTGCCACGCTTGGGTAATTGCCCCGCATCCACCAGCAGTTACCTCGGCAGCTGGTTCAGGGACCCAAATGGATTATTTCCTTGGTGTTACTGTAACTAATAAGTAAAATTAATTTGTTGATATTAACTTAATGGACTACATTAGAGCTGATGGAGAAAATACGCTGTCTGAGAGCAGACGTTCGGGGGATTGGCAGGAATCCCTACCTTTGCTCGCTCTCTGCCAGGTGAAGTTCTCCTTTCACAGAGGGATTGCTCCGACCAGCTGCTGTGGCCGTGCAACCTCCCGTGATGGAGCCCGGGCTGTTCCTGCCTCTTCTAACCCCGCTGCGGAGCTGCCACACACCGATATTTTTCCTGACCAGTACCTTACTCCACATGCAGTCAGGGTAAACCTATTAAAGAAACATGAAAAGACAGAGGAGGAAAAATCAGTGCTTTCATCTCAGGGCTTAAAACTGGTATTTTCCAATCTACCACCAGTCCCAGTCTAACTAACCTGCAGTGCCCGTGGTGGGAGCGCAGGGCAAAGGGTGGCAGGGTGGGAGAGAGCAGCCCCAAAGCAAACCTCTAAACTGGAACTGCAGCTTTTCATACCTGTCATGATGTGGATTTTCAGCTTGAGCACACAAGGCTGAGCTCAGGGGACACTGTCATGTAGATTTAGGGTTTTATCTCCTTTCTTCTCCATTAGCTGTGATACCCTCTTATTATGCTGAAAACCGAAACGTTTCTTTTTTTTCCTCCAGCGGTTGTTCCCTTTCCCATTGGGCAAATATTGATCTGCCCGTGTCCTCAGCACGGGTTGAAATCAGCCCGGCTCATTCTCTGCCTGCTCCTGGGGCCGAGCGCTCGGCGATGCCACTTCTCATGCCATCAGTGACTGAAGCGAAGGCTGGGAAGGGGGGCCGCTAATCAATTTGCCCGTGTTTTTCTCTCCCCATCCTCTCCCTCCCCGTGCTGGCAGTGACGGGGCAACTGAACGGGATGGGTCTGATTGCACTTGGCAGGTGGAGATGGAATGGAAAGGGCAGAGAGGGAAAGAGCAGCCCAGGATAACGATAAACTTCTCGCAGCCTTGTTGTGCAGCCGTATCCTGCAGCACCTTGGGCAAGAGAGCTCTCCGGGCAGAGGAGCAAATGCCGAGGGCTGGCCTATGCAGGAGGCTGGCCCCACTTATCTTGGGGCGTGATTTTAAGGCAATTGAATTAAACTGCTTGGCAAGGTTGTGAGGACTCATCTATTTCAGCTTGAACCAGGCCTGTTTTGATTTAGCGTTGGCTGATTAGGAATTAACGGAAACAAACCGCTCAGAAAACAAAATTAGAGGGTGCACACTAACTTTTGCACCAGATTAAGCTGAATTAAAAAGCAATTGAAATGTAATTTTCCTGTCTCAAGCAGCCAAGAAACAAGATAATGCAACCAGTGGCACTTGAAGCTTAAAAATATAACATCTAGGATTAGCACAACTGTCTTTTTAATGCCCACAAACAACAGATTTATCTGAAGGTCTTCTCTCAACACCCCCGACATCAACTTCTGCACAGAGCTTTGTACAACTTGTTTCATTTGCCTTGAAAGGGAGAATTGGTATGACCCCAGGATTTGAATCCATGATTTAAAGCCGCTTGGGTATTACACAGCGTATTTCCATAGGTATTTCCATGCTGGAAATAGCCACACAGTGAACTAGTTGTTCCCTGTAACTCATATAATTTAGCTTGAAATGGCTCCTGTGTGCGTGGCTGGCAGGGTACGAAGGCCCAGGCTGTGTTCCTGGGGTGCGGAGGGTGCAGACCCCGGTGATGGGTGCTGCTCCCCCCTGCCTCCCAGCACCATCTCATTCCCACCTTCCTGCAGCGAGCCCAGGCGCCCGCTCTGAATTACTATGCTCCCCATCTCCCTCGCTGAAAAAGATGTTAAGTAATTTAAAATCAGGTTTTAATTAAATATTTTAATAGCTGCTTTCCCCACCCATTTGGCAAACCCTGCTCCTTCTTTCCCCATCAGCTGGACCGGGCTGGCACCTCTGCACACATGGAAGTGTACGGAGTGAGTTTTACAGGGCTTTGCTAAAAAAGGCGACGGCTCGGAGGGCTTGCAAAACCAGGATGCCTTCAGCACTTCAGAGTCCCCAAAACTGCCCGTGGTGCTGTAGCCAAACCCCGTTGCGAGTGGTTATTTTGAGGGTTATTTTTGTTAGCCCTGTTGGCCACAGCGGTGGCGCAGGCAGGAGGACAAGCTGTGCAAGCAGCCCAAGCATCAGCGCGTAACTGGTGTTAGGGCACCGCAAAAGCAAACAATTTCTTGACTAAAGCTGATGGAGACTGTGATAGGCGCATAATGTAGCGTGATAAGAGCTGCCCAGCAGCTCCTGGCCAAAATCTAAAGGACTTATGAAGATAATAGGTTCCTGCTGGGTTTCTCTCTATGCTACCTCCTGCCGCAGCCCTGCCGTGCTCCCGCCTGTGCCAGCCAGCAGCTCAGCGCCTGCTGCGGCTCCAAGTTTTTTAATCCTGTCTTAGCCCACTTGCAAGCTCTTTGCAGCCAATTCCCCTCAGCTACCACCTGGCTCCATGGTCCTGGTCCCCGCTAACCGAAGGCGGCTGCTCTCCTGGCTTGCATCACCGCTCACAAGGACCTTCCAGCTACCTGGACAAAAAAGGGGCATCCCCAGACCGCCCGTCCCCTGCACTCCCCCTGACCCGCACGGCGATGGGGAGGCAGCACCCGGATTGTCCCCTACGTCACAAGATATTGCGTGGGTGCAGGCTGGCATCTCCCATGAAGGGTCTGGCCACAGACAAGGCCAAAATGGGCAAAGCATAAAAGTGTGGAGGAGGTGGGTGGGAGAGGTGAGCGGGGCAGCTCGGGAGGGAAGGCATCACCATCCATCCTCCTCCAGGTGCATCCAGGTGGCCATGGTAAAGGAGCAGCTGGAGATAACGAGGAGGCTGTACTGGGAAGAGCCAATCCTGGGGGAGAACTGGGGGGTATGTGGCTCCATGGGGGCAATAAAAGAGGCAGTCTGAGGGTGATGGGGTATGAGGGAGAGCTGGGGTAAGTAGCTTTTTTCATCTTTGGGGTGTTGGGTGTCTGATTGTTTTCTTCCATCCTATAATGAGTATGGGGCTGCTGGTTGGACTCTGCTGGGTCTTTGGGGCTGTGCTGGGTCTCCTGCTTGGCTGGTGTCAGGGTGGGGGAAGTTCCCCCAAAAGAAGAGGCCTTTTGGGGGGTTACTGTTCTCCTCTGTTGGAGGGGAAAACAGAGGAAGGGAAGCTGAAGCAGTTCTTGAAGTTTGACTATTGGGTTTAAGGCTGTGGGATGTAATTGGCTCAAGCCAAGATGTGGCTCATCCTGGTCCCTCCAGGAGCTGGGGGATGTCTGTGGCTTGGTGGCTGGCTGCTGTATTGGGGTAAAGAGCTGATGCTGCTGGTATCTAGCCTTTGTTCCTGGGGCAGGAAATAGGGAGACAGGATTAAAAAAAACCAAACCCAAATCCTTAAACTTGGAAAGATGAAGTAAGGGGTGTTCTTGGAGGCTGCTCTGAGCCCCAGGTGTTGGCTGTAAGCCTGGAGGGAAGGTGAAGATGTACCACCTGTGTGTGTTTATGCACAGCCTGGCTTTGGGGGGCCCTTGGTGGTGTCTGGCTGCTCTGAAAACACCACTGCTTCTGCTGGGTGGAACCCTTGCTTTTTCTGACAAAAACTGTCTGGAGGCCTGCTCTTGGTCTTATTTGTGGGTATGTCTGGTTCTCTCACTCAAAGAATTTTGGAAGTGGTTTTACCTGTCCCTATTTAATGTTTTTCACCTGGCAGTCCTTACTAGTAGCTGGGTTTCTAGGAAAACTCTTTGCTTAGTTGAACTTGGTCACTTTGTGCCACTGTATGTGACCTTGTGTCTTTCCTAGTGGGGGGACCCTGGTGTAGGAAGCTGAGCTGAGTGGTGGGGTGAGAGGGTAGGCTTGGATGTGGCTACTTGTCCTTAAATCAGATCTTAAGCTGAGCCTTTTGGAGGCAAAAGGCCTTGCCAGGCTTGGGCTGTGTCCAAGTAAAACTGAAAGCCCTGGGACCAGACCAGGAGGAAGGTGGTGTTACAATGAGAAGTGGTGTGTCCAGCTCCCTCCTGGGATTACAGCAGCAGCTGTAAATTTTGTAGCCTGGTATTAAGTGGTAGTTTGTGCTTGCATTTAGTTCAGTGGCTCAGCTGCAGTGTGTGAGGACCCTGCTGAGCTCTGCTTAGGGCAGGGGACCCCCAGCATCTCCTGTGCTGGAGAGGTGGGGGAGAAAATGTGTGGCACAGGCTATTGGTGGGAGTGGAGGACCCCTCTGTGGATGGGGGTGGATGTTGTTGGTGTGGTTGTGACCTGACCCTGCTCTGTTCTGAACCCCAAAAGCACGTAAAGGCTTTCAGCTGGCACTTCTCTCAAACCTGCCAAGATGCCAGTTATGAATGAGCAGAGTGAGCGGATGAGGAAGTTCAAGAACAAGGGCAAGGACGCAGCTGTAAGTACCCACCTCCACCACCTGCCTGTGCCATCCTCTTTGGACGATGGCAGAGCCCACTGTGGCTTTGCCTGTTGGCAGGAGCTGAAGTGAAGGCTTTTGAAGGGCAATTGTTCCCAAATCTACCTGTATGGGGTAGCAAATGGGGGTGGGAGGGTGGCTCTGCCAGCAGGGATGGTCACTTAGCTTTTGAGATGGGGTGAGGAGTGTGGTGGCACAGGCAAGGGGGATGTGAGTTTTGGGTGGGTGACTCTGAGCTGCACCAGTGAATGTGCTGGGGAAGGGAGATGGTTCAGCCCCAGCCTGCTGAGCTCTCAGCAGCAGTTATCCCAGTGGAGAGGGGGCTGGTATGAGATGTCAGACCATGGGATCTGTCAGCTTGCTTTAAACCAGTGGAGGAGATGAGGGTTTGCCTTTCAGGTTCAGAAAATCTGTTTTTAAAAACACCCACTGGTTGCTGGTTCATCCAGCAGCCCATGTTCTTGGGAGGCATGAAGTGAGAGGCTTTACTGTCTCATCTCCTACATAACCCTCCAGGCCATAGCAAGGAGCTGCCTGAGAGCAGTTGCTGGCTCTGCACTCCTCATGTAGGGAACTTGGGGCAGAGGGTTACAGAGCTGAGTAGAGATGAGCTCCTTGGGGGAATGGGGTGATGCAGACACTGGTGGGATGGTGTCCTTCTCCTCCCCTCCAGACCCTGCGGAGGCAGAGAGTGGAGGTGAACATTGAGCTGCGAAAGGCCAAGAAGGATGAGCAGATCCTCAAGCGCAGGAGTATTTCATTCAGTTTGATGGATGAGAGTATCTCTCCAGTAGAAGACAAAAGAAATGAGGTGAGTGCTGGGTGCTCTGCACCTGGGCAGGATCAGTGCTGCAGCTTGTGCAGTAGGTATCATCTACTTGGACCACTATCAAGTCTGGCTCAGGTGACCTGGGTTAAATAGCCAGTGCTGTTCCTGATCACCATGCCCAGTGCTGGGGAGTGTTTTAGACTGCCTAGACTGTTTCAGTGTTGCTTTGCATGGAGATGATGTCCCATGTGGCTTCCCTCGATGGCAGGTAGAACTGGCTGGTGCTGCAGCTAGCTGGGAGCTGGCAAAGCTCCTCGTCTGGCTCCCTGTGCAGTGAGGGGTAATTACTGAGTTTGGAGGCCCATTATGGTGTGTCAGTGACTCTTTCTGTGCTTGATTATAAGGATTAGTTGCCTCGAAGGCTTTTGTGGATTCTCTTCCTCTGCCTCATCTCGAAACTGCGTTGCATAAAGAATAGACATTGCTTAGATATGAAGTGGTGACTGACTCGGGTCTAGACAGCTGATTGACTGCAGAGATTAAACTGGAGGGAGTCCTGGCTTGCCATCTGACTCTGAATCATTCCCTGTGACACAGATTATTCAGCTGTCCTTGGAGGAAATCGCTGAAGCTGTGAATGGGAGCAATGCTGAGCTGCAGCTGCAGGCTACGCAGGACACCAGGTATGCTGCCTGGCTGCTCTGTGCTGGGAGGGAGGTGGCTGATGGAGCTGTGGTGGGTCCTGTTGGCAGAAGGCATTTCTTCCTGTTAGAAGAGCTCTCTGAAGAGGTGATGAAGGGGGAAGGAGCCTGCTAACCTGAACTGCCCTGAGGAATCTCAGCTGGTGCCTGTTTTGTGCCCTGGATGCCTTGCTTGGCTCTGTCATGGTCCTGGGCGGTGCCTGTGGCAGGGACCTGTGTGGTTGTTGGACCTAACCAAGGGTTTGGCTGTGGCCCCTGCAGCTGCCCCCCCCCTCACTGTCCCTGTGCTGGGGCAGGGATTGTGTTAGTTCCTACTAAATCAAGAAATCAAGTGCCAAAGGCTTGGGCAGGACAAGGGCTGGGGAGCCTGGCTCTGTAAGGGTCAAAGCTGAGCAAGGTTGTCCCAACCTGGGGGGGGGGGGGGTAGGAGGGATCACAGGGTGCCATCATCACCCGGCTGGCAGCAGGGATGTCTCCTGAGGGTCCAGGAGAGGCTGCATTGCTGCTGGTGCTTCCTTGGCTGGCTTGACCTGCCACATCAGTGCTCTGCCCCCATGCTGGGGGACCAGCACTGTTCCCAACAGCTGTGAGGATGTCTGCTCCTGGTGAGCAGATCACAAGCTTTCCTCCCAAGGTGTTAACTGGGGGCTGGCCAGAGCAGACCCTTCCTAAAGGGGCATGTCATGACTAACTCCCTCATCTGCTGTGCAGCACAGAGCTGGCTTTCTGCCTGCCCAAACCAAGCCTGCCTGCACCCAGGGTGCCCTGACAGCCCACCGAGCCGTGGTGGGGTACCGGTGGCAGCACTAATGCAGCTCTGAGCTGTGGGTTCACACCTCCCTGCTACCTTCTGCCAGCACTTGTGAACCAGGCTGGAAAGCAGATCTGGGTGAAAGCATTTCTTTTTCTGGCTTTCTTTGACTTGATCAATGCCCTGATCCCATCTCCCTGGCAGCTCCACATGATTCTGTGCTGGTGTGAGGCAGAACGGCAGCAGGGAGCTGCTGATTCTGGTTTTCAGCTGGAAAAGCAGTCTGTGGAAAATCATTTAAAATGTGAGCTCTGGTCTGTGTGGGGCTGGCTGGTGCTCCTGGGCTGGGGAGTGGTAGAGGCAGGCTTGCAGGCTGTAAGAGAACAAATTGCAGGTATTGATTTTTTTTTCACTGTCTCAAACCCCTGCAAGGTGGGGAGCACAGAATAATGCTGTCATGGTCCCAAAAGGATGTGTGAAGTATTGCACTCTAACACACACTGCTGTTGCTTCAGCATCTTGGATGTGTCTCCTGCAGAAGCCTCTATGGCAACTCCTCTGCCAGAGGGTTTGGTGACATGGGATGCTGAACAAGCATCTCTTAACAGGGGCTGCTTCCCTCGCAGGCCACACACAGCCTTGAACGTGGCCACAGGATTATGGTCTGTCATGGCAGGCTGTGCGCTGTTCTCTCTTGCAGAAGAATGCTGTCCAGGCAGAAGGACCCTCCTATCAATCAGATCATCGAGCTGGGGATCATCCCCAGGCTGGTTGAATTCCTGACCCATGCTGACAATGCTCCTTTGCAGTTCGAAGCAGCCTGGGCACTGACTAACATTGCCTCTGGCACCTCTGACCACACCAGGGCGGTGGTGGAAGGAGGTGCCATCCCAGCCTTCATCTCCCTCCTGTCCTCCCCACACATGCACATCAGCGAGCAGGCTGTGTGGGCACTGGGCAACATTGCAGGTAAGCAGAGGTCTCCAGGACTGGGCTTAGGGATGTGCGGAGGGGTCACTGCCCAAGCCAGTGCTGGGGAGCTAAAAATATTGGTGCTCCTCAAGATAGCCATGTCTCCCTGCAGCTTTGTCTCCAAGATGCTGCCCCTATTGAAACCCTTAGCCCTTCAGTCCCTTCGTGTGGCCTGGCAGCCTTTGAGACCCTGTGTTGGTTCTGCAAGAGGATTTTGGCCAAAGCCAAGTGCAAGACTCCATCCTGCTGGGATGGTCTAAGCCACTAGTATTGTCAGTAGGGAGAACAGAATGGGTCATGTCTGGTTAGCCTGCCACAAGTCAGCCATGATGGCACTCCAGTCTACCTGGAAAACCCTCCCCACCTGAAAATACTTAATGGTGTGTCTGGTGAGTGAGCCCAGACACCCAGCCCTGGCCTGTGCCTGCAGGTCTGATTGCTATTTGATATTGACTGTCTTGTGACTTGGGCAGATGCAATAAACAACCCTTTTTCATCTCTACAGGTGATGGTCCTCTGTACAGGGATGCTCTTATCAATTGCAATGCGATTCCTCCCTTGCTGGCTCTGGTGTCACCTGTGACTCCAGTAAATAACCTTCATTTTCTTGACTTAACAGCTCTTAATCACTTGGGTAATGGGCGAATGGTGGTCTATCATCTGCCTTATAAACCACAAGCTATTTGTATAATTGAATGAGACCTTGTCCTAACTGCTTTTAATGACCCTGCTTCTCAGCTATATACAAAGCTGGGGATGCCAAGCAGACAGTCTTCAAGTCAATGTGATGTCTTCTAGTCTTAGCTTTCCTATCCAGCTTTGACCATCTCAAGCTGGGGATAAGATGAAACTGGTGCAAGGTAGACTTGCATATGCATGTGGAAGGGCTGAACTTGCCCTTCAAGCTTCTTCCTGCTGCTTTTTGGGTAGCTCTAAACTGTTGGGTTTGTGGCTTATCTCTGCCCTTCTGCAATGGTGCCTGCCCCACTGCTTTCTTGGTCTCTGGGGGAGAAGGACATTTGCAGAGAAGCATAAGGTGAACTGAGAAGCTCTCAGGCTGTAACAGCAGTACCAATGCCTCCAGATTTCCCATCCCTGGGTGTGGTGGAAGCTGTAGCCTTTAGGCATAACTAGGGCCTTTCAGGCTAGCATTAAGAAAACACCCTCTAGGCCTTCTGTGAGTTTATATTGCAAGATGTTTTTAAAAATAATCAACTTTTCTTGCTGCTCTGTTGTTAGCCCAGCTCACCCTTGCCTCCTCTTAGGGAGCCATGTGGAAGAAACATGACAAAGCACCAGTTCATATATACACAAACCTTGGTAGCTGCAATGCTTTCAATGTAGCTCCACTGCTCTCCTGGGAGCATCCTTATTGGGATGAACTGTCTGAATGATGCAACTTAATCAAATCCTTGAGGGGCCCTACTCTAGAACAATGAGCTGCTAATATTTAATAATGCTACTATTAAAAAACAAATTCCTGATTGTGTCTGAAGAATGCTCTGTAACTTGTCCCAGGGGCCCAGCAAGTAAGCTGTTTGGCACCTTTGTTAGTCATAGTAGCTTGTCACACCACTAGAGCTGAAGTTATTGGAACTTAGTATTGGGGAGGGAGGGGGTGAATCTACTGGTTTTTAGTCAGCTGTTTTGTGTCCCTTCTTCAGCTTCTGGCTACTGGATAACATCTCTGAGCTGTAGGGACCAGGGTGCTACCTCTTCCTCACTTCTTACTGCAGTAAGAGTCTTACACCTCCCTTGTGTTTCAGGTTGGATTCCTGAGGAACATCACATGGACACTGTCAAACCTCTGTAGGAACAAGAACCCCTACCCTTGCCTGGATGCGGTGAAGAAGATGCTGCCAGTCCTCACCTGCCTCCTGGAACATGAGGACAAGGAAATAATTTCTGACTCCTGCTGGGCCATTTCCTATCTGACAGATGGCTCCAACGATCGCATCCAAATTGTGGTGGATACAGGGATTCTCCCAAGGCTAGTGGAACTCATGGCCAGCCCAGAATTGATTGTTATGGTAAGAAACAATCAGCAATCTCCAGCCTCTGGTCACTTCATGGAGGAACATCTGAAGGGAGGGAAGGCATGTGTCCTTACTATAAGTGGCTAGTGTGGTCTGCTGTCTCCTCAGATGGCAGTACTACTTGGTTGTTGGTCAAGCCACAGCTCTGTTCCAGCTTGCTGTGGCTGGCAGACTGGATGGAGACTGTAAAGCAGCTTAGAGCAAAATAGGAGGACAATAGATCTGTAAATACAACAGTAATCACCCACAATGCTTTCCTTATTTGAAGGATCAAGCACTTAGTGAGGGATCTCACTGGACTTTCTGGCATGTATCCCTTGAGGTATGGATTCTCCTCATCTCCTTTTAATCTCTGTCTAGACTCCAGCTCTCCGTGCCATTGGGAATGTAGTCACAGGGACTGATGAGCAGACCCAGGCAGCTATTGATGCTGGTGTCTTGGCTGTCCTGCCCAGTCTCCTGCGACATGCAAAGCCAACCATACAGAAGGAAGCCGCATGGATGCTCAGTAACATTGCAGCAGGTCCGTGCCGGCAGATCCAGCAAATCATCACCTGTGGGTTGTTGCCACCTCTGGTGGAGCTGCTTGATAAGGTAAGGGATGGGTGCGGAGCTGCACATCCAGCTGCTGCAGAAGCAATGCTGAGGTTTGTGAGGTCCACGATGCCTTGTTTGTGAAGCACTTGGCATGTGCTCACCTGAGCAATCTGCTTCAAGGCTGTTGAGAGCCTGGGCACTCAGACTTGTGAGTATGCCTGTGTGAAAGCATGGCTTGGAGCTGCTCTTGTAGCTCTGCCAGGTGTCTGTCCATCACTCAGTGCTGGGGAAGGTGGGTCAGCCCAAACTGAATAAAAGGGAAATAGTTATCCTCACCTCACACTGATCTCAGGGGGATGTTAAAGCTTGGGAGTGCCTTCACTGTGCTGCTTTTCCAGGGGGACTTCAAAGCTCAGAAGGAGGCTGTGTGGGCAGTGGCCAACTTCACGACAGGAGGTACTGTGGAGCAGGTGGTGGAGCTTGTCCAGTCTGGGGTCCTCAAACCTCTGCTCAACCTGCTCTTGGCTAAAGACAGCAAAACTCTCCTGGTCATCCTGGATACCATTTCAAATCTCTTCCTGGTAAGATTCCCATGTCTTGGCATTCCTTCTCCAAAAGAGCAGCAAGGTGTGAGCTGAATGCTTATGTTGCGTGGTTAAACAGCAGCTGCTGATCTTGCAGGAGTAAGAGGTAGACTTCATGTTGTCTAACTTGTTCTTGAACACTCTTGGGTTGTCCAAAGGGCCTGACAAGATTAAGTTCCCAAAGTGTTTGTCTTCCCCTTCTGTGACTTTAGTCTCCTTCTGGAAAGGAAGAGAGGTTATGTTTAAGTCCTGAGCTGGACAGAGGTGAAGGTGTTGCAGAAATGCAGCTGCAGAGAAATCAAGTGGTCCTGGGGGCATTTCAGCTTGGCTCCCTGCCACCTGATGTATATGTGCCTCTCACTTGAAAGCCTGTTTCTTGTAGCACCTTTGAACCAGTGAAATGGCTTTTGCAAATGAAATTCTGGGTGGCAGGTCACACCTGCTCCTTCTCAGTGTGTGGATGTGGCTGAGTAGGGTTTGGCTAGCTCATTTGGTTGGCAGTCAAGCCACTGTGCAGTAATCCCAGCAGGGACTGATGTTTCACATAATAGTCATATCCCTGGGATTAGGTAGGGACTGTGGTCCTTTGACTTGTAGATCAGGGTCTTACAGTAAAGACCTTCTCAGACCTGTTACTGATGTAAGGTTGTATTTTCCTGCTTGGTTATCTGATGGTACAGGCAGCTGAGAAGCTGGGAGAGACAGAAAAGCTGTGTCTGCTGGTGGAAGAGTTTGATGGTCTGGAGAAAATTGAAGCCTTGCAGACTCATGAAAACAACATGGTCTACCAAGCTGCACTGAATATCATAGAGAAATACTTTTCTGGTGAGGTATGTGAGCTCTTGCTGTTTCTCCTCTGAAAACATGAAGCTATTACATACTGGAATGAAGCACAAACTTTAAGGGTGCTGAAATAGGCTATTGGGAGAGACCTCTACATGACTAAAGTAGTCCTTGCAGCTTGTTCCAGTTGCTTTTAAAGGTCTGTAAAAGCTCTGAGTTGTCAGCTGATGAGTTGCACAACAGATATGGATGCCTTGATAGCATCTTGCTGCTGGAATTTAAACTGGCATCAGCTGGAGTTACTGCAGTTGCTGATATGAATACCAAATGTGGAGAAGTTTCCTCCTTTGGAGCTGAGCTAGCTTGTCACTATGAATGGAAGCCTCCTACTCAGCTGATAACTGTGCTCAGGTTGCATTTGGATTACTTGACCCTTCTCATGCTAATGAACTTATGGAAAAAGAGGATAGGACACCAGCTAGCAGTTGCAAGAGTCCTATGTCTGTCACAGATTCCATGCTTGGTCCTAGCCTTAGTTTCACAGATGGGGAAACATCAGGGAAGAGGCTTAGCAGTTTGGCAGATCTCGGAGCTGCAGCTCAATCTAGATGTGAACTGCAGCAGCAGGGAGCAAATGTCTGTAGTCCTTTGCCTGGAACAGGGTCTGCAGGATGTCCCTGCAAAAGGGTGTGAAGGATGCTCTCCTACACACCGGCACCTGCCTGAGGGGCTGGATGCCGGGGGGAACATCTCTCCAAAGCAGTCCTGGCTTGTTGCTTTTCCAAGCAGGCTATTTAATTTGAGTGAGTTCTGCCACTCCAGATGCTCTTTTCTTCTACCTCTGTCTGAGCCTGTAGTCTTGGCTGCTTTTTGTGTGTGAGACGCAGGGATGCTGCAGCTTCAGTGTGCTGTAAAGAACAGGAGGATCTGA
This sequence comes from Haliaeetus albicilla, assembly GCF_947461875.1. Lineage (NCBI taxonomy): Eukaryota > Metazoa > Chordata > Aves > Accipitriformes > Accipitridae > Haliaeetus > Haliaeetus albicilla. The sequence goes on along the minus strand of NC_091504.1, from coordinate 22,292,607 downwards.
TCTGGTCTCCAAGGGTCCTGTTAGAGTCAAGTTGATCTTAACAGCTTGTTACAGCAGCAGAGTTTTTTTTAAAACAAGAGTAAAATGGTAAGCTGCTGTAAAAAAGCTTCAGGCAAATGCTGGTGCAAAAAGCTTAGGTTTATTAAGATGCAGAACATTTAACTGATGGCTATCAACCTCCCCCTAGGAAAATCCAGATCTGCAGCCTGGGACTGGCCAAGATGGACTATATGATTTCTCAGTGAAGAAGCAATACTTCAAATTCTGAAGATGAAGCACTACACAGCTCTGGTGGGTGGAGGTGTCTTGGTAGAGCTCAGACATCTAAACCAAGAGGAGCAAACATGCTGAGTCTTTTTACTTTTGAAACTTGTCAATAAATTGCACTTCTGGCTTTGTAATTCTTGCCTTTTTTTTCCCTTATAAGCTGCTGTTGCAAATACTATAGACTTTTTTCCATAGTGTCTTAAGGCACTGCAGAAGTGTTTTGGAGCTCCTGGCCATGTTTTCTGGGTGGAAAGCACAGCCAGAAACTCCCTAACTGCATTAAGCTGCTGGAGAGCAGGGTGTTACCACCAAATTCAGCTGGTCTTGGTGCTTGTGCTGAAACTTCTAGGCTTGACTTGGAGTGGCTGAAGCAGCTCTGAAAAGCTATTCAAAAGGTGTTTCCACCCTTCTGCAGGTGAAACCACTTCTGTGAGAGGACATCCTTCTAGCAGAGAAGGATAATTGGCCAGGGGAAGGTGGGTCACTGTCACCCCTATGTGTGCTACTCTGCTCCCTGTGGAATTATTGGGGTCTGGACACAGGAGCTGCTGAACAAATGCTGGTTCTTTAGCAGGAAGGCTGTGTCAGAGGCAGTTATTGCAGTAGGAGAAACTTGCTTCCCAGATGCTATCCACTAGCCTGGAGCCCATTGATCTAGAGCTGCCCTTCAATATTAAGGACCTGTATTTCAGGTTTCCATGGCATGTCAGTCACTGCCCCTTGCTGAGAGGAGTCCTTCCTCTCCAAGCCCTCCAACTTTGGCCTCTATCTGCAGGCTGAACTGAAGGCAAGGATGGAGTTGATGTGGCTCTTGACTTCAGCTTGCAGCAAGCTCTGGTGCCCTGCATCCATCCCTGCAGCTATATGTACCGCTCTGTTAGCAGATGCATTGCACAAATGCTATGTGTTGCAGGTTTGTAACAAGCTGCTGGATGCTGCTCCATCTTTGTAGTGCTGATGGATTGTGGAAGGTTCTGCTTAGTACCTTTCAGTCCCCAGAGCTTGGAGCTATCTCGAGGGCTTTGCTCAACACAAGATGGGGGTGGCAGCTTCCTTCTCCCTGCTCTGGGGGGGTTTGACTCTTCAAAATGACCCTGGGTGGGTTCAGGGCTTTGCTTCCTCAGGTGCAGTAGGAGGTGATGTGACAGGTAACTTAATCTGAAGGGAAAAACCTTCTCTCCAGGAAGCAGAACTTCTTCCTCCACCCTGGATCTTTTCATCAGAGGATTTATGCATTTCTCCTCCAGGCCACCCAGGAAAAAGGGAGTTGTTAGTTAAAGCCTGGTTGTGTTCTGTGCCCTGTAAGGAGGGGTGTAGCCCTGATGGTGTGTGCCAGAGCTGGGTATCACTTATTTAATACTAAAATGCTGGAACTGATGAATTGCAAAGTGCTGCTTGGGTTTTATTTCTTGGATCCAAAACTATGTACTTAAAACTGCAATAAAGCAATGCCTGAACATGCAACTGAAACAAGTACCTGTGAAAATCTTTTACTTGTGCCCATGGGTTAACACAAAGGGCTCAGGCTCAGCTGTGCGTGCTTTCTTGTAGCATGCTGCTGCTGACAAGGCTGATACGGCATCTGGAAATGGTCAGATTTCACCAGGTAAAACGAATCTGAGGCAGGTGCTTCCTCAGTGTAAATGGAGACGCAGACCGGAGCTGGGGTCCATGTGGCTGCCCTGACTTTGGATTGTGGTCCAGCACGGGGCATCCCACGTGGCTTTTCCCACAGTCAAGCAGGGCTGTCCCTTACGGGCGCTTGGGTACCAGGGTTGCTGTTTGCTGATGCTCTGCTGACTAAAAGCAAGCTAAAAAGAAAAAGGGCAGAGCTATTTGACTTTTTTTCCTGCTCTCCTGCATGTGCTAGACGTAAACCTGTGGTAGATGGTGTTACGCAGAGCGCTGGGACCAAAGCCGCTCGCTTCCACTGTCACATCCTTAAGGTGCAATAAAATAGTGTCCCTGTAGCCCTGAATGCAACAGAGGGAAAAACGTGCCCCTTTTCTTAAGAGTATAGGTATGTGCTTACTGTCCTGTGCCGTAGGGCAAGCAAAGCGGAGGAGGTGTTTGGGGCGGCACCGCCGCTGTCGTCCCACGGCGGCCAGAGAACCGGGACCGATGCCTGCTGGAACGGCGAGGCCGCTGGGCTGTACCTGCCTGTTGCTGCATCGTGGGCGTGTGAGAGACCTACAGGCGTCTGCTTGCCTGGTTAATTGGAGCTGCTCTCCTCTGATCACTGCTGGCCCTGGCTCTCCTGCCTGGGGCGCAGGCAGCAGCCGCCGAGGCAATTTTGGCTTCGGTGCTTTGCTCCGGGGGATTGGAGCCACCCACTTCTCCTGGTGGGATGGGATGGGGCATCTGTGGGGACCAGCGAGGGGGAGATGCTGCCGTGCTGCTTCCCCAATACTTCCCCAGGGCAGCTCAACCTCCCTCTAGAGATGCACAAAAAAGGTAGTTTTTCTAATTAAACATCCTGCATCCTAACCCCAGAGGAGCACGGTGATGGCTGCTCGGTCCCCACATTGCTGGAGAGCTGGAAAAGGTGCTGCCAATGCCCGTGGTGGCCTGTTTGCCCCGAATTAGGGCCCAATTAATTTATGCACATGAAGCAGGGTCTCTTCTAAAGCACTTTTATGCCTAATTGTTCGTTTCCTACCACCACGGGTGCACCCCACAGCCTCCCCAGCACCGTGCAGACTTGTTACCCGGGTCTGGCTTTGCAGAAGCGGGTGGAAGGGGATTTCTGAGGCTGCAAACCCAGAGCCTGTGGGAGCCGGTTTGGGGAGCTACGTGAGCCAAAACTGATGGTTGGTGAGAAGGAAGAGGAGGTGGGAGAGATAGATGGCTTTGGGCAAGTTTGGCTGGACAGGAGGCAGGGGTCTGCCTGGGATGGGCAGCATCCCGGTGTGGGGACCAAGCCAGGTTAGTACTGCAGGGCAGGGGAAGGCTGGGGAGGGGGATTTTAAGGAAGAATTTGGATGGTGAAAAGCACCACCTGAGCTTCCAGGTCTGCTGCTGCACCTGATGCTTGGCCATAAATCCTTGAGGCTTTCCCCTCTTTCCCATTGCTATTTTGCTTTCTCCCTGGAATTTATGGGGAAAGGCTTTTTCCTCTTCTTGCCTCTGGGAAGGGGTGGGGAGAGCAAAGAAATAAAAGCCAGGTATTTACTGCTTGTGCCAGGCCTCGGGTACCCTCGGCACGTGCCAGAGCAGACAGCCCAGCCCAGCCTCAGCTGCTCGGCGTGAAGCAAGGCTGGCCCCAAGGTTTGCCTCCGTACAGGGAGCCGGGAGGATGTTTGTGCCTCTGGAGGGGTTCTGGATTTAGGGATTTTTCCATTGAATATGATTTCATTTCTGGTGGGAGCGGGAGGGGTGGTTTATGGGATGATTTGGAGGGGTTTTTTGGCAGTTCATAAATCAATAGCTGGTGTTGGGTCATGAGAAGGATGAAGGGATGGGGCACGGCGGAGCTGGCGGGCAGCAGCACCTGAAGTTGTGGCTGTTATCCTGCAAGGTGGGGGACATGGGGACCATCCAGAGCGGGTCCTGGGGGCTGCGCCGGTGCTCCCAGATGCCCAGGGCTGTGGGTGTTTCTCCCAGACCCCACGTGTTTGACGCACACACATTCACACCCGTTCCCCTGCCACCTTCCATGCCACAGCCAGGTCACCCCTGTGCGATCTTCCGCGGCACCCCTCTTCACGCTCCATGCCACCCCACGTGCCATGTCACCCCACGCACTCCTATACACCCCCATGTACCCCCACACCCCTCTATTCACCCTCCATACCACTCCAACACCACCCTGCACGTTGCCCCCCCATGCACCCCTAAATACCCTCCGTGCCACAGCTATGTCACCCCATCCCACCTTCCATGCCAGCCCTGTACCCCCCATTCCACCCCCGTGCACCCCTCGGAACGCTGATACACCCTCCATTCCACCCCCAGGCCCCCTTATTCACCCCCGTCCCCCCCCATTCACCCTCTGTCACCCCCCCGCCATGTTACCCCCACCCCACCCCCCGTCGCCAGGGGGCGCTACACCCCTCAAGCGTGCTCCTCTCTGCGCATGCGTCCCACCCACCCTCCGACCTTCCCATGATGGCGGCTCGGTATAGCCGCGCCGCGCCGCGCGCTGACGTCACCACCCTCCCGGCGTACGCTGGGCGGGGGGGTGTGGGCGTGGCCAGCGCGCTTCTCCGCGGCCGGGCCGGGCCGGGCGGGCGCGTCGGGCTGTGGCGGCGGCGACGACGACGGTGACTGAGGCGAGCGGCGGAACGGGGGAGGCCGGAGATTAACGGCATCGAAACGAACGGGCTGGTCCGCATGGGGAGGTCGGTGCTTAGGGCTGCCGGTTGATCTCGGCGTTGCCGCCGTTTCCCGGCGCGATGTCGAATCCCGGTACACGCCGGAACGGTTCCAGCATCAAGATCCGCCTCACAGGTAACGGGGCGGCGGCGACGTTGGGTGTATCCGTGGGCCCCCCCCCCCACCTCTCCTGGGGCCCGGTCTCCCCTCCCCTCACGCCGTCAGGCCGGGGAGGGGGCTGCCGCCCCCTCCCCGGCCTGACGGCGTGAGGGGAGGGGAGACCGGGCCCAAGGCGGGGGGGGGAGGCCGCGACCGACCTCCGGTCGTTACTTAACTTTTATCCGCCCGTTTTGTGGGTTTTTTTCAGTCCCGCTTCCACCTCCGTGGCCCGGCGGAGCCTTTCTTAATTCTTATTTATTTATATTTTTTTCCAGCCCCCCCCAAGTGTGGACTCCACCTGCTGCTTTGGCCCTCTTGGGCGGACAGAAATTTGGGGGGGGTGTGCTTTTTGAGGAGGGGGTGTCCCTGTCTCCCCCTCTCCTTCCAGCAGGCCAGGGCACCCTGTCCCTTCTGGGGTCTCTTCTGCACCTTCCCCCATGGGGGAAGGGGGGTCCCTGTGATACACACACATCCACACACCCCCCCCAGCACCATGCCCCTTCCTGGGGTCTCTCTTGCACCTTCCCCGTGGGGGGGTGATCCTTGTGTCCCCCCCTTCCAGCAAGCCAGATCACCTCGCTGCTTCCTGCAGTCTTTTCTGCACCTTCCACTTTGGGGGGGGGGGGTGTCCCTGTGTAAACCCCCACCCACCCCATTCCAGCAAGCCAGGCCACCCTGCCCCTTCCTGGGGTCTCCTCAGCACCCTTCCCCAGGAGGGTTTCCAGGGCCACCTCTCCCACAGACTGGCTTTCAGCAAAGCCTTTCATAATTTGCCTTGCTTCGCTTTAGTTAATAAACCCCCCCAGCCTCCCGTGTACCACGGAGGACTCAGTTGCTAATGACAAAACGCGCATTCAGTTGCTTTTTTAGTGTTCGGGGGGTTGGGTTTTTTTTCCTCCTTCCTTGCAACTTGGTCTTGCCTGGCAAATCGTGCATTCAACTTTTGAAGTTCCTTCCCCGAGTGAGAGGTGACACCAGAAGCGGTGCGCGTTGTGCCTTCTTACGAGGCCTCTGCGAGGGTGTACATATGGATAAGCCAACTTATGCTGCACCCTCAAAGATCTGGCTTAAGTCTTCTGGAAGCTGCTCCGGTCGATGCTGAGACTGTTTCTTTAATGGGAAGAGACACAGTTTCTGCTTCTTGAGACTGCTGTGTGAATTATTAATAAATAAGGTCCAGTCCAGCCTTTCAAAGGCAACAGGTGGATGCTTGAACGTCTCTGGGGCTGAAGGAGCCACGGTGCTACTCCAAGTCACTGGCATTGATCTATATAGAGCTGTTTCTGTGGGTGCATAAAACATTGTCAAATAATGAGAAAACGGCCCTAGTTAAACTTCAGTTACAGGTTAACTTGCTTCTGGCATACAACGCAATCAATCAGAATCAGCTCTTCAAAAAAAATCCTGGTTTTCTTTTAATCCTGTTTTTGATTCTGCACTGCTTGTGCTTTAGAGGACCAAAGTTTGTGAGGATAATGTAAATCTGAAAATCCTTTTCTTGGACGTGAGAAGGCTGAAAATATTTTTGGGTTGTATGGATGATGTTTGATCTGAAATTAGTTTTGTGGTGATGTATACTAAATGTCAACTCAGTCATTAATGTGGCTTATTTTTATGCAAGTCAGTCAATAAAAATGTTGTGAGTTAAGTAACTTACGCCATGGTCATAGCCCTTATTCTGAGCTGGAGGATATAATTTAAATAACAGAGAGAAGCTGTTAGTTTTAATTTTAAAGGATGAACGCTGCATCAAAATGCTTTTTTACTTTTAGCATGCACTGTCTTCTCTCCTAGCTGAGAACATTTTCTGGAAGAGACTGAAGTTTCAGTTTATTGAGCAACTTCATGGATTTTTTTTTTCCCCCTCTTCTTTTTTAACTATATTGAAGAAATCTCCTGCTTGCTCAAACACATCTTCTGTTTTTACAAGCAGGAAACCTGGGTGGTGTGACAAAAATTGCTGTATTTCATCAAAAAATAAATTGCTTTGGGAGAGGTTTAGCTTTAGAATCGTTAGGCAATGCTGTATTCCTGGCTTCACTGGAGACTAGTGTGCTGACTTACCTGTTTCAAATAGCTGTAGCTAGCGTGGCTTTTGTTTCCTCATCTGTTTTGCTATTGAGAGATTTGAGCAGATTTAAATCAAGACAGAGGACCTCTTCTGTTATGATTTACTACCTGCATTGTGTTTTCTATGATTAGAAAGCATTTACATTTTGCACTACTGAAAATAGCTGTGTAAATACCACTTAGTCTGAAGATGCCTGTGAGCGTTACTTTGTAAATGGGAAGCAAACGGTGGTAGAATCTTTCATGCTTAAAGACATAATTTTTTTCTTGTATGTTGGAAAGGTATTTGTATTAGCAGCGTGTTGGGATTATTTGATTTACGCGAATATATCTAAAAGTTCTGCATCCTGTGATGATTATCAGAAATGATCTTCCAGCTTATACAGAATGGTGTCGGTCCTATTCTGATACAAATCGTAATGAACTAAAAAGGGAAATAACGCATCCTGTTTAGAAATACATTAAAAAGCCCAATATCAGCAAGTAAGTTGGATGGTGGGTTAAAATGACTTTGTGTCCGATGGATCTCAAACATGCTAATCTCTCGTCGTATCTCAGTTTCTCCAAAAGCCCGTTCCTCTTATTTCCATTGTCGCTTTCACCACTGCTGGTGATGTAGGAGCCAGAGATATTCATGGCCTTGTCTCTTGCCGGTTGGAGCAGTTCTAGGCAAAGTAAGGTAAAACCTATTGTTAAGTCTAACACAGACTCTTTGTATCCGTACCATCATCGGGGTAGTGCAACAGTGGCGGAATTGTCAAAACAGGGATGGAAATAATAAAGTGATATCATGAGTACAGGTGCTCGAAAAGTCCGCTCGGGATCTGCTGGGTCAGGGAGGAACACAATCCACAGGCCAGGGGACCTTTGCAGAGCACGTGTCCCTTTTTTTATTGATGTACTTCTCTGAAACCTTTGTTTGCTGCTGCAGTTGCTGCTCCCTGGGGAAGTTCCAAAGGGTTCATCATCTCCAAGGCTTACACGCGTCTTGCTCATACTGTTATATCACCCAGAAGTACTCGTGAAAACTGCAGTCTCACTGTGCTGGGTATCGGAGACGTTCCTATTCCAGGTAGCTTGCAGGCGAAGGTTGCAGATGGAATTGGAAAGGCTGTGAAGAAGTGGACTAAACATGTAACTTTTCTACCAAAAAAAGCTGCAAGTTGTGTTCTGGCTTCATCGGTACTGGCTTTTTCAGCAGTGTCTCAGCTGAGGTGTTAAAAGCTGGCTGGCTTCTGGTACCATTGTGGAACTGAGAAAAGATTGGGAAGGAAAACGCATTAGTTTAAACTTTATGGATCACTTCATAGATGGAGCAGGAAGGGGGAACAATCTCATGTATAAGGTCAGATGGCTGTGTTGAGGGCTGATGGCAAAACCAGTTTCTTTAACAGAAAAGCAGGAGTTGGTATAACAGGAGAATACAAATAATCTTCTCCAAGCATCTCACTTAGCGAGGTTCAGAGTACTCAAGAGTATAAAAATGTTTTTCTCTTTGGCAGATGTGGCCTGGGAAGATGCTGGGCTGCTGGTGGTTGTTGTTGCAGTTTGGAGGGAGGGTATAGGTGAGAGTCCTCCCAGGTGTGAGGGGGAGGAAAGTGCAGTGTTGGAAGCATTGGGGAGGAGTGAGGAAGATGATGAGGAAGCAGGCGGTTTCTGTGAGGTGAGGGAAAGATTCAGAGGGGATTTGTAGGTAACAAATTTGATTCCTGTAGGAAAGGTGGTAGTGCTTAGCAGTGGCAAAGAAAGGGAAAGAGGTGATGCAGACAAGTATCCTGAACACCACTTTCAGTTCACTGTAGTCAGCACAGTTTAGGGAAGTCCCATCTACAAAACCTGACCACTTAGTAGCTGGTAAATGGGTGGCTTCGGGTCTTTTTGCAGATATGCATTTGTAATTTAAGGAATACATAAAAGAAGACAGCGCCTTCAAGTAGAAAACAAAATACTACATTACCTTAAGAGCAGTGTTCGCATAGGATTGTTACAAAGGCACAGGTTAAAATTTGTCACAAACGTCTGTGTTTTGCTTCCCTTTGCTGTGTTGATCAATACATTAGTCATGAAAGTTAACTGACTGATCAATAGCAACACTAATATTGGTGACCTGGGCAGTTTTATGTCCAGTGTTCAGAAACAATGAATATCAGTGTAAGGATCTCTATATCAGACAGACATCGTAAATACTTCATAGGCTGTCTGTAGGTTTATGGTCATACATTAGAAAGACTACAGGTTGCAGGCTAAGAGCGCTGGTGCAAGAAGGCAGAAACGGCTGGCCGCTCAGCCCAGCCCGCCGTGGCATTTGGAATTTAACATTGAGCCAGTTTTGTGCAATGGGGGGAACACAGTGGGAAGTGGCAGTTTAGTAGCTCCAAATTTATTTTGCACAGTAATCTGGGAGTATGTCGAAATCTTATGTCTCGTTATTTTCTTCTCGTAAGGATTTTCTCTACTCCACGTCTTCTGGGAGCGGGTTGCCTGGTTGTGGTTCGAGCGCTGGGTTGGAACTCGACGCTGAGCTTTGCCGCAGATTTCCTGTGCGATGCTGAGCAAGGCGCTTAATCTCTCTCTGCCTCTCTTCCTCATTTGTGTTATGAAGTAGTAGCATTTTCATGAAGGTAGATTTGTGGCTGTTCGGAGCCCCTTGGATAGGGATGGCAAAGAGGCTTGGGGCATATAACTATGGGGACTTTAACAACAACAACAAAAAAAATCTTGCTTTCATGGGGGGGAAGTGGAGAACGCAGCCTTTGCAGGCAGCCAGCTGGCATCTTTGGGCTGCTGGAGTGGGAATCCAAAGAGCAATCTTTTCCTCTGGGCAGGCTATGGGTAGCGAGTCTCCTTTTTTGTTTCTCCCAGTAAGTCAAAGCTGTGCCAGCACTATTGTCCTAGTGGAAGTAAATTAAATCTCCAAAAGGAGTTTGTTTGAATATCCCCCTCAGGCAGGGAAAGTAGAAACAATAACTACTTTATTCCTAACTTGAAACTTTCTTTTCTCAAATTGAATGTCTTCATATAAAGAAATGCAATTTGGGATGTGGTTGTGCAGTTACTTAATGATTTCTTCTTCTTTATTCCATACTACCCACCAGTCTAAGAACAGTTTTCTCATCTATTTCCTTAAACGGCTTTATCACATTTCTAAAATTTTGTAGCATCATACTTTCTCTTTGCGTTGCAAAATTAAGCATCAATTCTGGGTAACATGAGCAGTGTTTCCAGTTTCTCAGCGAGGAAGTTGATTTTATACCGCCATGTTATATGTGCTGGGTGGCTGACCTCTTACTGACAGCAACTCAGAGACTGCTAAAACTGTCACTGTAAATACAGACAAACGAGACCCCTTGGTTGTTTCTGTAGCTGGCTGGAGGTGTGCTTGGTGGGTCACAGAATGAAGAAGTACTGTACGGAAATACCATCCGTGTGTGTGTTTTGGAGGTTTACCTGGACTGCTGCCCAACTTGAAGCAAGTCCAGTGGATGTGCTTAAAGTTGGATTAATCTGGTTACATTACTTGCTGCTATTTATGGTTCTAGACTTAACTACTCACTCGGCTGCCTTGTTGGTCTGGGCCATGTTGGTACAGGTAGCGCAATAAGGCAGAGTGGTTTGGAAAAGACACGGTTAAATTGGTTGGTGTAGTATACTTGTGAAGTTTAGGTATGTACACAGCAGAGCAACTCATTTAAGACTTGAGTGAAGAGAATGTTAAAAAAAAAGGCTAGAAGAGACAGTTCCATCTGCCATCTTTTTCCCTAAATTAGGAATTGAATCTCTTTTGTTATGTTTTTCCATTATGATTCCTCTGGAAATGGTCAAAATATTACTGTGAAAAGGACCAAATTCTGGAATATCATTGAAAGCTTTTACCTGTATTAGCGCTTTGACATTTTTCATGAAAACTGATGCTAATTTATTCTCCCAGAGTGAAACAAGCTGTTTCTGAAAATGGTTTGTTCTTTCCTATAGCAGCAGTTGCAGGAGGAGAAAGGAGTTGGTGAGATCTTGAGTCTCGAGATACTTGTTGACAACCACCACGTTGTTCCTCCTGTTGTGGATCTGTTTAGTTTTTAGGGTACGTCTGTGTCGAGGTTTCACGTATGGTCCTCGATGCTCTTGCCAATGCCAGGATGCCTCCTCTTTTGACGGTGAGGACAGCACTACAGTTGATCGACTTCCAGCTTTCTTTACCTTGATACCATCTCACCTTCTTTAGCATGTACGTTGGAAAGCTTGAAGTTAAGCATGTGGGTAGTTGACATTGAGCACTCATGCTATGGCTATGCAGAGGAAGCTGCACTGGTCTCAAATTGTGATGTTTTGGGTGCTTACAAATGAGTTCCTGCAGATACTGCTGCAGTAACTCAAGATGTTATTTCCTTGCTAGTCTGCTGACCCCCATTGCCAAAAATTTGTCACCCACCATGAGGAAACTGGTGGAAGAAAACCTGTGCTCATACTTCAGCTGCTTCAGTACAAATTCAGCTTCCCAGTGTAAGTCTAGCTCAAGAATTTAAACTAAGATGCTGGACTTTGAAAAGCTGAGGTATGTGCATGTGTTGCCTTCTGTTGGGAGTTGATTTGGGGAGAGAAAAACAGAAGCGAGAGTAGTGATTTCTTAAACCATGAAGCAAGCTTTGCTAGAGCTTGTTTATTAGTATATATCAATTTACAAAATATTTATTGAAGTATTAAGGTAATATAGGAAGAAACCGGCACATATGTTTGCTACAGGAGAGTCAGTAGGTCCGTCACAGGTTAAGATGCTACATGTTTTTAAACTTTGTTTCACATGTCTTTGAAGGGAAATTCAGTAATTTCTGAGAGAGGTTCCCAGGGGATATTTTTCTGTTTTCCATCTCCATCTTTCTTTGTGAAAGTCTTAAAATGCAATGGGAGGACATAGCAAAAAATGTTGACAGTTTTTCTTTCAAATATTCTCTTATGAACTGGCAATACATTGGGAATATTTGGGGGTATAGGAGCTGGATGATAAATTTGACGATACTTTAGTTGAATTGGCAGAATAAGCATGCATGCTGTTTTAGAAAGAATCTCTCCACAGGGCTGTAATAGCTTGATGCCTTCCTCTTCAGTAAGTCATTTTTGTCAAGTTAAAGGCCAAAATTCAAACTGGCTTGTTGTCAAGGACACTAAGCACAGCAGGCAAAAATCCCCAAGGCTACCCAATTCACAGCATAGATAGATAAAGCTGGCAGAGCATGGTTTACTCGTTTACTCTTCTTCCCCTCCCCCATGAAAAATCCTCTTGCCTGGGTTTTTTTGAGGATAGGGACACTATTACGCATACTAATACAATTTAACAGAAAGTATTTAAATGGAAGGTTTGTTCATCTGTTTGTGGGTACAACAATCCATTATTGTGTGGGGGTAATGCAAAAATAATGCACAATCCCCCCAGTGACTGCGTGGTGCTGCAGGCTGCTCCGCCTTCCAGCTGTGCTCACCTCCGCCACAGCTGGAGGGAATTGTCATGGGCAGAGGATCGACTCCACCATTGCGTCCTGGTGAGCACCAGCCCTTTACGTTGGCTGTTGTGTGATGAAGCAGTTCAAATGGGTTAAGCTCATAATCCTAAATCGTGCTGTTATGACCATAAGAAATGATGGAAAATCCTGTGGAATTAGGTGTTTGTAATAGCTTTGTGTTTTACACTTTGGTTCCTGATGCTCTTGTAAGAATATACAGCAGCCCATTTAGGAATAAAGGGCGATGTTAAACCATGCTATTAACTTCGAGTATTATTGACCACTAGAACTCTCCAGGAATATTATGTGTCCCTGAATGTCCTCACTAATGTGCAGTTTTAGCCATGGTTGGTTCTTTTGAATCGTAGATGTTTCTTTCCCAACTGATTGTGAAGAAGCTCCGCTGAAGAAAATAAAATTTGTTTCTCTCTCTTTCGTAGATAACCTGGTATTATCTTTCTCTTGCAATAGTTTTTGCTTTTACAGTTTTTGCTTCTACAACAAGTAGTAGGTAAAGAAATATTTTCAATAGGATGCAATCTTTTTTCCTCAGATTGATGAGGTCTTTCTAGATACATTTTATTATTGGGAGTAAAATGGCATTTTTATATGAGTGAATTAGGAGAAATAGCGTTTTCTCTGACCTTTTCATATGTTTGCATTTTTGTCTTTCATAAAAATCAGCCTGTTTCCTCTGATGGTTTGACTAAAATAAAATGCATATGTTCTTATCAATTTGAAGTTTCCATCTCTTGTTTACTTCACAAAATGGCAAATTAAATTTGCATGTGTAAAAGTCTATTCTTCTAATTAATCTCCCTAGTTTCCAGGATAGTATATGAAAAGCTCTCCTTTGTACTTTTCTCCTTTAAAATAAAAGTTAAAAACCCATTGAAGATAGTTGCCTTTTTATTTATTTTGAATTCAAGGCAACTACTAACATCAGTCTGAACTCTCTTTTTTCATGGTCCTGACTTTTCTTCCTCACACCCCGAATGTGGTCTGTATTGCATCCCCAAAGCAAACCAGACATTACAGCAGAAAATTCAGTCCCTGTGGTCAGTGTTTTTACATCTTCTAGTACCATAGGGTGTATGACCTGAAAAGTTTATTGAAAAGTAAACATCTTTTGAAATGCATGTGCTCCATTTTCCTGAAGAGCAAAAGAAAAAAAAAGTAGTCCAGACTGCATATGAAAATTAACTGAGTGTATGGAATGTGCTGTTGCTTTAACATCGTTTTTTGACTACACAAGTGCAGAATTTAGAAAAGCAAGGAATTTCAATTTGATTCAGACGTGCAGTGATTGATATACTTCCAGGGGAAGCCTTGTTTTTTATCCTTGCAGCTGATAAGTTTGGGTTTGTTTGGTTGGGGTTTTTTTGCATGTGCAGATGTTTTTCTAAGCATGTGGGAACTTCAGTTTAAACTCAGAATTAAAATGCAGAGGTGTCATATTCTACAAGTAGAAGTCTAATTAGCAGATACCCCATTGTTGAAAAAAGCTTCTTTAGCATTAATGGGAAGAGGATCTGTTAGATTTGGTAAACTTTGGGTTTGGAATCAAATAGGTAAATGTAAGCTAAAGGTCTGATGTCAGCCTTTGAAAGAAAAGTTGGATGAATTTTCTGGGCTCTTGAAATGACATTTACTTCAGTGTCATATATAGTAGAAATTCCAAGCAGCAGGTAGCCGTCATGCTAAGTACTACGATGGGCCTGTTTGTATTTCATGTGTCTGTAAACACCCTACTAAATAGCAGATCAGAGAGAACAGAAATGGCTTGGTGGAAAAAACAAAATACCTGAAGTGTTGGGAATTTGCTTTTGGAATTTGCAGAGTATTTCTGCATACGTAATTTCTCATCTCCCAGCTATTTCTTACTTGAAGCATTTTTATGCTGTGATCTGCTGATGCATTTAACCCCCTCCTGAAACTGTTTTTAAACCAGAGTGAAAATACTTGTGTTGAGGTCCCCCTTTCACAGATGAGTGCTGAAATAAGGTGAGATAAGGTTAAAAGGCATAAGTAAAGTTATGGAGCTAGTAGGTGCCAGCGAGTGGCACAACTGTTTGAAACACTGGTCCATCAGCCTGTGAATGTACTGGAGTTGGAGAAGGGGTCCAAATTGTGAGCTTTTACGCTTTAATGACTGTTCATCTTGGTAGTTGTGTGATGTAACCAAGTTGTGTGATGTAACCACACTCGGGTTTAAATCTCTGCCCCTGCACCTTTTCCTAGATGTGCTATAATTCATTAAATAATCCAACATTAAATTTACTACTGTAAATAGGCTATAGGAATAAATGTCTGGCTTTTTGTAGGACTGACTTCTGCATATTGTGCAATAATGAACTAAAATATGGTATGCTACATGTACAGCTAATGTGCCATAATAGAAGCACCTACATCTTTTCGTCCTTCTTTCCAAGATTTTTAGGGAATTGAATGTTAATAGACTTTTTTCAAGACTTATTAATTAGATGTATCTGCTACAGCACGATAAATGAGCACAGGTATGAGAGTCAGTTGGCCAGCCTGACACCAGTGTGCAACCCCTAGATCTGCTTAGGGTAATGTAATCAGTTCCAATAATTGCGCTGTCACCAGCTCTTATTAGTGGTGCTTTTACATGGTCTAGGAGACTTAGGCAAACGAAACATGTAAATGGGCGCTTTTCTGTGTTGTGTTATTTAGTTTAGAATTAAATACCTTCTCAGCGTTAAAGGTCTGTCTGGTAACAGGATAATACTTCAGTATTAATCCAACAGCTTGGCTTGGACTTGCAGTCACAGTGGTGGCAGTTTTTTAGGGGGTTTTGGGGGGTTGGGTTTTTTTTTTTTAGTTTAATCACAGAAGTAATTTGACTAGTCTACAAATAGTGTTTTGATAAACTTCAATAGAAATTAGCAAACCAGCCATCAAATGGGATTTATAAAAAGTTGCATGGGAAAATGTGTTGTAAGTAGTCTGCAATTCAAGGCATTTCCTTCGCAGGATGCTTATCAAGTCTGCATATGCTACTTTCAAATTGAACTAGAGCATAGATGAGAACTATTTTTGATAGAAGGGGTAGGGAGGGGAAAGAAAACAAAGCCCGGTTGGAAAGTAGTACCAGGGTTTTTTTTACCATTGCCTTAGGATGTAAATCCTACAAGTGTGCAGAGAGAAAACAGACTTTGAAACACCAGAAGGAAGCAGATTAATCTGTGATGTTTGAGATGATGCTGGTAGTGTAAACGTGATTGAAATAGTCATTGTAGGAGTGGTGAGTAAATATACTAGAAACCTTTGGATAAATTGACTTCTCTTTGATAGTCTGTATACCAAGTAAAGACAAAATGTCCTGCTTGTTTCTGTGATGTTTCTTCACTAGGGAGGCTGTATTAAGTGGAGCAGCTGCCAGTTTTATGGACGGTCATGCTTCCAGATGCCTATGTAGAGCTCTTTTTTTATGATAGCAGCAACCAAAGACTCGTGCAGGAGGTCCTGGTCATGGCTGCCAGCCTCTTCTGGGGTGGTGGAATTAAGATGTTGCAAGACCAAGGGGAAAACGATCCAGCAAATATTTTTGCGGGGATTTCTTCTAGGCTGGAAAGCTGATATTAATCAGTTTTCTAGGCTTTCGGTGGTTTCACAAATCAGCAGTAAAACCTGGTACACGGAAGCTGTCTACAGAATTTGGGAGATGGTGCTGCCTTAGTTGACCATCAGGCTGATGGATAAACTTATGGGACAAGCTTAATCTTCTTTCCAGACTGAAAAATTACCAGGATGAAAAAGGGATCGCACTTCTCGTTCTCCTCTAACTTATGTTTGGCTTTTCATCTGGTTTCAGTCAAACTTGATAAGGGCAGAGATGTTAAGCATACCGGGTCTCCAAGACTCCTGAAGATGAGTAGCTTGGTAGAACAAATCCCCCCTCCCGTGGTCCGCTGGAGCTGCTGGAGGGGGCAAAGAGGGGTGCCCAGCCCCAGCCGTGTGGACTGGAGATGTGGAAGGAGCAACCTGGGAGAGTGGGAGAGGAGCTCTGAGGTACGAAGGGGAAGGATATACATGTATTAAGTCCACCACACACCTATAGGTAAATCAGGCTTCATGAATTAAACTCCTAATTGCACAACTAGACCGAGAGTGGTTTGGGGGTTTATTTTCCCCCAGAACTTATCAACATTCTCCAAGAGAAACATCCAGATGACTTTATCAAGCACCTGTAATAACACTCCCTGTATGTTTGTTTTGACTTAGGGGGTTTGTTTTGCTTTTTAATCCAGATGAAATTGTGTGTTAATTCCTTACACAAAGATTCATCTGTGTCCTGTGAGCACGTCGCTTACAGCATCAGCCAATGCATCAACCTCCTACTGGCATTTTTTAATTAAAAGAACAGCACTATCACTTCAAATTAGTGCCACATAGCTTATTTTAGTAAGGAGTGAAATGGTGTTTAAAGGTTTTTCTCTTATGAAAATTGTTTATTAAATTTTGCTCTCTTTCGGTTCTGTCTAGTCATTTGTCATTCAGTATTTGGAGAATATCAGATTCCTAGGTGTGCGAGTCCTGTTAGTGATATGAATGCAAGTAAAAGGCTTGCTTTTAATATCTCAACTATTTGATAAATAGGAATCACCTTCTTAAAAAAAACAAACCAAACAAATATATTATTTTATGGTTCCCACAAAGCAAGTGTTAGCCTGTTTTCAAGTGCATTCCCTGTGTTGAGAAGGTAGTGAAGAAATAGATATTTCTGGGAGCTTCTGTGTCATGAACTGTGAAGAGATGTTTTTTGTAATCCTGTTCAGTGAAACTGTTAGGCCTCCGTTATACTAAATTACTGTGAGAACAAGTAATGTATCCAGCGAGACCTAGCCCTAGTGAGAATTTTCTTCATACAGCATTTCATTTTATCTGCAATATTAGCACTGTTAACCATCCGTGCGAAATGTAATGTATTGAATCTATTTAATCAATTTAAAATGGAAAGCAAATGTCTTAGGCTTTGACTGAACCAGCTGTCCTCATGTATTGTTTTTTTTAGATATTAAATTTTGGACTTTGGATGTGTTAATATAGTAGTTTGATAAAGAACTTTTTGTTTAAGAGATCTTCCTTCATATTTTTTGTTGCCGGATCCTGCAGCCAAGTGGTGTCACTTGCATAAAATCTTATGTCTGAACATGAAACACATACATTAAGGTTGTATAGGAAGAGGCATGGTATCTTTTCGTTCCAGTTCCAGTTTATTTATATAGTACCTTTGATCCGAGGTATCTCAGAGCAGTAGTGGGATTATAATTTATTGATGTAATGGACACTGACATTTTGTACAAGGAAAACAGCAAACAGTTGCTGTTGCAGGCAAAGTGATGAATGTATAATGTTGAGAAAATTGTAACCAAACATCCTGGTCAGAATAATGCACTGAAACATTTTCATCAAGATCCCAGCCTTTGTGACTGCAGATTCACTTGGGATTAGAAAGGGGGTTTCCTTTATTGAGTAGTTTGCAAGTTGTTCTTAAAAAAAACTGCCAGGGGTGTGGGGGAGGTCCACATATGTTGCTGTTAAGCTACTGCTGAGAAACTGACTTTGCAATGAAAGTGTTTATTTTTTTAATTAAAAAAAAAAAATCTTAGAATGCTACACGCATGCTGTATGTTATCTGTTTTCATTCTAAACTCTATTTTTATTTTGCTCTCTGAAGCCAGTCTATAACTAAAACATTCTTAGCATCTTTTGGCTGGAGATTTACTCAAGGACGTTTTTCATCCTGCTTTCAAGAAGATGGTTCCAGCCTTTCTTGAAGCTGCTCCAAAGGAAATTTCCTTCCTCAGCGGATTCGGTGACAATGAGGGAAGTCACTGCTTACGATCCAAAGGCTTAGTGACGTCCTCCTGTTCTTGTCATGTTCTACTACACTTAATCTGAAAGCAAATGGAAATATTTAACATAGCTAGATGGTACAGGATAAGGGTTGGAGTCACTCTGTATCCATGATGTTAGTTCTGCTTGAGCTCACTCAACTCATGAGTTGGTTGTTAGCAGAATAATGTGGATAAATGTTTTATGGGCATGAAGGAAAGGGACTGTGTCAATGTCCATAGGCAACAGACCTCCCTCCCCACCTTCCGACTAAATCGAAGGGTATTTGCCGTCGCGGATTGGTTTTTCTTGCTCAACCATAGATTGGCTCTGACCAGTCTGTTTGTTTTGTCGTTCATCCCTGGTGACTGTCAGTAGCACTGGGCTGAATAAACAGAGACTATTGATCAAATTTGAAGTCATTAACTTGGCAGTTTAAATAGATGCTGTCCTATATAATTAGAACAAGGGAGTAACACATAGGCTGATACAGCTTTATTCTGAATAAAAGGCTCCTTTTCATGAATCTTGTTTGGTGCTATTCAGCTCTCAGTTTTGTGCCTTCACGTAGGTCACACAAGAATTAGACATTTCGTTTAAAATACCTAAAGTGCAGAGGATGGCTTTGCTTGTGTAAGAGAGCGATGACACTGATATAACATGGATCTGCTAAACTTTGATACCAATTGGAAATCGTGTTTGGAGGAAGGGGGTGCTGACGTGAGGTTATTGGTTAACCACATCCAGCTAGACCGTGTCTCGGGGAGGAATACCGCTCCGAGCAAGCGAGCAGCATGACTGCCAGCTCTGAAGCAGTAGCGGTTTTTGATTGTCCATCTCGCTGCTGCTCAGCTGAGAGAAACACATGCCTGTTAGATCTGGATGTTTATACTCAAACACAACGGGTGATTAATTATTTCTGAAGGAAGACGTTTCCTTTCAATGGCTACTGTCATGCGATGTGCCTGTCAGCCTTCTAAATCATTTTAACATTTTAGATGGAGCATGGCCGTAAGAGACGCCGAGTATTTTGCTGTATGTGTGCTGGACTCCTTGAAGATCCGTTACAGATGACTGGCGGTGTAGCGTGAACGCACCGGCAAGGAGCAGCGATAATATTAATATATGTGCAGCGTGCGCCTGCAGACAGCCCGGTGCTCCTGAGTCACACTGCTGTAAGTCCCTAGAGAGCGTGCAAATTCAGCAGTAGGATGCACACGTATTGACCCACATTTCCTCGGGCAGAGCAGCAGTCACATGCATCTCATTGCTTGGAAATCAGATGAGAACTGATGTAACTTGGTTCATCCAGCATTTGCATGACCCGAGCCAAAGTGCTTTTAGGGATTTACCACTTGTGTGACTAATACGTGATTAGGTGGATTGTAGAGAGTGTGTGTATGTGCTCCTTGTAGACAAGACTTGCTGTATAACAGCAGCAGCAGCAAAAAAGTCTTTTATGCATCATTCTCTTATTGTAGCTTTTAAATAGGACTGGTTATTAAATCAGGGTGGTTTTTTTTTCCTCTACATAAAAGCTTTTGTACTAATTCCTCAAAGTTTGTTACGTAGGGATGTTTTTTCTGCAACCAGTGCACAAATGTCCTATAGAAGAAAATAGTGATTCTGTACTGGGGTTAATAGAAAGAACAAAAGTAGGTGAATGAATGATAAAAATTTGGTTTCCAAAAGTTATTAATATCTCTGTAATTGCAGTCTTTTTTTGGAACAAGCCTGGTTTCTGTCCCGTTCTCCTTTCCCCTCTGCCACAGCTTCCTTATTCCCGCACATACCCACACACAGCCCCCCTCCTTCCCCATTAACTGGTGCCACCGCTGTCACACGCACCCCCTGCGAGCTCAGCAGTGCTGGCGCGGGGCCCAGGCTAATAAGCCGAGACGAGCTTATTGACTGGCAGGTATCCAGCATCGCCGCTCACCTTTTAGCATCGGTGCCCTTCACAAATACAGTTGTGCATTTGGGGCTTACTGTGTTTTTTTCGTTTGTAAACAAGGAAGGTTTAAGCAGAGCTCTCTGAAAAAAATGAAGAAAAAAAAAAACACATAAAGAAAGCAGAGAGCAATTTGTAACATCTTGGGTGGATGTTAAAAGGGATTATAACTGCCTGAATAATCACAAAACAAACTACTGAAGATTTTAGAGTTGAAAATTTCCAAGAATTAAAAACAATATTCTAAAAGAGCTGATGTACTTTACTCAAAATCAGAAGTGTTGCCAAGAAATTAATTTGGGTGAACACAAGTTTTCTTTCCTCTTCCTGAATTTAAACTTTGCACCTTTATTTTAGTTTTTGTATTGGAAATTTTTCCCTTTTCGTAGCTAAGCACTTAATCAGCCTGAATTATTTTTTAAATTTTACCGGGACAGTTAAGCTGTCTTTTTTCCAGTTTTTTGCATGTGCCTCTTGAATCGTCTGGAACCTGATGGATATAATTTGAATATGAAATGGTAATGAAGACAAAAATAGATGTGTGGCTGTATTTTGCCCAATGCCAGTACGCAGAGTTGCTGTAACAGCCTTGTGGTTCGTGTTCCTGCAGAACACCGGTCTGACGGCAGCTGCTGCAAGGGCAATCCTCCTCCGTGCCGATCGTGGGGTCCTGTGCCCATACCAATGACCAAGCTCTGCTCAGCCCAGCTGAATGGACTTGGAAAAAATACTGGATTGTCCTTTATGTGAACCCCTGCTGCTTTCTCAACATATGGCGTCAGTTGTGTGCGACAAATAAAACTGCTCACCTCCTCTTTAGTACAGATTTGCTACAGCAAGGTATCCAAGTGCTATTTTGAACAACTCTGGCTTTTTTTTTTTGCGGTGATAGCTTTACTTGACTGAGTATTTTTAAAACAAATGCGGTCTTCCCCTTTTAGTCATCTATACTGTCTGTTCTGTATTGACAGCAGCTGAAACCCAGCAAAAGAATGGAGGTTAAAACTGTTCACCAAATACTACATGTACAAGAGCTGGTAACAAGGTATTCATCAAGAAGAGAAGTCAGTAGAATGTTTTAATTCCATCTAGCTTGAGCAATTCCTACGCTTTTCCCCACAAGAGACCAAAAGCATTTATACCTCAGTACTAAGACCCAAGTTAGGATCAAAACTTCATTTATTATGGGCTATTAGGCTATGCCACTTCTTTCCAGCACCAACTCGATCTTGAAGATCTGTATGTTTGTTATCCTCAGGTTGATAATGACAGCCTGGGGAGCTATGGGAAGAAAGAACTACTTCTGAATGAATTCCAGCTGGTTCAATTTTTGGCTGTCCATTCACTAAGTAGCCTAGAACAAAATGAACTCATTGCTGTAGGCTTTTGTACACCGTTAACTCTTCACTGAATATTGACTTTCACCGCCCTGATTTTTTAAATCTGAGCTCGCTCTCAGTCTCTTCAGAAAGTACTACTCTATCTCATCTGTTTGTTATCATGCTTACCGCAAAACGAACGACAGATCTGCTAATAAAGAAGGCAAAAGCTGAGGGAGCATGAAAAAGTTTCTTTGGCAGTGAGGCCCATAGCTTTGAAAAGCTTTATCTGACAACACTTGAGGCTTTTTATGTTTCTATCCAAACATGCCAAAACGCACTTGGCATACCTCAGTTAAAATACAAGCATGGAAAACAACTAGATGCGCTAGAAATTAGGGAAAGTTTGTAAGTAATTTGTTAACCTTAGGTATGTGGTTTTAAAGCAATGATACTGTACTGATGCCTTGTTTGAAAGAAAGAATGCTTTTCATTTACTTGCAAAAAAATTTGGGGTGTTTACTGTGCCTCTTGAAAAGTCATCCAGTACCTGTTGGAATTTGTGCTGGCAGCAGTTGCTGAAGTTGTCAGTAATGCTAGAAGAGGTGCTTGGTAAGTGCTACTCTTTACAGTACATTTCTAGCAACTGCATGTTATAAGATTGTCCAGTTATTAAATGCAAAATGTGTCTGAGTTTTACCAAAACAACTTAAACCCAGTGCACTGTTTTTCTTGAGGCTTGTTCTTTTTATGTACCTAATATTCTATAGGCTAAATTTCTTTTTCTTGTGGAATTTCTGTATTGGAGATTCTTCACTTGAATGTTTCAGAATGAACGAAAACATGGATTCGTGAATATTGTGACCACCGTGGTGGTCATCAGTGTTTTATACATTTAACTGCAACTTCTAAAAATTACTCTGGCAAAACATGTTGTTTCTTATTTTCAATATTTTTAAAGATTTTTTTTCCCCATTTTGCTGGCAGTTAATTTCAAGATCAGCAGTGTCCTAGGTCACCTAAGCAATTCTCTTGCCAGCTTCCTGTTCTTGGTTCACAGTGCAGCTTTAGTTTAACACTGAGTTGAGCAGTCCTACTTTGGCCAGAGCCAAACCTGTATATTTAGCTTTAAGGCAATGTTCCATGTGAGTTGTTTAACTAAAACTCTTCTACTGATACATTTAAGCCCTCATGGGATGAACTAATAGTTTACATAGTTTACAACTTACACATAACTTAACGCCATTCATTTTTTAAATAACAATGTTCTTGCTTTTAAGCAATCTACTTAGAGCTTGATGAAAACCAGACATTAATTTTGTACTGTTTATTAAAATGTCCCCATTGGAAACTTTTGTTCCTATAAAGTTGATTTTGTACCTTATTTAATTGCAGTAAGATATCAAAGAAGTGAAATACTGGTTCTGGAAAAACAAATCTCAGTTCTTAAATTGAGATGTGTTAAATTGCATTTGTTTTTCCTCCTTTACAATCGTGTTTAACATTGAAATTGCTTTGTTGAAATATTGACACTACCTGTATGTGAAGGGATGTAAATACCAGCCACTCTTTGGAGATACAAACCATATGTTTTAGGTATTCAACTGAAAAATCTGCTTTGCTTTAGCTTGGAAGTTTTAGACTTTTTACTGTTTGACAGAAATTCAGTGTTTCTATTGAAAAATTGCTTGGCTGTATCTAGTCAACCTTTGCCAGGATTTTCAATACTGAGGTTTCTGCTTTCACAGGTTTTACATGTTTGCAGTGGCAGGTCAGTCTTTTTTTTCTGCTTTCTGCAAAACAAGCAGATTATTTTGAGGCAAGACAATATGTATATGAAGAGAGCTGGAGATAATACTGGGTTAGAAAGTACAAAAGCTGTGTGTTCTGTTCCTATAATTTCAAAAATGTTTTGCTCCATGGACAGGACCCAAGGCTGGATCTGTTTTAATTGGTCTGATTGCTTGGGCTTTCTACTAATTCTAGGTATATGGTAAGCATCCACAAATGTGTTGCTTCTGGTTTTGGTCTCTCGTCCTGTACTTTTTCCTCCTTTATAAAGCAGCAGAGAGCAGTTGTGCAGGTTTTCCTCACGGACTTAGGAAATTAATGTCTTGTAAAAGCTCCAAGTCCATTAATTGGATGATGTTTTGTGGGGGAAGAAAAGCTGCTGTTAATACAGAAATGTACTTGTAACTTGAGTCTCACAAACTGGTTATAAAACATATAGTTGTAGTAGTGGTGTGGGTAGCCCCATAGAGAATATCTGGGAAGAAGGGGAATCTAAATTTCTGTGGTTTATAGTGAACTTAATATTTATTGGAAAAGCCTTTTATGTACTGAATTAGTAAGCAAATGATCAGCTGCACGGGAGAGTCCTTATAAGCTTCTTTTTGGTAATGAAAATAAGGTGTTTAACGCTTTATACATGTAACTTATGAAAGTGGAGATCAGAGACACGTTATATGAAACACACCTAAATTAAATGCTGACTGAGCAGTAGACTGTGCTGCACAGGGGCTCTCATTCTCTGTTACAGGAGTGTCAACTATGTGTAATTTCTGCCGAAGTAATATCTAGAGTGTTTGGGTGGGGTTTTTTTCTATATTTGATTAGTAATTCACTATTGTTTGTCTAGCATTTTGCAGGGAAACAAATCTATATGTCTGAACAATTGGACGGTATTTCTAGAAAGGGCCTTTTGTTTACTGGGAGTATGGGAGAAGGGCTAGGTTTGAGTTTGATCCCCAGCTCTGCCTGGAACCTGTTGTGAGCAATGTTAGATTGAGTATATGGTCCTGTTAGGTGTTGACATTTGTAGAGATTTGAAAAAGGTGCTTTGAAAACTCCAAGTGTTAAAAGTGCAAAATATTTTTGGCAATCTTAGTAAAATTCAGTTTGGAATCTGAGTTATGAGTGCATGTGGGTGGAGGAACATGTTTTTCATGCTTTAGGAATTTTTTTCCAGATGCTTTTTCAGTGCTTGGGTAACTATAAAAGCTGAGTATTAAGACTTCAGTGTAGATTTATTCCTTAGTTTTAATGTAATTTAAGAAAATTGAGCCACATAGTTTTGTGGTGTGTTTTTATTATGGTGATGATGTCGCACAGCACAAAATGTGAACACAAGTATGTGCAAGCTGTGCAGATAAGCCTATCTTGATAGACACGACTTGCTTGAAAATATGAATTATTCAATGCAAGTGCACGTCGTTAGAGATACAAGAGATGTAAGGGAAGAAATCCAGAATTGTGTTGACCCCAGTAACTATAACTTGCACAATGAAGTGTAGAGTAAATGTAAAATGCCATTTTGTATTTCCAGTAGGAATTTTGTCATTGAAATTGTTTTGTTTCACTGTCAGCTGAGGGATTGTATTTGCCCTGAGAACAAGATACTATTCTGTGTAGTTTTAGCAGAAATTTTGAGTTCTTTCCAGATATTTCTATTTCTTACTAGCGTATAGAGAACCTGATACTATAGCTGAAGCCTGAGTGTATACTCTGTTTTCAGAGAGTTGGGAGACCATTTTTGGACACTTTAACAAAGGAAAAACTTGACTGAATTTGGTAAATCCCTCTCTCTCTACAAAATTATTATTCCACTTGGTTGTGGTTCTGGCAGATGTGTTGGTGGGGGTGGAGGACTGAGTTTTAAAAACCATACAGTCAATATAAATGACTTTATGTTCTGTTAACATTTCTCTGGTAAGACTGTGTAATTGATAGGGTGTTTTTGAGAGTGTAAAATGGCAATAGTAATAATTGACTTACCTCTTGAATTCCAGTTGTCAAAGAAAGTGGTTGTGCTTTGAACGTGTTGGGAGACAGTCTGCAAAGAAAAGGTGCAAGGATGTGAGGGAGGACAGTGCTTCAAGGGCATCTTCTTGATGACAGAGGAGTCTTCATCAGTTACGGTCTCACTCTTGCCCCAGCATCTCTGGCTGTATTCTTTACAGCTTTGCAGTCACTGCAGAGCCAAGAAGAGTAAATAACTGAAGGTGGTGAAGCAGAAGTTTATGAAATGTTTGCCCTAAAAAATAAACTTAAAAAAAAAAAAGCCCCTGGAGGTACAATTTGAGTGAGAAATAGGAACTTAATGTAGCTGGAATTTGCCCCACGTACCATGGGGCAAATAAATCCCATGGGCAGCTTCTGCTTTTGGAGCTGAGGCTGGGCTGAGGGCATGTCTGTAAGACTCAAGCAGTCGGGGATGCTTGGGTTTTATGTCTACCTAGGAAATAGGAGACTATATAGAGAATATGAGAAGGTTCTTGGCCTGGATTAGAGGAAGGCATAGCAGAGTCATAAGAAAACTGATGTAATAGCTAGGATTTAATGAAAGATTTAATCTGGGAGGTAGCCTTTATATCAGGCATTTGTTATGGGTGAGCAGAGGGGGAAGAAGAGAAAGAACAGTTAGTATGAGGGATAATTGGATAATGCTTATTTCCACCTCTCTGATTTGTGTGCCTTTCTCTGATTCTGTACATCAGCATTCATTCAGCTTCCTATTGATCTCCCTTTTTCATCCCTGCAAAGTTCTTGAACCTATTCCATAAGTCTTAGTGTTTCTCCAAGTTTTACATCTCAGTCAGTTCATTCTTAAACTTGCTTTACTGGTTTTGTGTTGCACATGGTCTCGGTTAACTGGGAATTTAATGAGTCTTGTTCTTCCAATAGTCCTGTGCTGGTTTTTAATGACTTGTGTTACTGCGAGCTAAATCAGCCCTTGCTGGTGTGTATATGAAGACTTACTGTTGGTCAGTGCCCAGGAGGATTTTTCAGTTTGAGTAATTCTTAGGAATCCTGGAGATGAAACTCTTCTGTTCTGTCAACTTGGTATTGTTTGCACTACGAGGACTGACTCTTGTTCGTGACTGGTTTCTGCTTAGGTAGGACGGAATTTTGATTCCTGGCTAAGTAGATACTTTAATGACATGTTAATGGACTAATAAAAATGGCTTTTTCTGGGTGTGTGGTTTTTTGAAGATCTCTTCAAAGTTGTCTAGTGTTTGCAACTGGCTACATGAAGCCAAGTTCCAACCCACGAGGAAAGCATGCCTTGAAAAGAGGCTTTGATTTTTACTGCAGCCTACACAAAAGGGCCACAAAAAGGCTTCGTGTATCAAATCTAGCAGCTCTTTGAGAATTGAGGTTTTTTAATGAAGCACTGCTTTAATCTGGTAGTCAAGGTCTGTTTTAGCATGAGTTCAGGCAGAGTCTTCCAATGTCAGGGCAAGATGGACGCTGGTCCTGAAGCCTGAGGGGTCTCAGTGTTTTTTTCGTTGCCTTACATGTCAGCTTGCAAATCTCATTGGCATCATAATGCTAAGATTGTTAGTGAAGGCCACTCAATGTACACGTCGGTATAAAATTAGTTCTGTACAGCTAATTGGTTTATTTGGGAAATGTAACGGAAGACTTCAGTTTTGTTTGTCTTTTCTCTGCATGCTAGGCGCTGCAGTGATTCAGATTTGGTTACTGAGAAGTTAAAGCAGTCTGGATTTATGCATTTCAGTCTCAAGCAGACGAAGAGAAAGACCAAAAGTATTCCTAAAGCAAACAAAAAAAGGACTAGAATAGAAACCTTGGCCTTTGTGGTGACAATTTAAACTCCAATTTGTGAATTGTGAAAGTGGTATATTTCAGCTAGCTGTAAAGAAACTGCATTTTTACACACTTGGTGCCTTCAGCCATCTTTCCTTCCCCAATAAGCCCTTTCTCTTGTACCCTACCAAATAAAAATGATCATTACCCTTAAAAAAAAGCAGAACACTTAAAATCTTCATGGGTTGCCTAGTAGTAGAAATAAAAATAGACATTTATCTGCAGTGAAGTCTCATTTAAAGTTATGTGCAGAGAATAGGAGCGGTAAGCAGAGTCATTCATAAAGGCGGTTCAGGAGAGCTGGCTTGTGGTATTCGGGGTATTTTCCACAAAATACACCAAACCCTTTGGATGAGACATGATTCCACATAACAGATTCAGCAAAGATTTTAATTGTGGGTCACAGCGCTTTGGGGTGTTAGAGCAGTATGTGGTAAATAGCTGATGTTTGCTTTTTTCTTCTTTTTGGAGGCTTTTTTACACTTCAAGCACATTATTTTTGCCGTGCAGCCTTCTGAAAACTATTTTTCAGAATGGCAGGATTTTTGCTGTAGAAACCAGCGTGTAAGCTGGCGTGCAGAGGGGGCTGTCCTGGTGTCATACAGTAGAGCTGAAGCAACCCTACCTCCAACACAGCTTACCAGCTTCACAAGTCAAAAGCTAGGCAGACTTTGAAGCATTAGCAGAGATATTTCCATTACTTGGATGCATCAAATTTGACCTGTTTTGCGGCCTTTTTTATTTTTCAGTGGTATGCAGTAATTTTGGTTTCATTTTATGTCAAGATCTTTATTCCCCTCTCCTCCAAAGCCTCATTGTTCTTTGCTTCTTGCTTATATCTTAAAACAAACCAACCAACCTGTAATGCTTTTAATGATTATGCTACATATCTCTATGATTAAAGATGGTCTACACAGAAGTAAATATTAAGTAAAGTCCTTTCTACGTCATCAGCCTGCTGGCCTGTGTTTATCTTCTGTCAGAAAACAAAACGAATGTATCCTGGAATCTAGCTGCCTGTTTGCACAAGCACAAATGATTAACCTGGAATATCAAAGGGAAGGCCAAAGATGGCTGAAAGGTGTATTTGCTAGCATCGTTCAGTATGACCTTCCCCCCCTCCTTTCCTAAGGAAGATGTGGACGTACTGCTGATTTGTCTTGTCTTCAGAATTAACCTGAGTACTAAATTGAAGGCCATCGTTAGCTCAGATCCTATCCATGTGTAAAAGTCCTTGATTTGAGCAAGGAGGCTCTTACCTCTAACTCACAAAGTGTGAATGAATGCAGTCCCAGGTGCAAATTTGCCTGCTATTTTGCATTGGTACAGGCTGGGACCTACGTAATATTTTCATTGCTTACCTTTTTTTTTTTTTTTTCCTCCCCCCCCCCCCTTCTTTTTCCCCTAGGTCTCAAAACATGCCTACCTAGTTTTTACACTGTGCAGCTGAAAACAGTTGTAGCATATTAGCACCATGCAGCTGAAAATCGTTGTAGCGTCTCAGCAGCGTGCTATGGGATGGGGTATGGTGTATGTGAATAAATCCGGTGTTGATGCAGAGACAGCAATGTGAGGACTCTCTTGCAGACTAGCAGCCATTCTTTGAGCGCTGACAATTCAGAGGGAAGAACTTGGCCACGAAGGCTTTGATTTTGTAGGCTGGGTCTGTTTACTTGGGGATGTTTGAAATGGTTCCTCACCCAGGCTGTCTTTCTCTGGCTCCTTTCTGAAAATGCTGGTCTTGCTGCAGAGATAGGTGTCTCGGTGATGAAGCAGCAGCTTTCTGATGCAATTCTCGGCTGGGTTGTTCAGACATTGGTGCCACTTTGTGCCTGCCTTACTACACCC
This sequence comes from Haliaeetus albicilla, assembly GCF_947461875.1. NCBI lineage: Eukaryota > Metazoa > Chordata > Aves > Accipitriformes > Accipitridae > Haliaeetus > Haliaeetus albicilla. The sequence continues at coordinate 22,263,715 of NC_091504.1, read as the reverse complement.
GTCTGTAGCTTGCTCCTGCGGCACCTCCTGAACCACAGCAGATGATTCATTTCTGCTTTGGAAGCAGGGTGGACAACCGGGGGCTGGCAGAGGAACCGCTCAACTCGCTCAAGTTACATCTGCATTGAAGACATCCCCAGGGTGAATACTCACTTTGTATAAGGCTCGTCCTTTCTTCACCTCCTGCCAAATATGCTTTCACACTAGTACTTTACCCAGCTGGCTAATTTGGCCTTTGAAATTATCTCAATAATGTCAGGTACTTAAAAAAACATTCCCATCCCTTTATAAATATTATAATCTAGATGTAAAGACATTGTTTCAGTGTTGTTTGGGATCTGTTGTATTAAAAAAAAATAGTTCTTCAGTGCTGCGCAGCAATCCAGAGCGGAGTATAAACAAATACTATGTCAAGCTGAAACAAGTCGGTTGACTTTGAGAAGGCAGAATGTAAATGCCCAAGTCAGGAGAATTAGTACCTTCTGTAACATTGCAGCAAATGTGGGGAGATTGCTCCTGCTGACAAGCCCTAAACCTTTCTTGTTTAAAAAGAAAAACGAAAAGAAAAAGCACTTTGGAAAAGATGGAAAGTAGGAAAAGGGAGGGTTGTGCAAAGCTTGTGCAAAGTGTGTCTCAGTTGCCTGGTTTGCAGATAAGTATCCATCCCATTCTCCTCCACCGACTCTGATGCAGGGATAAAATTGATAACTTTTTAAGCCTTTGTAGCTAAATCTATCCAAGTTCACAGGTTTGGGGCTTGAAGTAGCAGCGGTCAGATCCTGCTAGCAGTCTTGCTGAAGTCCTGTTGGAGACAATGCATTTAAGAAGCAAATCTGGCGTATACCCAGCTTTACAGAGCAGGGAGGGGCAGTCTGCTCTGCCGACGGCATGGTTTCACGTCCAAGTCTCCCGTTGCTGACCTTTGTCACCTGTTTCTTTACTGGAATTTAGAAATCTATGGCTTTTAAGTGATAGAGCACTTGACAATATCTTTTTGCTCTAGTGGGTTTAATATGCACATAGTGGAACAGAGCCAATGGCCCATCTCGGGCAGCCTTATTCTGGAGATTGCTCCATAAAGGTTTATTTCGGCTATTAGCTGTTGTGCCAATATTTTTCTTACAAGAAAGAGTAATGATTTTTGCAACCTAAAATTGAGGGTTTCACAGGCTGCAACTGGAAAATTGGCAGCTGCGCTCATCTACTGTAAACCGAAAGCCTGTGGCAGAGGCAGAAGAGTTAAATGAAAAAATATAATTCTTCAATAATAGCTTTAGAAACTCATGCTGCTAGTTAGCTCTAGAAAGCACACCTGAAATATAGAATAAAGGTAATAATTATATAGTCAGACTATATGCAGATAGTTACAGATGGCATACTTTTCCAGCTCAATGTGTTCTTAAAATTGGGGATGGGGAAGTAAAATGACTTATTTGATTTTAAAAAAAGAAAAGCTCCACCACTCACAAGAGCTTTAAAAGTCATTTTCGCTAGTACCAGAACATACAAGTTCTGATTTTACCTGTACTTATTCCCTGTTTTTCTGGTATTTTTTATTTCTGAAGCACTCGCAACAGGAAGAGGAAATTAAAGGTTGCCCTGTCGTGCTTCCATAGAACAGCGGATGACAGTTCTGTAATCCTGTTTTGTTTCAAATTGAATTGCCATAGTCCTGCAGACTTCTCTTTTTTGGTCAGCTGTTTAAAAAAAATACAAGAGAAGCTTTCTCTGATTATGCAGTTTGCCAATGTAAGAAATAAGTAATTTTTAATCCATTCTAAAAATAGTTTCCTGATGTGGCTGCTTTAATTATTACTAAGACAGAGGATTTGTGTATTTTTTTCCATGAACATCTGGGTTAAAGAGTGGACAACTTTGGTCCGTTTGCTTGATGTGAGGTGAGGCAGTTTTTATTCTGCTAGCTGTTAGGTGGGGAACATTGCTCTGGAGTTGTGAGGTGGAATTCTCCTAGAAGTGTTTAAAAAAAGAAAAAAAATTGCCATATCTTTGCTACCGCATCTTCACTTTCCCCAGTATAGGGTTAAGGTGAGGCTGAGTGTAAGTAAGTCAGGAGTAAGGTGTGATGGAGATGAGGAGGAGAAATGGTCTGTACCAGGGGAAATGGCCATTTGAGTATCTTCTGAGCATTCATTCTCATGCTGAAAGATCAGAACTGGGTAGGAAACAGACTACCTCAAAAATAGTTAGGTCTTTTATAGTTATCTTCCTTTCTTGGATCCTAGTTTTAGATAAGTTAGAGCTCTAATGTTTTCATCTTTGGCTCTGTAGTTATTTTTCCTGGCCTGTTATAAGAGTTTAATGGATACTGAACAATTTGGATTGCTGAGATCATACTCAGCAGTCCTTATTGAAGTCCTTATTGTAGCTGGTAATAGACCTCGTAGAAATGGAGATTGATGTGAGTTTCCTGATCTAATTTTTGCTTAAACTACTGTGCTATTTAGTAGAATTGGAAAGGGGAAAATGATGTCTAATTTGTGGCCCTTTCAAAGGAAAACATCTTGATGCAATTTTTTTTCTGGTATATTTTTTTTTCTCTTGAGTGAGGTCCTGTCATACTTACCACAAACCCTTTTTGTATTTGCAGACTGCTTATGCTGTTATAGCATACCTCCTATGTTTTGTTTTACGATGTGTTGTGTACCTTTTGTGTGCAAAGAGCAGGAGGTTGCACTGTGTTTGATGGGACTTAGCATAGAGGTCTCATCCAGGAGCCCCATAACTGTTCTTGGTTCAGAAACTGCTTAGTCCTTATTCTAAAATGGGTGGGTTCTGAAACAACAACAAAAAAAATCTGGCTTAGCATTTGTGTAAGTATGTGGTATAGAAAATTAGGAGGTTTTAACACAGAGGGACGTTCATTAAATCTTCTGTGTATTGTAACAATAGAACAAAAGCAGCAAAGGAATTTTTCTCTTTATGTGAATTTTTATCTAATGAAAACAATGCTCACATTTAATATTTGGCTGGGTTTTTTATGAATTATGATCAGGTAGTATTGCAGCTGGTATGATTGCTGGAAAGGTTTTTTTTATGGTTTTAAGATTTCTTTATCTGATATTTTGTTTTGCAGTATTATGTGCCAAGAATCTTGCAAAGAAAGATTTCTTCAGTAAGTATGCCCTAATTGTATAACTTTCTGCTCTTGATTAATCAGATTTATTTGTGGATTGTGCATTACTGTCGTAGCTCATCCATTTGTTCTGTCGTTCCATTCTTGCAGTAGCATTGCATTACTACATGAGTACACGTTACCCTGTACTGTATTTAGATAGCATAGACTCTAGGGTTAGAAAGACCAAGGACTCTCAAATTCTGGTTGAAAGTCTGGCTGATGACACCGCAGGCAGGTTGCTGCTTATAATTCTGTGTTGTGGGATACCAAGAGCATCAATCTCAAAGGGGGCTTTATTTGTAAAGAGTGCCAAGGGTAGAGTAAGATATCCCAGTGCTGCAGTCTCCATATTATGTTAGGGACTGAATAAGAATGACTACTTATCAGTATGCATGGGTTACTTAAGCACTGTTAAATTAAGCGCGTTTAACCTTTTGTTTTCTAAAAAATTTAACAATTTATGGCAGATACCAATCTGTATGACAAAAGTACATTATCTAATTAGGAACTCAATTCCCTATTTTGGATTTACTAAAATAGTTTTAGGATAGTGGCAACTTTCCTTTCTTGACAGGGGGCGGAACACAAGTGGGAGCTCATGATAGCATTCTATTGGAAGAAACAATCTAAAAAGTATTATGTTTCATAGCACCTTTTCCCTTCTACAGGACTTCCTGACCCATTTGCAAAAATAGTTGTTGATGGGTCAGGTCAGTGCCATTCAACTGACACTGTGAAGAACACACTGGACCCCAAATGGAACCAGCATTATGATCTGTGAGTTGTTGATAAAGTCATAAGTAAAAAATATTCCAGGGATTTATCTAGTAAAGAGAATGCAAGTTGTTGGCACTGCAGCTTCACTTTGTATTAGCAAGAAGAGTCACAGTTGCTGCGGAGGACTGATTTTTTGCAACAAGAAATTACCTGTTAATAAAGGAGTGGTACTTTGCTTTTAGGCATTTGAATTTGGAAATATTTGTGTGTCAGGTACACAGCACAACTGCTTAGAGTAAGCTCTATTGGAGCAGTGCAGCCCAGCTTTTACAAAAGATTGTCCTTGTTGTAGTGATTTATTTTTTTCAAAGTATTAGAAACATAAATTTTAAAAGTTTTGTACATTAATCAGCTTGTTGCATAGCTTTTAATGAGGCTGTCTGTAGTTTAATTCATGCTGCAGCAGTAACAATTTAACATGTTGTGTGAAATCAGTGCAGTAATTCATTAATAACACCATTTCAGGCTTAAGCACTTCTGTATTGATAATAAAGCAGCATACCAATGCACTAAAATGTATCAGAATTTGTACCAAATAAAGCATAAATTCTGTGGAGTAAAAAGAGGTTATTTTTTCTATAATTACTCTTCTAATATATATTTTTCTAGATATGTTGGGAAGACAGATTCCATAACCATCAGTGTATGGAACCATAAAAAAATCCACAAGAAACAGGGAGCTGGCTTCCTGGGGTGTGTCCGACTCCTCTCCAATGCCATCAGCAGGCTAAAAGATACTGGATGTAAGAGCAATTTCTATCTGGTGCAATCAAGAACCTTCAGTGCCTTGTATCTGAGTAGTGAATAGTATTCCCACCCACCCCTGGTGTTTAGTTAATCTTCCCTTTTCTCATTTGCAGACCAGCGTTTGGATCTATGCAAACTAAATCCCACAGATACCGATGCTGTACGAGGCCAAATAGTGGGTAAGAATCCTCTCAGCTAAATGTTCATCTTCTTGAGTAAATACACTATCTGGACAAATGTTGTATTAAAAAAAAACAAACCTGTAGTCATTATTGCTTCTGTGCCTTTTCTGTGTTGTTTCTTCTGACTTTAATGGGATTAAATTACATAACCTGAAAATTTTCATTGTACTGCTCTGTAGGAGTTTGTTTTCTCTCAGTTGATAACGGGAAACAATATTAAAAAGAGGGAATGCATCTGGTAAGGTTTCTAATGCAGTTCCGGAAGGGTAAATGTTACTGTGAAACTGATTGCATTTGGACCAAGGTGACAGGCAAAGAGAATTTTACCTGGAAAAGAGGATCTGGAGGAGTTAAAGAAATTTTGCAAACTGCTGTTTTAATACCTTTGACTCATGTAACCGATTTTCAAATTTCAACAAGTCAGTGCTAGTTTTATGGCTAATTTACCCCATTTTACTACCTTCTGCTGCCCCCCACCCAACCCAAGCTTTTCATTGATACGGTAATGTATTCGGCAAACCCCAAATTTTCACTGTAATGTTGACATCTAGTGGTGAGTAATTTCTTTCCAGCTTAGCTTTCTGGATCCTCGTGAAACGCAGATGTAGAACCTGACATGTTTGATATTTACAGAAATAGGCTCAGCTTAAGTTTTGAGGGGGTGATGCCTCTGGTTTTGCTTCTCCCTTTTTAAAAAAATCAGTAATGCTTTAGGGTTATAGAAGGAGTTTTGGTAAGTGGTGTGCTCTTGTGTGTAGGATATAGTTCTCCTTAATTTTTACCCTGTAAAAATGTGGGGGTTTTGTCTTTATGTTGTTTTTAAGGGAACAGTTGTTCTTTTATTATTAACTTGTGTTTTGTTTTTTTTATTTCAGTCAGTTTACAGACACGGGACAGAATAGGCACAGGAGGTTCTGTAGTAGACTGTAGAGGGCTTTTGGAGAATGAAGGGTAAGGACTGTTTTCTTTACACTTAATTAGAAGAATAGTTTATATGTGGAAAGAATGTAATTAACACTAAAAATATTAAATATCAGTGTGACTAATATATTGTCTGGGAATACATATCAGGTAGTAAGGTTGTAGCTGGATACTTGAAGAAAATAAGCTCAACTGGATAGGACTTGATATTTTTTGTTACCAGTGCTTCTGGCACTTCCATGGGAAATGTGGGGGATAAAACCATTAAGAAAGTGGCATATCTTGGGTTAAAAGTTGCAGTACTTGAAGTAACGGAGGGAGAGAGAGAGAAACAGTTATTTCTGCATTCACTTCTCTTGTGATGGAAACTCTTGAAGTTTCCCCATTTTCAGACCGGTTTATGAAGATTCCGGGCCGGGAAGGCCGCTGAGCTGTTTTATGGAAGAACCAGCACCGTATACAGACACTACGGGGGCTGCTGGGGGAGGCAACTGTCGCTTCGTAGAGTCTCCCAGTCAAGATCAGAGGCTTCAGGCACAGCGACTTCGGACTCCTGAAGTCAGAGGTCATGTACAAACACCTCAGAACAGACCGCATGGTCACCAGTCGCCTGACCTACCAGAAGGCTACGGTAAGAGTTTTCCAGAACTATAAAATTGAAGTTCTTTTCAAAAGACTTCAGAGAAAAATTCTCCCATTTTAATATATAGATGTGGTTTACCTGTTAGAACATGCAGCATCCACGTGCATCTAATGGTCTGTATTTTGGAAAAGGAACTAAGCAGTGCAGATGGGAGTTTGAGATTGGCTAATTAGCAGTTGGCTACGCCAGGATACACTGAGGGGTTGATGGTAAATTAAACATGAGGTTGTGGTATGATGCTGTTACAGAAAATTCACTGCTAATCTTGGCTGTGTATCTAGGGAGAACGAATGTAAAGAGCTCTTTAAACTAGAGCAGTAATGCTATTTTTTCCTTCCCCCTTGGCATGTTGTGTAGGTTTGAGCCCACATTTGAGAAAAGATCAGGAATATATAAAAGCAACAAAGAAGCCAGTAGTACAGAAGATTAGGGAGGGTGAGATTAAGGAGAATTTAAATCTCAGAAAAGAGCACACCAAATTTAGGAGTAAAGAAATCCAGTTTGGGGGTTTGGGTTGTCTCGAAATCTAAAAATAAAAATGCAAACTAAAACATACTGGTGCATGGATTTGTGAGTTTCAAAAAGAGCACAGAAATGTGTAGTCAAGTAAATTTTCGAAGACAGCTTTTGAGGACAAAACAGTTTATGCTGCAAGAGATCAGGATGATGGCTCAAGTACTTTCTCCTAGCTCTGACAGAAAGATAATATGCTAATGGCTTTGAACAAACTGTTTATTCTGATTTTTTTCAGATTTGTAGTTAAGAATAATCTGTCTTCCCTTTTCATAGAACAAAGAACAACGGTACAGGGACAGGTTTATTTTTTGCACACACAGACTGGAGTTAGCACATGGCATGACCCTAGGATACCAAGGTATGTACTTATAGTTACAAAGTCAGGGGTTTGTTTGGGTTGTTTTTTGGTTTTGGTTGGGATTTTTTTTTTTGGGGGGGGGGGGGGTGTCTATGGCAGTAGGCTGAATCTTTAAAAGCAAAAATCTATTAAATGGCCTGTATAAATTTAAAAGAAGAGCTACGAGCAGAGGAATAGTTTTGGATCTTTCTAGTTACCTTTTCACCAAACATTAACGATTGCTCTTTTTGAAAGAGAGAGTTATCTACTTGTGAATCATGTAAAATGAAAGGGAAAAAAATATGTAGTCCTTCAGGAATTCCCATTTGACAAATTATTCCTAAAATGTCGATATGACTTTTGGTGAAGCTACAGATATCTGAATCTTACCTGAATTTCTTTTTTGTATGAAAACAGTGGACTGCAAATGGAAGAAAAAAAGTGATGACTTTCTTAAAACCATTGTTTCTTGAGTATTGAACTTGTAACTTTTGCTCTAATAGTGCTCACTCAGGTATAACTGAAGCAGAGATTACTTGTCATCTTTAAACTTGAAGTGGTGTTGGGGTTTTTTATGCTTTAGACCAATGATTTGCAGCTAGAAAATTTGAATCCTGCACATGATTAGTTTAGTAAAGCTTCTTTAAACCTTAAGCTGCAGTTAATCCAGGTCTTTGTGACTAAGGTCTGGCGCTCTTCCTTGAGGAGCTCTGAATCTGGGCTGTTTCACTGGACCACCGGCGCACCAGATTCAAGAGTGAAACACAAAGTCTGTTACTCCTTCAGCTGCTGCGCTGGCTGGATAATACATGGATGTGATACAGGATATTAGAAAACTGATATAAAGTAGTGTGGGCAGAAGTGTTGATAAAACCACAGTATATGGAAGGATATGAAAAATAAAGTTGAGAGAGAGAAGATAGCTGATGTTAGATTAGCTAATATCGCTGGAAGAAGAAATTACAATGCTCATTCGTTCACGTCACTCATGTCAGGCTTGTGCACCCAAAGCCTTGTCTCTTCTTCAAGTGGTTCTGGTTGGCCTAATGAAAGGTATTGCTACTTCTCTCAACAAACCTTTGAGCCAGGTTTTCAGGACCAGCAAAGTAAGTGGACACAACAGTATCTTGTGAGTCACAGGTCACTCTTATTATAGTTGAAGGTGGCTTTCATACTACCAACTTGCAGTGCCAAAACCTAACCTTGGCATTTAGCACAGATGTAGGTTAAAACTTGATGTAATCAGATCTCTACAGTACTTTCAGATGCACAGCTGATTGAAACAAATGGTTACAACCATAATCTTCTTTAAGGAGCCTAACAAAGGCTTGTCTGTCTGCCTGTGTACCCCCTGCTGGCTTATACTCACTGGGACACTAATGAAGCCTTTGGTGTACAAAGTGTTTCTACCTTTCTAAAGCCTCTCCATTTACACATTTATACTGATGTTGCACAGTTAGATTTAGGTAAGGAAATATATAGAGTCGTGTCTTCAACCCTGGGTAACAGATGAATCCATGCCAGCAGTCTAAAGAATACTTTACTTAACAATAGCTTTTCCATCTAAAAATAATCTTCAGGTTTCCTTCCTTCCTTCCTTTTCTTGTCACTCTTGGTGTTTTCCTCTATTAGGTGGCTGGGGCCTTAAGTGTTTTCAATTTTCTAGGTGTAAGCACATCCTACGTATTGAGTTTGAACACTACCTGAAAGTGAGTGACTGCCTTTAGCAGCACGTAGAGTGATACCCGAAATTTATCTAGGATGAAAGGGGTGAATGTGTTGGTAAAGCCTTACTCTCAATGATTTATCAGTAAAATAGTTAGGATTCTAACCTTGTCTAATTAAAGAGGTGACATTTTTGGGTTTTTTAGGTGATCTTAGTATTTGGCTGCCTTAGCCTCTTAACTTACTGGGTGTTTGGAGACAGTGGTTGGTGCAGAGGCCTTTGGTTAATTGTTTAATTTTCTGCATGTGGATCACGTTAGTGTTAATGGCAATTTTTCTGTGAAATTTTTGCTATGAAAAAATGTCTCTTCCTCCTTTTACAGCCCCCAGAAGCCCTGTCATCACCTAAATGATGATATTGCATATTGAAGTTACTTTTAAGCTGTATGGCTTTGTTACTTTCCAAGCCTTCCAAAGACAGAAGGTGTTTAGCTGATTTACCTTTCTATGCATGTACCACACATACATAGGGAGTTGCACTGCTTAGATTGAGGATTCTAAAAAGACAGCATTAAAATAGCTATTCTCTCCTTCCTAAGACTTTGACAGCCTAGAATCACTGAGCACCAAATTCATTCCCCCGTCTCCCCTTAATGTAAATTGGTCTCATCTTAACTTCAGAAGTGCTTTAACATTTTGTTTGCTTTTCTCCTTAGAGACCTTAACAGTGTGAATTGTGATGAACTAGGACCTTTGCCTCCAGGCTGGGAAGTTAGAAGTACAGTTTCAGGAAGAATATATTTTGTAGATCATAACAACAGAACCACACAATTCACAGATCCACGACTACATCACATCATGAAGTAAGAACCTTGCCTGATAAATAGTTCATGTCAAGTTTGGATTCTTAAATCTTTTATTTTTGTCCAATTTTAAGTATAGTCTGGGAGTCACGAGGAGCTGAAAAACTGCATGGTAACAATATTGGAGAACAGATGCAACCAATGCTCTAGTCAGGGTCCGAGCATTGGTTCTCAGTGCTGGTTTTATCTACGCTTTTGGCAGAGACTCTTCAAAAATGTTTTTACTATGCTTTGCAGCCCTCAGATTTAAGGGAGGGCTTGCTTATTTTGGCACAACACTAATCTCTTTAGGCTGGTTTGACAAAATTTCCCCAAGCTGTGCTGGAGCGAATATGCAGTTCTGGAAATGCTGGGATGTGGGGTAGAGGGACTGCCAGGTGGTTCCACAGCAGTCTTCTCATGCCTGTCTGGATTAGCAGTTCTAGTTCTGTGCTAGCTATGCTAGACCTGAACTGGCTTCATGTTCCCTTGAGCTCCAGACAACAGGAATATAAAGCCAGCTGGGGTCTGGTCACCTGGTGCTGTGCACAGCCAGTTTGGGTTTAGCAGGATTTAATAAGCTCAAGCTCTGCATCATGCAAAGGCAGCTGAACTGTTACAGAACTGACCCTGGAAGCAGCTTGGCAGTGCTTGTTGAGCGCAAGATGAGACTTTTTCCTGGATCCGAGTTGTCTGTGCTTAAAGCCAGTTGGGGAATCTCTGTATCTAAAAAATATTGCTCCACCACCCAAATAAAGCACTGATGGGTAAGGAGACTTGAATGTATGGAGCTGCAACTATTTGGGACAGGTACATCTTTCTCTTTTAATAACCATAGATGCAGTATTTTTACTGTGTCAAGAATCCCCAGCCTTATTTTGCATGTAGCTGGAATAAAATTCATTGCGGTTGTTAGGTAGTTCCATTTATAAAGCTGTTGTTTGTTCCATTAGAGGTCTCTTTTCGTGTTTTCGTGTTATACTCTTGAAAGTTGTCTCCATATGGGAGAAATACCACACAAACGTTTTAATTACTGCTCAGTCAGCATTCAGTGATCATGCTCCACAGCCTTCCGCAATGTATTGCTATGTAAAAACTGAGCTGAAAAATGCTAAAACTCTTTATTGTAAATATCTGTATTCCTTAAGTCCCTGAATGTAGAGTAATGATGCTCTAGAAGTTACCCAGCTGAATACACATTTCACTCCAGGTTCCTCTTGGAGAAGCTTAATCAGTTCTTCCATCATTGTTTTACATATTCCTTATTGTTAAGCTTCTAGAATAAATATTCTACTTTTCTTTCAAAGTCATCAATGCCAGCTAAAAGAGCCGAGCCAGCAGCCTCTGCCAGCTCCAAATGAGGGATCACTAGAAGACGGTGAGGAGTTGCCTGCACAGAGATATGAAAGAGACTTGGTACAGAAGTTGAAAGTTCTTAGACATGAGCTCTCTCTTCAGCAACCGCAGGCTGGTCACTGTCGCATTGAAGTATCCAGAGAGGAAATATTTGAGGTATTTGATTGACTTTCTACTACTAATAGCAGCTGTTGTCACTCAAGAGTTAAGTAAAACTCATCTTTGATTACAGCAAGTTTGCTTCACCAGAGAGGTAGTGAATACCATGAAGTGTTACAGAGTTGTCCTTGGAATTTGCTTCACAGACTAATGTTTTCTGTAATTGAGTAACAATCTATGTATTACAGTAATGCATATTAGCAGACTTAATTATAGGAAGGAAATAAAATATCTACTTGTAAAAATACACATACAGGAATCCTACCGTCAGATAATGAAGATGAGGCCAAAGGACTTGAAAAAGAGGCTTATGGTGAAATTTCGAGGAGAGGAAGGCCTGGATTATGGAGGAGTAGCAAGGTGAGATTTGGGGGTTTGTCTGACACTTTTTAACTGTAAAATTGTTCTTAAAGTGACCCATGGCTGATATCATTCCCTTTCAGATTACCTGTTAATGGTGTAAGTAAGTTATTTGTGATCTAGTTTATAGGTAGTGGTTGTAGCTTCAGTCTTCATATCATGGTAGATTGGAAGGTGGAAGCATGCGATTTAACAGTTGTCCCACCGCCCTCCTGGTGTCAAAGGCTCATACTAAATGAGTTGGTATGCCTTGTATTTGGGAACATTACTGGAATTAACATGGGATTGAGGTGTTTCTGTTTCCCCTCTTCTCCATAGGTACTCTGTCTTCATCACCATTATGCAGTGAGTGTAAAAGGCTTGTTCAGGATAGGCTATTGATCTTATTGGAGATAGTGCTGATCCCAGCAACAGGCTCCAGTTTCATAAGTGAAAGTGTGATCAGCTCAAATTGTGAGGTCTTTCAAGAAGCGTATAGACTCTGAAGTAAAATCCAAATCACAGTAAAGGTTTTGTTAAATACACCTGTCTGATTTCCAGCAAATGGATTGCAAGACGATAGGGGTTCCTTTTTGTTACATCTCAGCCACATTCAAGAGAGTCCTCTGATCTGTTGGAGCAGGAGTGGAGATGAACTAATCCTAAACAAAGGCTAAAATTTTAGAGAGGACTTGCCTCCCTCTTAAAAATAATAATTCCCTGTGGGTTGCATCAGATCTGAAGTTCTGGAGCTGATTGTAGCATCACTAAAATGCTTATCTTTGCGGTGGCTCAGATGCATTGTGTAAATTCACTGAGAAATTTCTCAGATCCACAAAGGCTGCATCACCCACTTAGGTGTCTTTCAGTAACCCATCCCTGGACAAAGGAAAGAATTTGGAACTTTCTGAGCTGCCTTACCCGAGGCAACCTTGAGTATCCCCACTGTTGACATCCTGTTGCCCTGGTGGCTTTCATAATTGCTCATTTGCTGTAACAGACTCTTTCAGATCAGTATGGCTCCACTTCTAAGCATTAAAGTTGACAGTTCTCAGAATATTTTGGACCTGGGATGGGTGTCCAAATTTAATAATAAAGGGGTATTTGTCATGGTGAGTTGTGAGGTCAGAAATAGCTTTAGTTCCATTCCAGTCTTTGTATGTTACTGAGGTGAGAGAATTTACCTAACACCTCCTCTTTCATTGCTTTTGGTCTCTCTGCCCCTTCTGGCCTCTCTGCTGAAAGCAGAGCTTCTCTAGTCATCAAGCATTTGCAGAAAAACAGCTTTTCTGAAGACCTCCAGTGATTGAGCTGATTTTAAACGACAGATTTTGAGTATTTCTTTATACTGTACAGGTTGCAGAGGAGTGGATGTCTTAGTCTCTAAATATCTGAACTCTGTACAAAGTCAAGATTTTTATGGAAGTGGGTCTTGTTCAGACTCAATTTGTTGATGGCGTTGTCTAACAGCTAGCTATAGCTTCTCTAATTGATGTTAATCCCTTCAGTACTTCTAAACTAAAACAAGTCTGCCTGTGAGTGAAGTAGGACACTTTATGGGTTTTTAAGCATACCTTTTTGGTCTGTAAATGGCGGGCAGTACAAGGTGATCTGATTTTGAAATAAGCATTTCATAACTGATGATTCACAATAATTGTGTTGTCTGAAACTTAAGTGGAAGTTGCACCCTTCTAAAATACCTTTGGGTTTTTTTTGGGCAGAGAATGGTTGTATTTACTGTGCCATGAAATGTTGAATCCCTATTATGGACTCTTCCAGTACTCCACAGATAATATTTACATGCTGCAAATCAATCCAGACTCTTCTATCAATCCTGTAAGTATTAACTTTTGAGCAACATACCTACTTTAACAGATGTCCCCTGCAGTTTTTTGTTACAGCTGGTCTTCCATGACAAGAGTGTGAACCGAAGGGTAAAGCAGAATAAGGATGTGTTAATGAGTCTTATATTGATATAGTATGAAGCAGAGGGGGTTTGTTCAGAAATTAAAAACATGACAGAGGAGGTATCCTTTGATAAGTATCTCATTTCTTTGAGATTCCTCGGTACTAATTGGGATGCACGGTGGTTCTGAGAAGATACATGTAGGTGAAATTCATCTTCACTATGAATGCAGGTAGTTGTGTAGACAGCATTGTATTTCTAAGCAGTGTTCACCCCATGACTGTAGGGGCTTGTATGCCTTGCCTGCCCTTTCTCAGTAAGCTGCTGTGCTTGCTTTCTTTTCTTACTGGAGGATTTGTATTGGTGCAGACCCTAAAAGAAGTAGCAGTTCTGTATTAGTACAGGGGAATTTTTCCTGACATCATATTTCCTGACATTTGCTCTATAAGAAGGGGAAGATAGATTGGAAGAATCTCATCCATAGGACTTATGCCTCAGTTTTCAGAAGTCAGTTTATAAGCAACATGAAAGACATAAAGGAAACAAGCACATGACCTGCTTCCTCAAGAGCAAAAAGATTTTGATGGTTAAACAAAGAATAAACTAATTTGTTTGGAACTGTCATATCTTCTTGAATTCTGGGAGTTTCATGGGGATTTTCTTTTTCTGAGTTTTGCCATTTGAGAGGTCTAGAGGACTTGTATCCAATTTATTAGTCAGGTAATGCACAGATACTTGTCTGAGGCATTTAATCATTAAATGCTTCTGTTCTTGGTTATGTTATGAGGAAAAATGGTGGCTCCTTTTGCCCAGGGGGTTGCAGATAACTTGCACTGAACATAGAACTGATGGCACAGATATAACCACAAGATGTCAGTGTCTTCCTGCTGCCTGATTTTCTCTCCTCTCTGCCTGCAGGACCATTTGTCTTATTTCCATTTTGTTGGTCGGATAATGGGTTTGGCTGTGTTCCATGGACACTATATCAATGGGGGTTTCACGGTTCCCTTTTACAAACAGCTGCTGGGGAAGCCCATTCAGCTCTCCGATCTGGAATCTGTTGACCCAGAGTTACACAAAAGTTTAGTCTGGATCTTGTAAGTACTGTATTTATCAATTGTCTCACTGTAGAGAAGATGGGGTAGAGTATGTTAGCAATAGTGAGATAAAGCCTTACAGAAAATGTTTGCAAAAAATCTTGTAATGGTGGAGATCTATACAAAATTATTAAACTACTGTTTCTATGTCAAAAAGCTCAAGGTACTTGAGGAAAAGTTCTCATTGCAAACTCTGTGTTAGCTCTCCTTGCAGCAAAGTAGATACTAAATCATTAAACGTTGCATGGGTATGGTAGAATATCACAGTATCAAACCCCAAACTCAGGACAGAGTTCTGTGGGGAAGTACAGCCTGGTTCAAAAGAAAAACAACTTTGATTAAAATGGAAATAAATGGAAGAAATGTGGGCTTCTGTATGCTTACAGTTCAGAACAAAATCCAACATTCGGTGTAGCTTTGGGACTCCAGCACGGCTCTGCATTGTCTCGATTTCTTTTCCTAAATGCTGTTTTGAATTTTGTATTTAAAGTTACTGATGTTGTTGAAGTTCACTGCATGTGATCTCTTCCATGCTTCACACTGATACATGACAGCAGATCAGATTATTGCTGTATATATGTATGTGTATGTGTTTTTGTGTATATAGGGTTTTATTCATTATCCTGAGTACTACTAGAATTAGATGGATGACCCATATCTGATCAGGCTCTTCAACATGCATTAAGCTATATAGAAATTGGTGATTGTGGCAATATTCGTCTAGTGGTGTGACATGCAGATGACTAGTTACTAGGTTCATCCTGAAGACTAACCAAGTGTTCAGATAACAAAGCGTCAGCATCACCACTGAGAGTTATCAAAATATCAAAAATACTAGGTTTACCCTCTGTCTTTCCATTGCCAGAGAGAACGATATCACCCCAGTTCTGGACCATACATTTTGTGTGGAACACAATGCTTTTGGGCGGATTTTACAGCATGAGCTCAAACCAAATGGCAGGAATATTCCAGTGACAGAAGAGAACAAGAAAGAATATGTCAGGTATTGCAGACCAAAAATGTATCCTGCAAACATAATGGAAAGAAGGTAGTAAACAGATGAATTGTTTTTATATAGTGAAACTAATCAAGTAAGTATTTTGGGGGGAAACACCTGAATTGTAAATGCCATGAGTGTTTTCATACAATGCACTATTGTAAGACCTGGGAAGATGAAGCTGTGAATTGTACTTTGGTTTTTCTGTTGATAGTGCAATAATTAATTGTGGATGGAAAAAAGGAACTGATAAACATTTCTTTCATAGTACAAAACGTGTGTATTAAAACAAGTTCCTCAGTAATATGGGCATTTTCCAGCTCTGCTGTAAAAAGCCCAGTCCTATCTAGCTCATCATCCCTGACTTTCTTCTTTCCCCCCCAGGTTGTATGTAAACTGGCGATTTATGAGAGGAATAGAGGCACAGTTCCTGGCTCTGCAGAAAGGTTTTAATGAACTTATTCCTCAACATCTCCTTAAACCTTTCGACCAGAAGGAACTTGAGGTACAAGTTATATCCACATGGAATATTGTTTTGTAATTTGTTTGATCCACAATCAAGCACTGATTTTAAAAAAAACCAGAACAAAAAACAAATGCACAAATCTTATTCCAGTTTACATACCAGAAAGCTGTGTATTTGTTTAGCCAAACCCTTTTTGGTTTGTTCTAAACGTTCTTTGGGTTAACGTTATTGAGAGGGCTACTTAAACAGGGAGAGACAAATACTCCATGTTGTCTAACCAAGGACTAATGCTCAAAGCAGGTGGTCTGGGCAGGGAGGAAGTATTGCAAGTTTGAGGAACTGTTGGCAAGACCTAACATGTTGCCTACCCCAGAGCTTGTTTTCTTCAGTAACTGTTTTCATACATGGCTGTTTCCATATGCACATAGGGCATGGTTTACAGGGGCTAAAATAGAAGTGTAGAGCATATAGAAAAGAAATTAATTTGTCTTCTCATTTAATCCTGAGATGCAGAATGCTACCTCTTAAAATAATTCTTGTTACAGCAATTTTTCCTCTGCTTTTGCCTTTTCAAAAAAATAAGGCAACTTGTGGAATATGGACCATTTGTGGTATTGGAAGCACTAGCTTTGTGCTAGTTGTTTGTGCATACTCATTAATCCCATGAAGTTATTCCATTCCATTTCTTAGCTGCTTGAAAAGGTAGATTAAAAATCCATTAAATATTTCAATACTGTCTGCGTCAGAACAGTCACAACTGTCCTAATAATGTAAATGAGTGTAAGCGGGTGCTGTCTTGGTGGCACAAAAAGGCAGCTGCTAAATGGTAGCTCTTAGAAACGTGATCCTCAATACGTAATACTATGGGAAATTTAGAATATGACACACGTTTTGAGGGATGAAGTTTTCTCTATGCCATTTATTTGTCGTTGCCATGGGTGGTGGTTTGATTCATGGCCAGCAGTGACTTCCTTTTACAGTATTTTGCAACCTGGTGTCATCTGGAAAAGAGATTGAAGTAGTATGTCTGGTCTGTGTCAGAGCCTCTCTCAAAAGACATCAGAAAACAGATGAAAAGTTTCTGTAGTTTGTTGTGGAACAACAAACCAACTAGGATGTTACTGTAAGCTGAGCAGGATTCTGTCTTAGCTGGTATTGGCACCTCTAGGACAAACCTGCATCAGGACAATGATGTTGTGTAGCGCAGTAGATGGCATGCTGCTTTCTAAGTCTGTGCTGTGCCCTCAAAGATAATGCTGTACTTTTCAGGTAGCGTAGATTTAACAAAGCAAGTCTTGAATGGGCTTCTGACTCCAGTTCCTTGTGAAAATTCTAGTTCTGATAAGTGTACTCCTTGGCCTCAGTTTCATTGCAGTTAAACTGGAGAGATTTAACATCCATTCTAAACTGTTTTGGAGCATTACTTGCACCAAAAAGGTGGTTCAAGCGCATAAAGAATGCTAGGCTTTGCAAAATGGTTGGATGTATGTTTTTATAGCTGCAAACCTGAAATGACTCTGAATGTTAAAGCATTTTCTAATCCTTTAACAGCTAATCATAGGAGGCCTGGATAAGATAGACCTGAATGACTGGAAGTCAAACACACGTCTAAAGCACTGCATGGCAGATAGCAATATTGTGAAGTGGTTCTGGCAAGCAGTGGAAACATTCGATGAAGAAAGAAGGGCAAGGCTGCTGCAGTTTGTGACGGGTTCGACACGCGTCCCACTTCAAGGTTTCAAGGCTTTACAAGGTGACTGATGTGGAGGCCGAGTTAATCTGTCGTGGGAGAAAGAGATAAAAATTGTGTGGTATTTACTAGACCCTTGTAAAATACCAGTGTATTACTGGACAACTCAAGCACTTACAAACTTTAGATCCCAAGAGCAGTTTTACATTTGTCAGCAGCTCTGCTGATGGCGAACAGTTTAGCCATTGCTGATAGTGGTAGAAGCTGGTAAATCTGTCATCATGTAGCGCTTTGACTAGTGTCAATATTAGCTAATCAGTCTCCTACAACTCTGCAGACTGATGTTAAAATCATTGGGTGGAAGCATGCATATGATTATAGAGCTGACCAAACAACATTTTTACATGAGAATTGTATTCCCTTCATTGTTTGGCAACAAACCATTAGACTTTAAAACAAGTTCCTGAAAATTGCAGTTTTTGTCATCAGAAAGGGTGGCAGTGTTGTAGGCTGTTGCGATTCTCCTGATAAAGTTCCATCTGTTGGCTGACAGTAAACTGATGTTCAAAATTGAAATACATAGTTCTGTTTTACAAGGAAAACCTTCTTGCACTTAAGTCTTTTAATTTTTGAAGGTGCAACTTTGTTGCTATAAAATTTAGCAGCTTTCCAAAATACTAGTCTGCAAATTAATTGTCATGACCAGCCCTATCACTTCTGCCATCCCTTCATCAGCTGCATATCTGATCTACAGATTTAGCTTATGACATACTTGTGCTTGCAGCTGTAATTTTCTCTCTTGCCTTTTTATAAGTAGCAAAATTTGTGTCCATGAATGATGTTTTGTTGAAGTGCATTAACTAGAATGTCTGTCTGTAAGGTTCTACAGGCGCTGCAGGACCCAGACTGTTTACCATCCATTTAATAGATGCAAACACAGACAACCTTCCAAAAGCCCACACTTGGTAAGATGAAAACATTCTGCCTGTTAGTGCTTGCTTTCCTTTTGTCTTGGTTTAAAGGAGTCATCTCTGTTTTGTCCTGCGTATGGATTGACCATGTGATATGCATAGATGACTCCAAGTGTGCTCTGCTAGCTTGGAAATATCTGTGCTCTGCAGCCAGCAAAATAATCGACTTCTCTTCTTATAGCTTGATTTGTCTTCTATCTGTGGTTTCATTTATCCCACAGTTGATTATTCTGGATAGTGAGGTGTTTGTAAGTTTATTTCTATGTGTTCAGCAGAAGTATTCACCGAGAAATGACTCACATCAGTGAGTCCTCGTACAGGATTACAAAGAATAGTTTTCAGATGTAAAATGTAGGAAAAGCGTGCTATTGGTACAGTATAGGCACAGAACCGAGCTCTCGTACGGAAGTCTCACTCTTTCAGAGACAGGAAATCATTTCAGCAGTGGCACAGATTGTCTGCAGGCAGAGCAGGGAGTACGCCTGTCTGATGTCTTGCTTTATTTGCAAGTCTCCTGCATCTGCCACCTGCCTCCTCCTCCCAAATGCTGCCCTATTAAGTCGTGCGTTCCTGCTGCAGAAATGCAGTTGTTTTCTATCTTGTCTCGTTTGGCCACGGAAGTGGCTGAGGCTTTCTTTGATTTTTTTTTTTTTTTTTTTTTTTTTTTTTACTGATCTAGCTAGTCTAGAAATTGTTTTTCCAATAAATATTTTAGATTCATATACTGCAATGTGTTGTTATTTTACCTCTAGCTTTAACCGGATTGACATTCCGCCTTACGAGTCATATGAGAAGCTTTATGAGAAGCTGTTGACAGCTGTGGAAGAGACATGTGGGTTTGCTGTGGAGTGAAAAAGCAACCAAAGGAAACAGATGCTAGCTCATGGACCACCAAATCAAAAGCTAGAAGAAGCTTGCTGTGAACTTCCTGCTAAGCTGTCTGAAGCATCGGAACTCTAGACAACTTAGAGATGGGGCTGTTTCCCTTCCGCCGCTGGTGGATGAGGGTGGGGGTTGGGGCTTTTGTTGGTGGTTTCCAACTCTATTTTCTCCCCTTTGTTACAATAACCCCTTCCCTCTTCTTCCATCCCCCAAAAAAAGAAATGCAGCCAAGTTCAGCATTTGGCTTTGGTTACACAGGATATTCTGCTAGATTTGTAACACATATTGTGATAGGGTCAGTGACCTGTGGGGTTTTTTTAACAGGAGAATCAAAGTATAATTAAGAATGAGCTTAATTGGTGAGGACTTGCAACTGGTAGGTGTACCTGGTTAGTTTGTCTTAAATCAAGCTTGAGCCCTTGTAAAGTCCGGCGGGTGCATAGTGTCTGACTGGCACTAGAATTTGCATTGCACATTTTAAACACCTGTTTAAAAAGTAAACTTCTAGCAGAAAATACCTCCATATGAACACTTAACTGAAAGGTAAAGAAATCCAAGTTCTGCCTTAGCAGGAAGCTCCCAGTGGAAGCTGTGGCTCACCTTGAGAAAAGTGAAGGAATCTGGGACAGCTTAAATGGTATTGTGTGATTTCTTTTTGGTTGTCCTGGCTGAAATCTAATTGTTTTGCACATGAAAACAATTATTTCCTCCTGCAGAATTACTTTCCATAGTTCATTCAGATCTAAGTACCTTGCAGAGAAGCCTTGTAAGGAGGAGACAGAGGATAAAAATCTATTCAGTCCCAAAGCTGTGATTTCTGTGCCACTGTTTTACCCGAGATGTGTTTGTGTGACTTCAAATTCTAAGACTCACATGGATATTGCTGAAACCTAAGTTAACAGAGCAGACTTCTGAAGTGTTTGGCCTTGGGAAAGGTTTATTTGGAGGTTGAGGTAAAAGGGTAACTATACAGTGAGTACATTTTAAATGTTATGGAAAGCTATTGGAAGAATTTATGACTTCAGTTCTGTAGGGATGAAAATTTCTCCAGAGAGCCATATAAGGCTATTTTGTCAAATATCTGAAACTAATATTGAAAGGTTTGTTCTCTAACACATTGCTAAAACAACTTCCCAGGGGAAACAAAAGCAAATCAAATACCTGAATCACTAACAATTTTTCCAGTTTGCACACCAAGATGAGACAGTATTTTAACAAATAACACGGCTTCAGAAAGACCCAGTTATCTATCAAACATGTCTAAACTTAAGTAAAGCAGACTTGCTTGTATAGGATTTTTTTCTTTGGCAAGCCTGATTTTTAGAGAGATTCATTACTGAAACATTTAACAGATGTTATGTTTATGGAATAGTGCATTGAAATTCAGCTGTGGGTGAGAGATCGTTCTTAGAAGATGTCTACTGGAATACTTCTATTTTGTCTTTTTTTAATTGAATTTGATAATAGCTTTAAACTGTGATAGGACAGAAAGTAGACACTTGTCAAAACCCTGGCATCTTTCTCTGTTTTGTTTGTTTGTGGTTTTCTTTTTTCCATTGACCATAATTCTTGTGATTTGTTGTTGGGAGTAAGGATTGCATTGGAGGTGTAAAATTGTACCATATTGTGAGATTTGCACGGGGTGGCTAAAGATGCTCGTCCTGCAAGACTGTACAGGAGAGGCATATTTAGACCCATGTTCTGTAGGAATCTTTTGGCACTTGGGGACCAGTTTCTGCAGTAGTGGTTGTTGGGACGTAAATGAAACTGTGTGACACTTTTGCAGAAAAGAGAGGAAATGCAACTGTCAGCAGACAAGCATCTGTACGGTCTTGGGCTGAGTAGCAGAATCCCCACAGCCCTGGCTTTTCAAAATGGCTGTGAAGTCATACCTGTTCATAGAGTGTATTTAATCCTTTCAGTATGTTTGTTTGAATGTGCAATAAACCAGTCAGATAGGAAAACTGCAAAATGGATTATTGCCCAAAAGCTTTGCATGCAGTCTCATGTGGATTTTTCACTAAAAGTTTTAAAAAAAAAAAAAAAGATACTAAAGCCCACCACTAACAAAAATCCTATCACACAAGCTCTACATGCAGCACAACTGGCTCAGTAAAAACCAAGCGAGGTGAAGGTAAAGGCCCTTGATTTGGAGATCTATAGGTCAAGTAGCTTTATGTCAATGACACAGTTGACATATGATAGTTCCTAATGTCTTTGCTAGGTCAGTGTTTTATTGAATGCACAAAATAAGAATAGGCAAGGATTGTTGTTTTGAAAAGTCCGTCTGTTTTTTGCTGTATTTAAAAGCCCTTGTCAAGGTACCTCCTCCATGCTGACAGTAATGAGAATAGGGCACTGTCTTTTTAATTATTTCAGTTCTCTTTTAAACAGCTTCACCACCTCTCCCATTGTGTCGTCTTTGCAATTTTGTGCCACTTCAGTGACGATAAAGACATTTTTTTGTATTGTTCTGTACATGCATTTGAGGCAGGCCTTAAAGCTGGTTGGCTGGATGGAGGAAAATAAAGAAGTGAGGCAGAATGGGTTTTAAGCGATGGCTTGTTCTTCCTATGGCTGGTTTCAAGGCCAGGGAAGGATGAAATGCAAACAAGAGTTTGCGTGGCTTGAGCCATTGACTCTCTGATTTCTCGGGAGCTGTTTGGATAACCTCAGCTGTCTGAATTTGTATGTTCATTCCCACTTGGTCTGCCAGCACTTGAACTGGTTGTTACTTCTCAAACTTGCCCAAAGAATAACATCAAGTCTGGCGTTCATTTTGTCATTACACGTTCCACCTTGTACATGGATACTCTTGGATCTGACCTGAAGGAAATACAAGGTACAGTGTGTCTTTTGTTCCTGTCCTAAAGGCAAACCTAAAAGCTGGTCCATTGGCACAGACCTTCAGTGCTTGCCCTGATACTGCTCATCAGCCTATACTATATGCTCAGGGATGTAGGAAACCACCACTTTGCTCGTGTTTTTAAATCGGGAAGAAACGAGACTGTTTTATGAGTGTTAGCGTTAACTTGGGCATTATGTTAGACAAGACCCTGCTTCAAAAAGGCTGCTCGAAGCTCCAGATGGTGAAATCAGCGTTTGCTCAGCAGTATGTACTTAGTTCAAGTCGAGGTGGTTATGAAATCCAGCAGATTTTGTAAATTAGTGATCCAGCCACCGGGCCCTCTGGAGCTGGTGCCCAGGTTCAGGGCCGTGTGGTACAGCAAGTTCCCAGAAACACAGTATGGATCTGTTTTTAATTTGTTAATTTTTTGTTCCTCAACCACTTTATAATGTATTTTTTTTAATTTATTATTTTGTAATGTCATGTTTAAGTATTGCTGCTATCCTTGTTATTCTTCCCACTGTTTTTATTGCAGATTTATTTTGTGAAAGTTGTACACTAATGTTTCATTTTATGTCTAAATCAAAGTATTTAAAGAAATACTAGTTCTATTTAATGTGGTTATGGAACCAGCTGGAATAAACAGTGATTGTATAGTAGGCTGGACCCAGGAGGTCATGTTCATTTTTGTTACATATGCAATAAACTCACAACTTTAAACTCTTGGTATCCACCATTTTGTTAAAATATTTATGGAAGTCACAGGAAAATTGATATGCTTGTGATTAGAGTGTGGTAGTGCTGTGCTTAGCTTAGCTGGAGATGGGGGTGGAGGATAAAGGCAAAGTGTTAAAGGCAGCAACAAAAAAAAAAGGTATTGCTGTTATTGAAAATTATGTAGCATTACCAAATAGTGAGTAAGGTTAAAAGAAAATCCAGTTTATTTAAGAGTTCTGCATGATGAAGCTGTCCTGGTGTTAACACTGGTCTCTCATGAATATCGAGCATCATTTGCTCACAAAACTGGCTCACGCTGTTTTGAGTACCAGCACCTCTGCAGTGGGATTGTGGTTGTGGTAGTTAAACTCGGTGGCCAAGGTATGGAAATGCAATTTATTTAACAGATTTATATGGGCTGCCCAGATAAAACTCCTCCTTTCCAGGTAGAACACTTTGTTTCATTCATTCTTTAACTGATTAATTACCAGCCTTAATCTTTTTCCCTTCTTACCTTATTTTGTCCTGTTATTTTTCCAAAACCTCAGTTTTCAGGAGAGAAATTATAATCCCCCCCCCCCCGAGAGTTGGAGAAAGATTCATTAATGCTGATGAATTTCTGCTTTCCTGTTTGTTTTTCTTTCTAATTAGTAGTGTTTTGCAAGTGGAGAAAGACAGTACGAGTCTGAGGACAGTGCTGGCGGTGATCATTCAGTGCTCAGTGTCAGGGTGTGCGCTTTCTAAAGCTGAAAGCTAGGATTTCTTTAATATCTGCATATTTTGTTGTTTTTTTTTTTTAAAAAGGGGGGGAAACAATTCAATAATGTTTTTTATTCTTTGAGTAACTTCACAGTATGATCAAATGCACTAATACACACTGAGAAAATGACTGGGGAGCTGGTTTTGCCCACTCCCTCATTTCAGCCAGCAGCAGGGACTGAACAATTTTTGCTTGATGATTTGGAGCAAGCATTGCTGTCAGTCCTTCAGTGCTCTGTCATCCTGCTTTGTTTTTTTCTTTAATAAATACTTTTTGCAAAGTATTCCTGATTTCTGGTATCCTTTTGGTATGTGGACAGAGCTAAGAGAGAGAAGGATTCCTGTAGCCTGCTCTGGTGGATGCAGTATGCTGTAGAGGGGTTGCTGTAGGACTTCTGCGCTATGTGAACTTTTTGAAAACATGATAAAAAATTAATGCTTCTCTTAGGAAATCTTACAGAGCTCAAGGAGAATTGACTGTCTCTTTTATGGAAGCTTGGCAAGTCAATGAAATTCCTCAAGTTAAATTTTCCAGTCTCTGCCTCTTTCTGCAGGATGTACAAAACCAGACTCTGAGGAGGAGCACTGGTCTCATAGCGGCAATTTCTTTTCTTATTGATGATGATGCTCCTGTGTCCTGGGCACTCTGCCCGCTTGGGGAAAGACAGCCCCTGCCCACTAGCGTGCGCTTTAAAAAGACATGGCAGAATGGGGTTTAATTCGCGAGCAAACCTTTTGATATTTTCTGTTGGTGCTTTGCAGTTTGATGCCTAGCTAAACCCTCCCTCTCGCTTCCCTTTTCAGCCTTTCTTCACGTGTGGCTTAGGGTAAAACTAAAACCCCAAAGCTTTGCCAATAAATAATCACAGATTAAATCCTTCCAGGTGTGGTGGGGGATGGAGGGCAGGAGGAGAGGATGCTGCCTCTCTTTCTGATCTTGCTAATTTGAAACAAGGTCAGAAGGGGGTTATACATCTCTATAACCCCCTTCTGCAATCTCACGACTACTCGCTGGCTGGCTGATGCAAACAACTCCCACCTCTCCTGCAGACCCTCTCCCAGCCTTGGCCGCAGCATGATTGTGGTGCTTCTATCCCTCTAGAGAACAAGAACCCCTGACACGGGACCGGGACGCTGCTGCGTTAGAGACACGCAATAAAAGAAAACCTGCCTGGAGAGCTCACAGCTGGATGTAAGATGACGGGAAGGAGGTTAGGCACCAGCAGGTTAAGCGGGATAGATGTTTTCTTGCACCACAACTGGGCTTTTATGGCCTGCAGAAGAGGGGTGTTTCAGGGGTGGGTAAGCGTGGCTTTGCAGGCAGCCGCAGGAGAGTCGTGCCAAGTTCGCTGATCTCTGTCCCAGATTCAGAAACAGTTGGCGCCCGCAGCGGAGGTCAGGCTGCGGCTGGAAACCAGATGGCTGGGCCACAGCGGTCCCTGTGCGGGGAGGAGGGAGAGAAATGTTCCTGGAGGGCTGGGGAGCCCCTCGCGCTGGTCGTGGTATTTGGCCGGGTTTTAGAAGATCCGAGAGAGAAATTTCTGGATGTGGTGATGAGGAGGAAAAGATAAGCGAGCAGTGTGAGTCTTGCCGGTCCAGCTTTGTCTCCTCTATA
Source organism: Haliaeetus albicilla (assembly GCF_947461875.1). NCBI lineage: Eukaryota > Metazoa > Chordata > Aves > Accipitriformes > Accipitridae > Haliaeetus > Haliaeetus albicilla. The sequence continues at coordinate 22,238,147 of NC_091504.1, read as the reverse complement.
GAGGTAACCTGGGTCAGGGAGCATCTTCCTGGGCTGGCGTACATTTGGTCTGGGAGTTTTTGAAATTAAATTTTAATTGGATGCTGATTAAATGACGCTGGCTGCCTCCCCCGATTCCAGTCTTGGACACAGCCAGGCAGGACCTGCCATCAAAGTCCCGCAGTGGTGGGGTCCAGGAGTGTGTCCGGACGCCTGGGAGTGATGCTGTGTATCTCGGGACGGATCTGGAGGGGGCAGTGATGGCGACGTGTCTGCGCGATACGGATCTGGGCTGGATGCTCCGATGGGTGGATCCGCTTGGTCTGGCTCTGCAGCAGAGCAGCAAGCAAATGTCTTTTATCCAAAGAGACCGATCCCTGCTGTCCGACGTGGGCTGTGTTTGTTGTCACCGGGTGCCTGTGCTGTCCTCTGACACAGCCTCGCGTTTGGGATTTGGGAGGGCCAGGGCACTGCCCCACAGCGGGGTCACCCCACCTGAGACAGCCGCTGGCCGAGAGGGAAATGCAACGTCCTGGGTGGCTCCACGCCACTCGCTTCACCTCCACGAGCATCGACGGCCACGGCGCGGGGGGACGGGCTGGGATCCCCCAGCACCCACATGCATTGCTCAGACTGGGAACCCGCTGCGCCGGGGTCCCTTATGTCTTTGCTTTTTGGTGGAAATCCAAGGGGAGCTCCCCTCGCTGCTTCCCAGGCGCTGAAATGTCGTTCCGCTTTTGCGGGATGGGGGACACGGTGGTGGTCCATGGGGAGCCCTCGGCAAACGGCTCATCTCAAAGGGTTTGGCTGAAATGATCCGGAAAAGCCGTTTCCAGAGGACTTGCAGTGGGAGCCCCGATTCCCTGCGGGAAAATTTTTTTTTTGGACTGATTTGGCAATAAACGAGTTTTCAATAAAACTCCTAGATAAAAACTTTACTGTGAGAAAGACATTTAGCAAAAGGGCCAGGGTGAGGTCAGCGATCGGAGCTGCTCTGCTGCCAACTTCCATCCTTTTATTTATTACCATACTCGATAGCTCTTACCGGCCTCCCACAGAGGAGTGCCCCGGCAGAAGGGAGAAAGCCGGACCGGTAAGCGAGCACAGTGCTGAAGGTCATACGTACGCGTACGTGGAGCTGGGGCACCTCATGGAGACCACCAAGGTGGAGATGTTTCCCACCACCCCAACCACGCACGTGGTGGCCGGGATGCAGCCGAGGAAGGAGATGACCAAGAGGTCACCGGTGCTTTTGGAAGAGGCATTAGGCTGGGCGGTGGCATTTTTTGGGTGGCAGGGCACCGAGATGCACATGCTCGGCTCCATCCTCCCTCGCCGAGAGCCGAAGAGCTCTTCTGGAGGAAATCCTGAGCTGCAGAAGAGGGAGCTGCCGGCTGAGCCGTCCGGGAGGTGGGATTTCATCCCTCTGCCCTCACGGTGGGGATGCCGGGGACGCCCCAGCCGCCCACCCACCCTCTTCCTTCCATAACGTGCGTTGCTGCAGGCACATCATTTTCTATGAGATTTGGTTTTAATTACTATTCTTTTTTATTTTTCCCCATCTCCCGGGTCTGCGGTGCTGGTTTGATCTCGGGCTGGGGGGCTTCATGGGGGCGGGATGTGGCCCAGCTCTCGCCCTCCCGGGGGTCTCGGCTCCCTGTAACCAGGTATCAAAGGAGAAATTAATGTCGTCAAAAATTCACAGTGGTGTCTTGTCCCTCTGTCCTGTGGCCGGATGGGGGTTGCTGGGTTTTGAGGGCATTTTGGGGATGGTAACCGATCCGGTGCTGGGAAGGAGGCAGCTCGAGGATCCCAGGAAGGCGAGAAGAAGAGTCCACGGACCAGCTTCGGTCCTTACGAGCAACATAGGGGATAGCAGAAGCTCCTGGCTTCACCCGTGCTTTTGGGCTGAATTAGCAACGCTGGTGATGGGGGAAATAAACCCACCCCGCTCCGCAGGCAGCGAGGGCGCGGAGAGCCCCACGGCTCTGTTCTACAGCCGCTTTGCACCCCAAAACCAGAATTTAACACCTCCAAAGGCAGCAGAGCCCCTGTGGGGGTTTGGGGGGGGGAATCACCCTGGGTCTGGCTCCCAGCCCACAGGGGCAGCCAGGCAGTGTGACTGCATTTCCCTTCCAGCAGCTTAACCGCTGCGGTGGGGCTGCACGCCTGCACCCCCCCTCCATGGCAGAGGACCCCCATGGGGGGTCTGCACCCCCAGGGGACCTGCATGCCCCCCCATCGCAGAGCACCCCCCATAAGGGACCTACACCCCCCCATGGCAGACCCCACAGGGGACCTGCACTTCCCCCCCAGGGTAGAGGACCCCCCCAGGGGACCTGCACCCCCCCCATGGCAAAGCACCCCCACAGGGGACCTGCACAGCCCTCCGCCATGGCAGAGGACCCCCCCCAGGGGACCTGCACCCCCCCCTCCCCATGGCAGAGCACCCCCCCAGGGGACCTGAACCCCATAAAGGACCTGCAACCCCCCCATGGCAGAGGACCCCCCCCCAGGGGACCTGCACCACCCCCCCCCATGGCAAAGCACCCCCACACGGGACCTGCACAGCCCCCCCCCCCAGAGCAGAGCACCCCCATGGGGGACCTGCACCCCCCCCATGGCAAAGCACCCCCACAGGGAATCTGCACCCCATAGGGGACCTGCACCCCCCCCCCATGGCAAAGCACCCCCACAGGGGACCTGCACAGCCCCCCCCCCCATGGCAAAGCACCCCCACAGGGGACCTGCACAGCCCCCCCCCCCAGAGCAGAGCACCCCCATGGGGGACCTGCACCCCCCCCATGGCAGACCACCCCCAGGGGGGATCTGCATCCCCCCATAGCAGAGGACCCCCCCAAGGGACCTGCACCCCCCCATGGCAGAGCACCCCCATAGAGGACCTGCCCCCCCCCCCCCAGCAAAGCACCCCCACCCCTAGGAAACACGTGCAGCTCCTCGCCCCGCCCCTTCCCCTCAGGCCCCGCCCCGACCCCCTGAACGCCCGGAAGGGGGCGGGACCGCCTTGGAGGACCGCCCTCCCCTCCCCTTGCCCTCCCCCCCCGCCCCCCCCGCCTCTATGGTAGGTTTGCCGAGACGGGACCGCTCGGGCCGCCCGTCTCTCCCTCGCCGCTCTCCGCTCCCCGCCGCTCCTCTCTATGGTGCGGGGCGGTGCGGTCACGTGGGGCGGGCAGGCCGGAAGGAGCGGGGCAGCGGCGGCTAAATGAAGCGGGGCCGGAGGGGCCCGGTGAGTCCCGGTCGTGGTCGCCCGTTCCTGCTTTCCCTTCCTTCCTCCCCGTGGTCTCGGTGCGGTCTCCGCGTCCCGGGTGGGGTGGAGGGGAGAACGGCGGTAGCCAGGCGGCGAGGGAGGAGCTCGCTCCGGGCACCGGGGTTCACGCCGGGGCCCCCCGCTTCGTCCCCTGGGCCCCCCGCTTCGTCCCCTGGGCCTCACCGGCCTCCTCGGTGGGGTGGGTAGGTCGCTGCCCCCCCCCGGTTGGGGTCCTGCCCGGTGTGTTCCCCTCACTCAGGGCCTGGTCCTTCCCCCCCCCCAGTTCCCCTCAGGGCCGGGGTCGTCGTGTCCCCCCGTGTCCCCCCTCCCCGGGGTCAGTGGCCCTGGGGTCCTGCTGAAGTCCCATGTGTGTCCCCCCGCCCCACAAGGAGGTGAAGAAGGTGAGGGACACCCAGGTACCATTGCCCGGCGCTGCTCTCCGTGGGCTCTTTTCAGCGGCTCGTTTCAGGTACCCTGGGCTGTGTGTGTTTGTACCGGGGAAGAAAAATAGCGTCGGCTCCCGGAGCTGGTGGGGAAAGGCGGATGTAAGCTTGTTCTTCTCCTTTGACCCTCGTCTTGTTGTGGAAACACTTGGTGCCGTTGGGACATCTTGACATTTCAGGCATCTGCTGTGGGAGCTGCTGCAGAAAAGAAACCCAAAACACAGCTGTCCTTGGAGTTGAGAGATCTGTGTAAGAGATCCTCCTCCTCCTCCTCTTCCCCTCTCTCTCTATCGATTTGAGTGCTAGCTCAGCTTGGTGGGAGAGAGCAAACGCTGGAAGTGCTAACGTACACGGTGTTTATATAACGGAGGTGTCCTATGGGTGTTTCTGCCTCTGGAGCTGCACTCGTTCCCCCAAACGGCTGGAGGAAGGTTGGGATTTCACCAAAGTATTCCAAAACTGAAGAGCTGTAGCTAACTCCAGCGTGCGTGCGAAGAGAGGAGCACGAGTTCACCCAGGCAGCGCTCCCGCACGCTGGTTTGGGATGGGTGAAATGTAGGTCGGCTTAAAAAGTCGCCGTCGTCTCGCAGATCCGCTGGCTTTGCAGCCACGCTCGCTGGAACCCCTGTGCGGCCATTGGGCGGGTAGTGGCCTCTTGCGCCTGCGAGTCTGGCCCAGGAGGTTTTTCTTTTCATCTCACCTTCGCTTTATGACCCGAAGCATTGTCTTTGAATACCTTATCTTAGAGTCTTATGGAAAAATACCAGAAACATAGCTTTCGTATGAATAAGTTTAGGTGTCGATGTTTCTATTTAGCTTCCTTACTGCGTGTCAAGCAAGATTCAGTTTCTCATGTGAAGTGTTACGGTTCGGTCACTGGTTTGAGACCTCTGATGCTTTAAAAAAGAAAAGCTAATGTTGCTGCTGTGCGCTTTTATTTCCATTATTGAGGCGTAATGTTGAGGGTCTATAACTTGGCTGTCTGTGCGTCTTTCACAGCGTCTCTTCTTGTGTTTCTTTTCCAGCTTACTGACCGCTACGCAGAACAGCGGACTCTTCTTGCTGTATTTTGGGCAGCAATCCTAAAAGCAATAGCCAGTTGCTGTGATGGCTGAAAGGCATGGGCAGCCTTAGTGCTAAGACCTATGAGCAGTCCCCTGTGTCTCTATTCTGTCTCTGTGGTGGTTGGTTCCTTTTTCTTTCGTTTTCTGGTATCTTGATCAACCTGCTTTGGAGCTGTTGCAGGTTTCCAGCGGTAGCAATGGAGGAGAAGGCAGGTGTCCCCCATCAGGTGGATAGACTGGACTTTGCATGCTCAATTATAAAGTGTCCTCCTCCAGCTTCAAGAGAGGATGGCATGTGAGCTTTTCCTCCAGCGACCTGTTTGGAAGGTGAGGGGGGCATGTTTTGAGACCCATCATTCTGCAGACCCAAATCTTGAGCAGGTTCTGGTACGTCCCTGTACAGGTACTGGGCTGCAGGAGCATGCAGCACAAACCATATGGTGGAACCCATTTTCTTTAGGACTAGTAGAGTTGCAGGGACAGCGTTTAATTACAGAACTGTGGGATTTACAGCTTTAATCTGAGCTTTTCATTTCTAGGATGAATACTGTGCAAAAATTCCACTGCCTTACATCAGGCCTTTTGATACTGTAAACATCTTAATAGATTTCATGTGCTGGGTGTCTGCATGGTGTGACTAGATGTTAATAAACAATCATCTTGACAGGAGTTTGTGCCTGGAATACCAAGACTTGGGAAAGGACTCAGACCCACTTCCTGAAGATCTGTAGAGACATTCAGCCCATCTGGTAGTGCTGCATTTTGGTAATGGGCCTTCCGTCTCTTTTTCTTTCCTTCCTAGGATGCTTTCCTGTCAGCCTGGCTGCAGGCATCCTTCTCGGGCAACTGCATAAGTCAGGGCACGAATAACAGTTCCTGGAACAGCGGTTGGGGCAGACTTTACTGATGATAAGGTACATTCTGGTTTCCAGCAGGGTGCTGGCAGCCTGTTCCTGGGCTTGTGTTTCAGAAGCTGCCTCGGAAGTCCAGATTCCTGGGTAGTCCATGCTTTGTCTGCCTGAGAATGCAGTGGGCGTTACTGCCGCCAGCAAGCTACGATTGCTGGCAGCGTGGCTTGTGCTTTGAAATAGGACACAAATCGCTAAAAAGTCCTGTGGCAAAAATAGGTGGAGCGAGCATGCAACTCCGGTGACTTTGGCACAGCTGGAGAGAGGCAGGAAGCATATCTCGGGGGCCAGGAGCTGTTTAGCAAGCCTGAGTCGCCCAAACCCAAGTACAAGAGACGTGGAGCCCTTTGGGTGTTTTTTAGTGCATGCTGGAAGAAGCTCCCATTCATTAATTTGGAATGGGTGTCTTATTTTTATTTATTTCTTTTTAAAGTCATTGTGAGTGGTTTACTGTGTCATAGCGCCGGCAGCTCGGCGCAGCAATGGGCGTCAGGGCTTGCCACCGGCTGCATTCTTTTCGGGACAGTCAGAACTGCGCCACTAATTCCTCTCATCAGAAGCTTGGGGGTTTTTTTGCACGTGGATTCAGTCTGGAGATATTTTAAGTCTCCATTTAAATTATTGAATTCAGACATCTTTTTAACTACTTAAAGGAGAGGCGCTAACAGTCTCAGAAGTCTGTGCGTGCACTAAAATAACAGTGTTGTGTATTGCCTGCCTTGGTCAATGGGTGGGCTTTTCAAGCTGCTACATGTAATATCAATTACTCGCAGTAGGATCTAACCCTGGTGGGGTGAGTGCCTTTTTTTAATACAGTGAGCAGTGGAAGGTGCGAGACATGCAGCTGACTTGGGACACTAGCTATCTTCCAGTAGCAGCCCAGGAGATAAGGTTATCGGTGTACTGACGTGGTAGTTCCTGTGTTTGAAACTGAGCTAAATAACATGCTGATCAGCATTATTCTGAGAAGAAGTAGAGTAGTTTTGTTTTAAGCAGGTTACTGGGACAGAGAAATGTGGGAAATTGGGGGGGGGGTAGGCAGGGAGAGCAGGAAAAAGAGAAAAAGGCCACTTAGCAGTGTCCTGGTGGCTTGGATAAAGTTATCCTTGCCAAAGCACCGAGATGCGAGATAAGAAGGAATGCGTTGCTGAGCTGGGATAATCTCGCTCTCAGCAGCCTTCATGTCGCTTTTATAGAATTTCAGGCTTATTTTGGAATATCTCAGGAGTGATGTTTTCCCTCTGGGTCAGTGCTTAAGAGCTTGCGGTGGTTTTAAATGCATAACGGTCCTTGAGAAAGCTTAATTCCTGAGGACTAGAAATCATATTCCTGCTGAATGACACCTTTCTCCTAATTACCAGTGCTGCTGTGGTTCCTTCCCTGCGTTCGTGAGGGGAACTGTCAGTGCCTGATTAAGTGGAAAAAGCACTGGGCTTTGGGGAAAGATTTCATCACAGGGCAGCTGCTACCCCAAGTCACGATGCCATCTCATAGTGTTTCTGACCCAGGTCGGGGGAATTTAAATTAAGCATGGCTTCCTTGCTGGCTTTGGGGGAGCCCAGCTCCTTTGCTGATGCCGATGGTGCCTGTCTGTTCACAGGCTGTCATCATTGCTCATAACGAGAAGCGAAGTTGATGAGCTGAAATAAATCTGGGAGCGTATGTAGGTGTCAGGGTGACCTGAAGTGTTTTCAGTTGGCTTCTCAGGACAAGTCCTGTATTGCTCACACTTGGTCTGTTTATCTCTGTAAGAAGGCCAAGCTACTGTTTGCATTATTTAGATAAACATTTGGACAAGATCTGTAGAGGCATCATGTGATATTACTCTGTAGTATAAGGCGATCAGGATTTGTACTAGCTAGAATCTTTGTTTGGGGAATACAAGGATGGAAAACGGCCTCAAGTAATATATTTTGTCTAAATCACTTCTCACAGAAGGCTCCTGTACAATGCTTTGTCTACACTGATGTGCTCTTACCAAGCTGTGGGCACTGTTATTGCTGTTTCTCAATAAGAGAAAGGAAGACAGAGGTTGGCTTTTTCAGCCTTTGCAAAACCAGAGTTAGGAACAGATTCGTGCTTCTACTTCCAAATACCATCCTGAAGACATGATGCATTTTTATATTTGATGGAACGGGGGAGGGAAACCTCTCTTGCAGATCATTTTTGCTTGAAGGTACCTTAAGGCCGGTAGCAGAAGGGGCGCTTACCCAAATACCGGTGGCAAGTACAAATGTTGTTGGCCAGACATGTTACAGTGGGATAGCAGAGTGGAACAGGCAGCGATGTTGACAGCTGCCTGCAGCAGAGCGGCGATGCTGCCTAGAAGACTTTCCTCCTCTCCCTGCTCTCGCTGTAGTGCACTGTAATGCAATTTGAGGAAGATGACAGCAGCAGCATAATGGGGAGGCAGGAAAAGAAGCTTTTTTTCCCTTGCAGGAAACCAGCAGCGTGGGGTGTTTCATACCTCCCCTGCTGCTAGGATTTCCAGCTACAGATGAAGAAGACTGGCAAGACCCATTAGCAGTAACTTGGCTAGCACAAATAGTTCATGTCCTCTCTATATTGTTAAACCGGAATCCTATTGTAGTGGAGCAGGCTTCATTGTGTATAAACTGGGAGGTGCCCTTGGATCAGCCATGACTAGCACAGACCAGCTTGCAACGGCTGGAATGCACCCCTGACTTGAGCACAGTGTCTGAAGAGTGCTCCTCAGCTTAATGTTTTTGTTTGTTTAGCAGTTTGTGGCTGCTTTTACTGACCCTACGTCCCAGATGGTTAAATAATCTGTTTGATGTTGTACTGCTGCAACACCCAGGAAAAGAATTTATATTCTGCAATGTGAAGGCTTAAATAGTGTTGGACACTTGACTGTGATGACTAAGGGGTAGGCACGCAAATTTGCAGCTTGGAAACAGTCGTGTCCTTAGCAAATGGTCTGATTGCAGCCTGTGTAACCTCCTAGCTGTGGCCTGTAGTGGTTTTTGTAGTCTTGCATATGCAAAATGTTTGTTTGCCTTGCGGTGAAATTGTTAGGTACCCTGCAGTCTCTTAAATCTGCATGACTGTGGACCTGGAGAATTAATGTGCAGTGCTTCTTTCCTTGCTTTTTAGCTGGCCAACTGGTAACTCATTCATTTGTGAACTTCAATAGGCTCAGAAAAGAATAATGCTGGATGTGGCGCATCTCTAAATCTGGCCGTGATCCGATTTCACCGGTTTCAGTTCTGATGTAGTAGTACGCTTACCTCAAATACAACCTTTTTTCTTTTCTGCTATTTTAACGTATTCTGCTTAAACCCTGCAATGGCCACTGCCACGTGGCGTGGATGAAGTCAGACTGGACAACTGTCATGATCCTGGAAGGCTGCCCTCAGTTTCTGCTGCTTGAGAGCCTGCTTGCTGGGCTGGAATTGGTTGGCCACAAGGCTAACGCGTGGCTGCAAACAAAACTAAACCCAGTTTTACAAAAGCAGTTGCTGGCTGGCTTGAAAAAATCTTGTAACAACTGGTCATCTGCAGTGCTTGAGCAGTAAGGACATAGTTGCTGTTCTTCAGATGGGTTGGTGGCAATCCTTCTGTGCAGCAGTTGTTGGGTGCGTGTGCTGGTTTTGGCTGGGATGGAGTTAATTTTCTTCATAGCAGCTAGTATGGGGCGATGTTTTGGATTTGTGCTGAAAACAGCATTGATAATGCAGAGATGCTCTAGTTATCGCTGAGCCGTGCTCACAGAGTCAAGGCCTTTTCTGCTCCTCACGCCGCCCCACCAGCGAGGAGGCTGGGGGGGGCACAAGAATTTGGGAGGGGACACAGCCGGGACAGCTGACCCCAACCGACCAAAGGGATATTCCAGACCATATGACGTCATGCCCAGTATATGAAGCTGGGGGAAGAAGAAGGAAGGGGGGATGTTTGGAGTGATGGCGTTTGTCTTCCCAAGTCACCGTTACGTCTGATGGAGCCCTGCTTTCCCAGAGGTGGCTGAATCCCTGCCTGCCGATGGGGAGTGGTGAATGAATTCCTCGCTTTGCTTTGCTTACGCGCGCGGCTGTTGCTTTACCTGTTAAACTGTCTTAATCTCAACCCGTGAGTTTTCTTGCTTTTACTCCTCCGATTCTCTCCCCCATCCCGCTGCGGGGGAGAGCGAGTGAGCGGCTGCGTGCTGCTTGGTTGCCGGCTGGAGTTAAACCACCACAGTGCAATAGGCAGCTTTTTTTACTCTTTCCAGCAGGAATCGGTGCAGAGCGTGGACTTGCTGCTCAGGTCCTGTGCGTACCTTACAAGGTTTCTATCGGTATTTTACTTTCAGTACTTAAGGCATTTTAAGACTTGTTTCACTGCAGAGTGAACCTGGCCTCTTGGCCCAGTATGGCTCTAAGCTGGCTCTTGTATGTATTGAAGCCCTTCAGTTGAGTGTGTAAAAGCATCTTTGAAAGGCAATTCCTGATCTTGGACTAGGAGCACGTATAGTTTGAGTGCTAGGTAGGTATCGGCTGTGGTTGCATAGTGTCAACTGTTGGGCTGCAGCTTAAGATCTTCCCCCTTCTTGCAGTTTATTTTAGCATCTGATTTCTGTTCTCCCAGTTATGCCGTGGTGGATGTGTGAGGAGAAAAAGTATCTATCTGAATCCTACAAAAAAGTTTTCCAGGGCGTTTCTTTTCAAAGCTGTAACAAATGCTGGTGGGGCTCAGTGTGAGAGGAGGTGACAGGCTGTGGTGCGGGAGTGTGACCGTCTTAAGCAGGTATTGCAGTGAAACCCTTCTTAACATGAAGCCACAGCTTCTGGCCACTGCTGGCCACTGACCTTTGAAATTACGGCAAGTGTGGATGCTTAACATGGCACAAAAAACAGGGTACGTCTGTAATAACCAGAATACGTGACCTGTGAAGTTGTTCTTTTTGGAAGTCCCTAATTCTGGGATGTTTGACACCTAACTTTTAAGTCGATGCTTCTGAAAGTACTGTGCAGATCGGCACAGAAACCTTCCTTTTTACTAAGGTGGGCTACAGCAACAGGTCAGGTTTTTTTTTTCCTTCTGTGCCACCTCAGGGTCAAGTCGTAGCTTTTTATGCTGTCAGCAGCTTTGTGAAATGAGGTGAAGTGTGCTTTGCAGACTGCAGCCATCCTTGAAAGCAAAGTTTCTTGTGCTAGGTTCAGGTCACGTTTAAAATAAAATTAAAAAAAAAAATCCCCCTTCCTTTCCACATTTACTCCTGCTGGTGCATTATATTTTTTTCTGGAACATAACTTCCCAAGTACAGCTTAGATGTTTGTTTCTGGAGTTGCTCTGCTGGGCAGCAGCTTAACATCTAGGATGCCATAGCAACCTATCAGTCCTTTGTGATTTTAAGTCTTCTGGCTGTTACTGCAACTAAAACTGACTCTTTGTGCTTTCCAGCCCTCTTGACTTTGGTCTAGTTAGTCCCTCGCTGCTGCTTTTAATAGCAGTTTGCTGGTTGTGTGCAGCCTGTCTCTCTTCTTCTTGCTCCTAGTGCCCCCTGCAAACAGGGCTGCGAGCGGAGCAGGCTGCTGGTTGCTCATCTGTGTGAATGTCAGTGCCATAGCCTGTCCCAGGGTTACTCGAACGAGCAACCTTAAACTCCTTTATTTCTGTTGCCTCTCCAGTGAAAAATGGTGTTAAGACAGTAACCTGAAGGTTCCTGAAGATGTGCATCCAACTTGTTAAATAACTACTTAAAAGGTTGCACTTGGTTTTCTTTGTTCTGTTATACCTTTTAAAGGTGACATTCAGGATCCCTTAAAAAGGGAAAGAAAAAAGGAAAAAAACTACTAAGGATTTGGAGAGGAAATGCTGTGTCCTTTCCCCTGGAGAGCTGTATGAAGTACAAGTACCAGAGGAGCACTCTCATGTACATCCTGGGGCACGCAGGGCATTTCTCTTGTTCTTTTCTGTGTGGCCACTGGGTTGATGGGGAAGAGAAGGCAGTTGCAATTAGTGTTATGTAGAGCTGTAAGAGGTATGTGCAGCACCTGGTAGTCCACGGAGTCCGCTCTTTCAGACACCAGTGGATTTAATAACGGTGCTGCTCAGAGAAAGGAGCCTCTGCCCCATTCTCTTGGGATACACATGAATTCGGGGCAAGAAAACTGGAAGTAAAACTCACTCTGGAAGCAGCAAAGCTGCAAAATACGTGGTTTCACGTGCTCTTCTGTTTGTCCCCACCCTTATACTACAAAATCAGAACAAAACCAGTTCTTTAAAATGATGGTTTGGGAGATAGGCTGTGAGCCCAAAGGGATTGGTTTTGCGTGTATGTGCTGCTGTAGCTGCTAGTGTCTGAATTGTTGCTTGAACATGAAATGCCAAGCTGGCACCTGTGTTTGTGATGTGGGAAGTAGGTTTTGGATTGATTATACCATATGATCTTGCACGTGCCAGAAATCTGAGGCAGGCAGAGTAGCACCCTTTACAGGAGCTAACTGTGGAGATGTCTCTTCCTCCCTCAAAGCCTTGAATTTTCACTTTGCTCTTAAAATGAGCTGCTCGAGGCAGTGGCATTAACTCTCTAACCAGACTTTGTAAATTTAACTTTTTTTTAAGGACTCAATTTGACAGGGGAGGCAAATGATGGATCCAAAGCTCCCCACCTCTTGTGCAGAGCATGTTTTTTTGCATACATCAAAATTAGCAGTCTCATGCTGGTCAGAGAGATGTAATGATATGGAGCCCTGTTATTTAGAAGAAGGACTAATGGGGGTTGTGGGAAGGCACTGAAATGTCCAGCGGTTGACCTTGATGCCAGTCATCAGGGAATAGCTTGAAGGCATCAGAAACTTTCAGCTGAGTTGAATTAGTAGTTGCCCATTTTTGGAAAACACATACATCTGTTTCAAAACAGTCTTACATTTTGTAGAAGAGCTCACAGAGCAGAGATTGGTTTTGCTAGGAAAACTGGTATCATTGTAGGTGGCCAGCTGTTAGATGAATAAGATAAAACTGGGCAGATTTCTTTCCTCTTGTACTTTGTGTTAATAGCTGGAATAAAAATGGAGATTGGGTATCTAAAAAAATTATGATTAAGTGATACTGTCACCTTAATGGAATGACAAACTGCAAGTGACATTGATTAGAAGTCCTGTGATGTGCAGACAGTTGAGATGTTTCCTGTAAGTCCTAAGTTGACTTGCAAAATGGGCATAGTTAGGGATTTGAATCCATGTAATCCCTAAAAATCTGCGCTCTTAATTGCTCCTGACTAAGCAGTTTTCATCAGATTGGAGCAGTGGCACATAGATGTAGCTCGTACCCTGTTAATCCATAGCCTCTCTTTTCAAAATATCTTCTGATGTGTTCTTGGTAATGCTGTTGACTGAGGCTTGACTATAAAAATGCACAGCAGAGCTCTGAACAAGGCTACAACACACCGTACAGGATTTTAGTAAAGCTGGACAGCCCCATGTTAGTGAGCTCGTAGTTTGCTTTTCGTCGATGGAGTGATCCATAAGCACTCTGCAGTTACCAAGAGAGCTCGCATCAGTGCTGTGCCTTGGTGGAATGGGCATCGCTTGCTTCGGTGCATGTTTCTTCACAGGGCAGCTTTTCTTCTTGGGTAAAAGAGGGTGAGGAATTGGGAACTTCTGTGAGATAACTAGAAGTTGTGATTGCTGCTGGAGAAACTTGAAGACCTTCTGTCCTTCTTGTCCATCTTAATAATGTTCTAGCCTGGAGCACTGCTTCTGAAGACAGTTATGATGCTGGTGTGGCTGCAGAAATAGTGGCCGCTCTTCTGAGGTATTTTCTGAACAATGTGTGTGTTGGCCGTCTTGTACATATGGGGCAGTAAACATTCAGTTTTGATTTATTTGCCACAAAATGCTTCTATTGTTAAGTGGTCTTATGTTTTGGTGTGACAAAATCAATTCTCTGGCTTTCAGCAGAACTGTGTTACCTGGCTCTAAATGGAGAAAAAATTGTTCATCAGTTTAAGTTCCTTGATTTTGCCTGGATCTGAGGAATCCTGTTGTCTTCTTACAGGGTGTACGTGTCTGTCTAAAATCATTTGGTAAACCAAGCCAGCTGCTAATGTCTTGTGAAACAGTTTTAAAACTTGGAAGCAATTCTGTTCTTAAATGATGTTCTGGTATGTTGTTCCTCTTCAGCACATGCTAGGGGTCCAAAAATCGGTGGCAGACCTGTATGGATGCAGTTGCCATAAGTCTACCCCTGTTCTGTGCTCCTAAGAGGAGCTTTTTGTGCGCTATCTGTAGCGGGTTGTGCCGTTTTCTTAGCAGCAGACGGAGCCGCTGCTGGAAACCAGGTTGTCTTGCCTGTGAGCCGCTGCCCACACATTCCTAACTTCAGGAGGCTGGGGTAAAGCTTTTGGGCTGGGGCCAATGCTTTTGTTTTGGCGTGGTTTTCCACTTTTTGCCTGAGCCGCAGGCAGGCCTCCGTGCAAACCTGCTCGGGAGAAGCCGTGCTGCGGGTCCGCATCTTAACCTCTGGCTTTATTCCTTCGCGAGGTGCGATGCGGTGGCAGTAGCTGCCTTGTGCATAGCAAATAGGACTTGTTTGCGCACAGCGGTTCTTGTCGGGCTTATGATCAGGGGATTTCTAATTTTCGGTTGGGATGATGCCGCTTAACATGATCAACCGCTGTTAAACTCTCCCTGCTTTTCCTAAGTGACTGTTACAAGGAGCAGCCCCCAGCAAATCGTGAACCCTTTGAAATGTTTCAGTAAAATGCTTGACAGTTAAGTTGGGGTGGTTTATTTCCCTTCTGTTGTGTGGGGTTTTTTTGTTGGTTTTTTTTTTTTAAGGGCTGAATTTTTAGCTTTTCATTTTGCTGGTTGTCACAAGCCATGCATTATTTAAGTAGCTTCTCTTTGTTTTAGCAGCTTGAAACGAGCCAGAAATTCACCTTGCTCGCAGGCTACCAGCAGACGCGTTTGCTGCCCGCAGGCAGAAAGTAGGAGTTGATGCTCTTCTGTCAATGTAGGTGAGCAACGGTGGTGTTGCTGGATGGGGGAAAGGCTAAAACACACAATGATTTGATGTTGCTGACATCTCTTTCAAGTTGCTCTTCCCCCCCTGCTCCCCGTTCAGTTGGGATTTCAATTCCTACCTCCCCTGCAGTGCTTTCTGTCTAGTCCTGTTGCCTTGAGCTAGAGCCAGAGAAGAGCACTTTGAATCTAGTCCCGTCTCGGGTATGTGGGAGTTCAAGATTTCAAGTGCTGTTAGTGGGGGGAAAAAATATGTTACACTGTGTCTCGGAGGGGGTCTCCCCTTGACTGTTGCTTTAAATTCCAGCACTGTGTAAAGATGCTCTTTGCAGCACAAATGAGAGATGGAAGGAGCGGATTTGAGTTCTGCTCCAATTACTGCAGTCCAGAAACGCCTGCATATACCGGGAGTTTAAATATATGTACAGTTCTGATGCTTGCTATTTTTAGGTTGGGCTAAAAATACGTGACGTGGTGTTTGCATGGATTTTGAATGGGTTTTGGAAATCCTTGTGTTAACATTCTGTGTCCACCTGAGACCTGCTTCACCTCTTAGCAGCTGTTCCATCAACTCATAGTAGTGGTTGGGACCCGTGGTTTTGTAGAATATATTTTTGCATGTATGAGAAGCTTTTTTGTAAAGTACCAGCGACTTCAACTGTCAGTCTGAGATCTAATCGGGTCAGAGAACAGTTACATGTAAGTTCCTGATCGTCTCTGATTTTTCCAGTAGCTGTTCTGTTAATGGGTTCTTCTCCTCTCGAGTTGCTGTAGGAAAAACCTTAACAGGGAGGATTTTATTGCCTGTGCAGTGAAACTTGGATGTGCAGAGTCATGAATACATGGGAGTAATGTGGAAAACAGAGGGGAGATTTGGTGGAACCGTGTCTTCAGCATGGCAGTCTTAACTGCACTGTCGATGGGTGGATTCAAGGTTGTGACAAGAGTTTTGTGTCACCCTAATACTGTATAGGGATTCAAGTCCAAGTCCAGTTTCTGTGCTGTAGTGCAGGCGGTAGTTTTTAAGAAAAAGGCGTGGGGGTGCTTGCCGAGTGTCTATCTGCCTGCTGCCAGGTCTTTTTCTTTTAAAACGGTTCTAGTATCCTGTCCTTGACTGTGTTGCAAAAAAGCTGATGGTAATGTTAGAGCTTGGTTATAGGTAGCCTTATTCTTTACCTATAAATAGGCACTGATATCACTGAGGTAGCGTGGGATAGCTTCTTTCCATCTGTCTTGCTTGCTTTTTTATTATGTTGTTTATGTAGGGCAAGACCCTAGAGTGGCTTTGATCTTGTTACTTCATGTTCTTGGCGGCCTAGTGCTATAAACATTAATAAACTTCTTTTTCATGCCACTAGATGGAACTGGCTCATGCTTATAGATATTTGTTTAAACTTGAGCTCTGTATTGAGTATTGACAAAATGAATTGCTAGCTCTTGGTGGGAGCTTGGCTTTTACCCTCAAAGCAGTGCTTTATTAAGCTGCTTGGGTTTTTATGCAGTCTGTTTTGAAATAGAAAAGTGGTACATTGCCAGTTCTTTCCAGGCTTGGCTTTTTTCTTTTTTTTTTTTTCCCTTGACTGTGTACTACAGTTAATGCTGTTTATTATCTTCCTGCTTTTAAACCACCATGAGTCTTTTGGTGATCTGTGTGCATGTTTCTCCTGTACAGGGGGTAGACAGTGTGTTATCCCAAATTTCATTTCAGATTATTTCCTGTACCTCTTTCTTGATGCTCAAGGTCGAAGTGTGTAAATTCCTCTCTATGGGAACCAGACTTGCCTACAGAGAATACAGTTTTAATGTCAGTCTTGTGGCTTATCCCTTGTTCTTGGATGTGAACAGCTGTGGTTTAGCAAGCATTGGACAAAGCACCATTTGAGCTGTTTGGGAGAAGATTTTTTGGTGACTGTGCCGAGCATTTGCAGTGTCGACCCACCCGTGCATACATGCGTTGCCCAACTCTGCTAATGCATTGCATGCCCCTGTACGGGAGAAATATCCAAGCCGCTTAGCTTTGCTCAGAGCAAATCCGAGCAGACACCTGTCTAGCCTCTGTCCGCACCGCTCAATGCTACGAGGGCTGATTTGTGGCTTTCACGAATGTCCTTGTTCCTCCCTGGCCAATCTCGGAGTGATCCTTTGCCGGTTTTGCCTGCCAAGAGGTTCCTTTGTTGAGTGTGACCCTGCGTGAAGGCAGCTGAGACAAGGCGGGTGTTAGCTGTGCAGGGGCTGTTGGTTGTTGCAAGGAGTGCTTTGAAGGACCAACCTGCTGGGAAGCAGAAGCGTTTGGCATGGGTACGTGAGCTGTAGAGGCCTGGGTACCGATCCTGGCTTTGCTGCTAGCCTGCTTGGTGGCCTTGGCCACGCTGGTCCTTTCCGTGCTTCCATTTCTCCATCTTTTAAATGGCAGGAAGCGTATTGATCTTGTTTTCTAAAGTACTGAGAAGGCTAAGAATTGAAAAATGCTATGCAGGACTAGGTGGTAGCTATTCACGAGTACCAGGGAAAATACAACTGTAATAGTGTGGGTGTGACCTTTTTAAAAGGACAGGGTCTTCACCAAGTATGCTTACAGTGAGTGACCCAGCTGCTGAGCTGCTGCTCCAGCACCTGTCTGCAATGATGAGAGCAGTGCTTTCATGCCATTCTGGCAAATAAAGGAAGATTTATTTCTCCTCGCTTATGAGGCAGAAGCTGAAGAACCTAGTGGAAATACTCCCCAAAAATCTTGCTTTTGAAGTGTTTTCAAAGCATCAGTAGGCCCATGATACTCTTGGAGCTGCTTACTGGAAATAGGGTGTGCTACTGAGGTTTCAGGGTACAAATATAGGGGTAGTTGCATATTTGTAGTAATGCTGGCTAGAAGAGGCCTCTGCAGTTCCCTAGCCTGATGTCCCACTCAAATTTGGACCATCACCAGTGCTGGGACCAGGTGAGGGTGGGTGTTTGTAGCCCAGCCTTGAAAACCTTTATGGTGGAGGTTCCCTCTGGATAGGGCTGCTTTAGGCACTGAGCCATGCTGCTGGCATCCTTTGTGTGTGTTAAGCAAGCGTCCTGCCCTGCAAACGGGAAAATGCTGCTGCCTTGCTTATTTATCCCACTGCCTACAGTGCAAGGCTGTGGACTCTGTGCAGGCTGTTCTGCAGGAGGAGGGTGCGTTCCTGCCCAAAACCGGCTGACTCGGTGCTGCCATGCAGTGTGTGCTTTCTGTGAAATGTGGCTTGGGTTTTGGCTTTTTTTAAGTGCTAAATTATACTTTTTAATTTTTATTATTTTAGCCCGTATTAGAATATTTTTAAGATGGTAATAACTAGTTCCTTGGGCATGGGCGGGGGGGGGCATAAATATGAGTACATAGTATGCATCTGAACTGATTTCTTTATTTTGCTGTCCTATCCTAGCTGCAAATTCTGTTCCCTGTGGAGGAGGTTAAGTAGAATTATTGAGGAGGAATTTATACTGCTCCTGTGTACTAGCAAACAGGATTTTATAGCAGACCCACCATTTTCTTCCAACTTATGCGTCAGTAAATATTTAATAATATAGATTCCTCTGTGCTCTAATAATGAGATGAATACTTCTCAATAAAAAGACCTCCTTTCTCATTCCAGTGATCAAATTGTGCTCAGAATTCCCGTATGTATTCAGCTGCTCTGTGATAGCAGGAATTGAGAGCTATAAGCTGATAGAGCATAAAATGGAAACCTACTGTTCAGGTTGCAGTGATTCCTCTGACCTCCTAATCCTGTTTGGGAGCCTCCAGCCGGCTCATTGTGCCTCTCTGACAACAGGTGGGGGTAGCAAATTTTAGTCCCAAAAGCTCAGTCCTGTGAAGGAACCTGATCCCTGTTGCGGTCTCTTTTCAGTTTGAGAGCAGGTGGCATATCCTGGAATTTGTACCAAACCCTCATTGAGGAGGGAATGTGTCGTAAATCATGAAAGTCTCTTCTTTAAAATAGCAGATGGTGGCAAGGAAGTGTGCTCTAAATGTGACTTGTTCCCATGCTGGTTCACAGTGCAGGCACAAAACACACGCTTATATACTGCCCTGCCAGGGGTGCAGCTTCCTTCGTCGTAGAAGTGAGCTCAAAGCATCTCTGGTCCCTCTGAAGTTGTGCCTTGGCTTGGCGGCACACAAGGGAATTCAGGGTGTGATGCTGGTGTCTCCATTTCAGCAGTGTGGCTCACTTGTGACATTAAGTGCGACAGGCGATGGTTGTAACGACATCAACTGGTACGCTTGAGGTGGAGGCTGATGTGGTGTTACCCTGTGGCAGCTCAGGCAAGTGGCTTTTGCTCCTCTCACCAGTAGATGGTGGCAGAAACATCACTGTGTGAGTTGATGCATCAGGTTTTTGACTTCTTGGAAACAGGAGAAGATCCACATATGTGGAAGGTTTGAGTCCTGGCCGGACAAAATTACATCTTGTTGTGTTTTCCTCCCCTGCCCCTGCCACCCTCTTTCTGTGATTGCATAGCTATAAGCATCTTTGTGTCTTCTCTAGAGAGGCTTCTCGGGCCTGATTGCGCTCTTCAGTCAGCTGTCTTAACTGTCGGAACAGAAGATAACAGAAACATAGAAACATGTCTGCTTTTAGGCACTGAGAAGGTGGTATGGAAAAATATCCTCATGGAGACACTGTGCTGGGAGAGCCAGGAGAACCCCCAAAATGATCTAGCAGCTTAGTCTTGGGAAAGCCTGATTAGGGTTCTGCTGACTTTGCCTAACTCTCTCCTGTTTTTATTTTGTCTTCTAGTTCCTCATGCGAGCCTGACTGCCATGCGTGGACATTGATGCTTTTGAGTACAGCTGTTTAAAATGGCAGAGAGAGGTGGAAATGAAGAAGTAATTAACTTGAACAGCTTCCGTAGTCACAGAGGGAAAGGTGAGTACTGACTGCTGCATATTTCCAAAACACTCTTTGTAGAACTTGGTTTACAAGCAGCAGAATTCATAGATACTACACTTGGAAGAGCGCTGTTAATGGGTACCTGATAGTGGTCTGTTTAGCATGTCATACACTGCTCTGTTACACTTACTTCACAGCCACCTACAGAAAATTCTTTCATTTTATGCAGACATGCAAAATATTTGGCTCTTCTGTTTCTCATGTTGTACTGCCTTAAGGCAGATTGCTGACTTCTTGAGAACACCATGTAGAGGTATTTCAGCAGATCTGAGGGGCTTATGGTGTTCCACGCTTCTGAGGGCCTCAGAGGAAAGAGGCTGGCTCTGCATTTATATCCTCATAGGGCTGTATGGATGTATGGCACCTGTTCCTCCAAGAGTGGAATTCAAAATGATGCTTTCTGTGTATGCCTGAAAGGTGATAAATGAATACTCATGAATACTTATGCTAAAGCATGAGCAAAAAAGTTGTGTCAAATTGTAGGGAAAGCATGGTTGTATGCTGTCTCTGCAGTGCAGAAACCCTGTTTCTGGCTTGAATGTCTCTCCTGCGTTCAGCAGCTGTGTTCAGTAGCATCTATATTCCACTCTTGACAAGCCGTGAGGGACACGGTTGTCATCTAATAGCAGGATGTCTTCTGCACCCACAGCTAGGGGTCCTATCTCGGTCTTGCATAAGGTACTCCTGCAAAGTCACACTTTTTCAGAAGAGGCCGAATTGCACAGGGAACCTTATCTCTCCGTTAATAAAAGAAAATGTGTCATCCCTGAGATAGTGAAAGTTCTGGACTTCCCTGCAAAAATTAGGAAGTACTCTGTACGTGGCCTTTCCAGAATAATTTTTGCAGCCACTTGACTCGTGCTGAAGTTTAGGATGGAAGAATATCTGCATAAGTGTCAGTGACTGTTTCATGCATGGCCTGTTGCAGTGAGCTACATTTTGTGCAGGTGTTTTGCTCAGAGGGCCAAGGGAGGTAGGAGTGGCTGTAACAGTAACTTGGAGAGGAACCAGTGACCTTTGAGCGCTTCTTCCCTGTTGCTGCAATGCAAATGCAAAGATTGCTTTTTCAGATGTTTCGGTGCTTGTGTCCTGTAATTTCAGTTATTTACCTTTAGCAAATAGCTAACTTTACTTACTTTACTACAGACTGGATAAACCGCAGGGACGAAGGTCTTATCATGATATCAGATTCCTCAGACGAAGAATTACCTTTGTTGCTGGAAATGCCAGCAGAGCAGCAGCGTGAGGAAGATGACGATGATGTAGTCATCTTGGCAGAGGTAATTTTTCATTCTTATGCTTGCCCTGCTTTATTCATGGCCTTTATAGCCAGCTCTTGTGCAAATATCTGATGCATTCCTTTGAGAGTCATGTCTGGTTACAGTAATTTACTTAGGATGTCTGAAATGCATGTTGAAATGATGGCATTTTGCTGACTTTAAGTGTTTAATCATATTTTGGGCACAGGAGGGGAGAACAAGGCTGTTAAACTGCATTGTAGTTAAAGTTCTACTTAAAGGCTGTAGCTTCCATAAAGTTGTCTATAGAAATCCAGAATGGTGGAGTGCTTTGTAAGAGGACTTGATATTCCTTAGAAGGCAGTTTTTCAAAACATGCGTTGTTTGACCTTGTATGCTTTATATTCCTCTATGTTATTTGGATTCTTGTTGGGCTGTGGCAGGCACTTAAATTTTTGCGGTTTCACAAAGCCAGCCCACCTGATAAATCTCTTTCCACTGGCACCGGCAGTCACATTGAGGAGGGCCAAAGTCTTTAGCCTGCCCTGATTATTTTAAATGTCTTATTTCATATCTAAGCTATATTAAGAATATATTCCACTTTTCTGTTAAAGTAACCAGAGGCATTGAGAAAATGGGTTGTGAAGCTGACCTTTCTGTTTCTTAGTTGAAAACAGTAGCAGAGAATATTCAGACTCTGTTGGCATACAGCAGTCTGTCTGCCAGAGGCAAGGACAAGGCCAGAGATTAATGTTTTGAGCTTTGGTTCCTGCCTGTTTAAATAAACTGGTGAGAATGCAAATATGCCATCAGTTAGTTCCTCCTTCCCAGACTGTTTTACTGGGAGGGAAGTGGGGACTGAGGTGAGCTCAGGAAACTATTCCAGTCTGAAAGTCCTGTGCGTCCCCAAATTGTGCCAAATGTTCTCTTACTACCTGGGGACAGACTGAGGATGGAGTTTGGTGAAACAAAGATAGGTGGGTTGCAGTTTTATGCCTTATTAAGCACCTTGCTAAACAGACCTTTCATCTGCTTCCCATCAGAAATTTGATTAGATGCAAAAGATCATCTGGAGCAAGGATTCTGACATGCAGACAAGAACTACTTACTCTTGTCTGTCTTCTTTTTAGACCCCAAAGCATCAGCAGCTTCTGCGTCCCAATGTCATCAGACCTGCTGCTCAATGGCAGGGTGCAAACACTGTGGGAGAAGGAGGATCTAAAAGTGCTGTCGAGCCCTTGAGGAGCACATATCTGCAAGATGAGATCTCAACTCCGCTGTGCCAGGGAGACCAGAATAATCACATGGTGGAAAGCAGTGCTGGACCGAGCAGGGATGAGAATATGAACTTTGCCTTGCAGCAGCCCGGACCATCTGAGCTTAATGGCCCCAGGTTTGAACTTAGAAGTAACGAGGAGCCTGGCCCAAGTTTGCTTCCAGCAATAAAGACGAGTCCACAGCCTGCTGTTAACAGAGAAATCATTAGTCTGGAGAATGCGGACCTTCCACCACAACAGGAAGAAAAGGTAGAAGCCCAGGGATGGCAAGGACAGGACTTGGAGCCAGAGCAAAACCTCGGAGGAACAGCTGTTGCACCTACCGCAGACCAGGAGATCCACAAAAACAGCCAGCTGGATCACCCATACTTCCAGACGTTGGAAGATGAGCCACATGCTGTGGTAAATGGTTGTGCTCCTCAGCAAGGGCAGCCTGAAGCAGACCCAGGATCTTTGAGGGCATATGGAGAGGAGGCTCCTGGGCCAGCCTTCCCCCGACCTGAACCACAGCAGGATGGGATTCCAGGTCCTGCTTCACCCCAGCCAGCGCATCCACCAGAAGAAACGGGTCAGCTGGCAGCTATAGACAATGAACAGCCAGGTCCAGCATTCCCTGCACAGGGCTCTCACGAAGTTGGCTCTGGTAATGTGCCAGAACAAGGAGCTGCTGGGCAGGACCAAGACCCCACTGCACTGCTCATCAGAGAGACAGTAAGTATTCCCAGGGCTTGTTTGCCTTCTGTGTGCTTGTTATTTTCAGACAGGTTTTTCAAGGTGTGTAGTGTTTCACATGCTGAAAGCACAGCCCTATTGACTTCAGCTGCAAATCCTCCTTGTTTTGGCTGAGACTCAGCTATGCGCCAGTGAGGAGCATGCAGTGAACTGTCTTGGGAAAGTTTGGTTTGAAAGACTAACCCCAGCACTATGGCAGAAGCAGTGAGACGATGCGAATCTTGAAGGCGCTGTTTGGCTTGGGATGGGCTCTCAGCCAGAGAGATTTAGCAGAACTGATTGCAGGGTCTCAGGGGCACAGTGAGGTGAAATAACATGGGTCTGTTCCCTTAAAGGCTACTGCCCTCTCAGTTCTGCTAGTTTGTTTTTGTCTGGCTGGTTCCTAACCCAACTCTGTAGAGCTGGTTTAGGAATGGATGTAGAGCTAAATGAGCAAAACTGAGACAGTAAACATTGGCAGAGGGGTAGAGGGTGGGGTAGAGAAGCCTTAGAGACATGGCTGCTAGCCTTGGCTGCTTTCAGCTGGCTCTTCTAAAGTAGTTTGGTCCATGGCCATGTTAAAGCCACCATGGTGGTCAGGGGTAATGGTTGCCCTTGCAGTGTGGATTTCCAAGCAGTAGCACTGAGGGTTTACTGGATAAGCAGCATGAAGACTTGTGTATGTTAACTCCATGCGCTCCTTTCTGACTCTGTGTGTGAAGCTTAGCATGAGGGGCACTAGCTACAAGAGCCAAACCACCAAGGATGGTACTCCTTAACCTTTGGTATGTTCAGCAGCTTCGGTAACATGGTGTATATTTAATAATATTTAAAAAAAAAAAGTGGTCTAATGTTTTTATGTAGTGGTCCAATTTTTCTAATGTCTAATGTTTTCCATTCCAATGCACACTCCTCCCTTTGGTAGGAGGAAGGGTCTCTCTTGATGCCTTACGGAATGCTTTTTTGCAAACAAGCGTATTTTACTGTATCTGTATCTTACACCACCACCCCCATCCTCTCCAAGTCTTCCCTCCCCATCCCATATCTGATTCTATTTGTGAAAACTGGGATTGAGGAAAATATTCTTTAAGTAGCAGTCCAACAAAATTCAGTTCTTTCCAAGTAAGACCTTGTTGATCAGTGACTTGCTTTTGAGATGGATAAGTAGAAACTCTTGCATTTTCAGGGTTGCTTGACAACCCTGACCAGTCCAGTCTTGCAAAGCAAAATATCATCTGGTGGAATTGATTGCAGTACCTGTACAGCAACCCAACAAGAGAGAGCAGCAAGGGGTGCTCTTTGCTATGTGGCTAATGCTGGGAGAGCTTTCACAGAAGTGCCAGTAAAGGTTTGTTGTCTGTTCTGATCTCGTTGCTAGTGTGTCTGGGTGCTTTGGGTGGGTATGTGTATTTTTTGGTTTTTTTTTCTTTTGCTTTGGAATGTTGTATTTCAGCACATGATCTGGAACTCCTTAGTCTTCTGTCTGAAGGTAAATATTAGCTTTTCTTGTGTTGTAGATCATACCTATGTGCCTTGCCTCTTTCCATCCAGCCTGAATCACTCGTTAGGCCAGCTGCTTATGGCCATTCACATCAGTACCCATACTCTTTTTGTGAAAAAGAGCTGTTAGCAATCATCCTGTGGAGCAAAAGAAAGCCAGCAGCTTGCAGTATCCAGGCTGGATGGATATAAATGGTCTCTTGAAATCCATTTTGGCCCTTGTCTCAGGAGCGTGCTAGATAATTACCTATAAATCTCTGTCTTTGGTGCCATTGCTAGGTTGTGCTACGCAGCTCCTCTAATACCTATGTAACCTTTAGCTTTTCCTACTGTAGGAAGCAAGATTCCCAGATGTGAAGAAGGAATATATTGAAGAGCTAATCAGTATCAAGAACTGCTATGACTTAAATGTGTAAGTACAGATCTAAGAGCTAGGGTGTATCATACAACAGTCTGGCTGCAGTCACGCTTCCATTTCCCTACCCACTAATGATGCTGTTCTAGAGCATATCCAGGCTGGGAGTCAGCACTGCGTCGATAGTGCCAAAGAGCAGAGTATTATTTTTTTTTTCTTCTGATAGAGCTTTTCTTAAATCCTCTCTAATTCTGGTGTTGTGCTGTAACTTCTCTGCTTTTAAGATAATTTGTTCATTTAAAGATATTACATATCATTTCCTCTTAACTGTTACTAGGGTTCTTAAAAAGGGTGAGTGTCAGGATTAAGGTGTTGAGATGAATTCTATAAAATATAGTATGAAGGTGGGTTGGTGAGTTTTGAGTTGGAGGAAAGAGTTTCCTACCTCTTCATTTCACTGGCTTTTTCCAGGTAAAGCTGACCTGATCTGGACTCCCTTATTTAGTGTCATGATGTTGGCTTTTATGCCCTTTACTTAATCAAGCAGTAGTGGTACTGTTTGAGTTCTCTCACATCGCTTGTTGCAGATAGAATAGAGCAAACACATTTAGGGGCTGGTAGGATTGTTTCTAGATATCTGTCAAGGGACTGATTTTGGTCAAACTGAGCAGAAACATGAGCCAAGAAGGGAAGTAAAAGGAGTGGAAAATCAGCCTGAGGACTGTTGATTTCCCAATTGTGTTAGCAGCTCAAGAATACCTTGGTGTTCATCGTGCTTGATATCTCTGGGAGTCATGTTAGAATCAAAAGTTTAAAAAAAGTCATTAACCTTATCGATAAGTTGCATCATGTCCTTGCCCTTTTGGGTGAAGCTTGCACAGCTGAAGAGTGAAGGATTGCGTGTGTTGGCACCAGCAACACAGAGGGGAAAGTGGTTTGAAGTAAATCACTTGTGACTTGTCTGATACTAGGTGGCCCCTCTCTCTTTCTCCCTCTCTGCAGCTGTCACTGCTATCTCAAACATGTTGAAACTAGTTATTATGTGATACAAGAATGAAGAATAGGTGTTGGTTGCCAGAGTATTCGCTCTATCTTGTATGAATCCAATGCCCTTTCCAGTTAACTAGGGCACTAATTAAGCAGCATTCAAATGCGTGAGGCTTAGAATTAGTTATTGGACCATAAATAAGTTAACTGGCAAGGAACTAAGGATGATCCCATCCGTTGGGCATAGATTTCCTCTTCTGCTGCCTTTGCCTGTGTTATGAAGTCATGTCTCCAAAGTAGGGCTTCTTGGTTAGAAAGTCATCAGGCTGTAACTTCTTTCTTGTCTTTCGAAAGTGCTGTCCCTGCAGTGGTGACGTGGTCAGCATGAGAGCAGCTTTCAGGTGCCCGCACTGCATACTTTGTGCACCTCGGCGTGGATGGTTGTGTTGGGAGTGTAGAAGACCAGTAGGGCCATTCCTTGGGGCAATTGGGCTGTTGAAGTTGGGCATCTGGCTGCAGGACCCTCTTGCAGATTGTGTGAAAAAACTCGTCATTGTGTCCTGCGGGGATTTAGTGAAGCCTGATAGAATTAAATCTCAGTATCGGCTTCTATCAGTCTTAATGTGTTCCTTCCCTTTTTGCTCCCGAAATCTCTTCTCTCCTATTGTGTGCCACAGACCCAGTGAGATGAAAAGGTGCTTACAGGCTTCCCTGTAGGCCATCTACAGTGTCTGCTCAGCGGTGCGTTACCCACTTACTGGATGATAAAGATTTCTTCTCCATATTTTTATTCCTTTAACCAAACTATCTTTTGAGTTGTCACTGCATCTTTTGTATGAGAACAAACGGGTCAAAGCACTGGTCAGCCTCGCTGGCAGGGTCTCTTTGATCTCCATGGTATGTCAAGCTGAATCAGGCTTGAAATATAATAAATAAGGGTGGCTGGGTTTGGGCAGGGATGAGGCTTTTAACTGGCTCTGTGTCCTGTGGTGCAGATATTAATGAACAGTGCTGCAAGTGTGCGTGCATTGCGCGCTGGGACCCACTTAACTAATTGTCAGACACTGAAGGTTAACATCTCTGAAAATCCTGAGCATTGAAATGGCAACATGCAGAAAAGTTCAAATGTATTCTGACTGTGCCCCAGCTGAAACCCTTGCGTTTGAGCTGCAGTGATTTGAGCTCCTTGAAGTTTCTGTTTTGTTGGATTAAAACAGTTATCTTTTACAAAGGGATGGGGGTAGGGCTGGAAGCTATTAAATGCTCAGTGCCAAGATATTTTGTTGTTTTTCTGAAATGATTGCCTTAAAACTTTCAACTGTCCTGAAAGATAAGATGTGGGAGCTCCTCTTAGCAGGGTATCATCTATTCAGCTTTTGTGTGCAGAAGCATTCACACTCAGTCAAAAGCTTCTGGCTCAATATGTCAATACCTGATTAAACAAAAAGAAATGCCTCTGCTTTGAATGTGAAAGCAGGGCTAAAGTAATCATGCCTTGATAGTGGGTTAATGCTTCAAGCCAGTTCAGATTTCTTAATTAGGGACTGATTTCTGACATCAGGAATGTAAATTAGCTGCAATTATGTCTTTGCTGCAACCTAGCACCTTCTTGTTCAAAAAGTTTTACAAATGTTAATTGCTTGTCCTAGCTCCTTTCAGAAGGATATTACTCTACAGCTGGGGAAACTGAGGAACAGCTTATATTACTTGATCCAGCTAGCACAGCTGGTTAGTAGTGGTTGAGAATAAACTGTGAAAGTCTGATTCAGACAGCCTACAACAAGCTTCCCTTTTGAAAGGGCTTCTGAAGTACTTGTGGATCTCCAGCAACTGGGTATTCTGAAACTACTTGCTAGAGTCTTTTCTAAGCTGAAATACTCAGTTAAACTAAATCTACCTGACAGTTATGATTGTTTGTGATGGGATCTCAGGTATGCTGCATTTACAGGCTAGTATGCAATTTTTTCTGCAATTATTTAGTGATTATTTTCTAAATGCTGTTCTCACTAGACCAATTTCTAGTGGAAGCTGGACAATGCTGGTGTGATTTCAAGCTTTATTACAATGAAACCTCTATTCAGAGTACATATTGTATGTAAACACAGTTTAAACAAGTTGCTGTGTCTGCTCTAACATGAAAGTAGATCGAGACTGGAGGCTTTAATTCAAATTTGAATCTGTAATCTTTTGTTGAGGAATACATCAACCTTTCACGGGTTTTGTAGGGGTTTGTATGCTTCTTTTTCCATAGACGCATTTGTGTTAGCCGCAGGAGATGACAGCTAGATTTCAATTACTGCTGCTAATGCTGTGACTGTTCTTTCCTGTATGGTCTTCATAATGTTAATTCCAGAGTAGCAGAAAGTTAGTATACCTTAACTCTTAGTTGTGTAGCATTTGACATGTGCTCAAAGGAGGTGCCACTTCACATGGTTTTACTTGTGGATGTGAGTGGGGAGGTAAGCCTGATTGTTCACCTCTGGCATGGAGAGATGTAGGTTGGTTAGTAGCTCACCCATACAAGCTTCATGTATGTAAATGCAATTGTGGGAAAGGCAAATCTATTTGCTTTTCCTTCTGCAGTCATGCAGCTGATCATTATTTACTTAATTCTCATTTACTTGCAGTTTGCTCTAGTCTAGGACTTCCCTTGCTTCTTACAGGGCAGTCTGTGACTTGCCTGCCTAGCCTCATAATTATAAGATACTAAAAAATTGGACAAGCAAGGAATGAACCTGAGCTCCCAAACCCTGAAGTAACTATATTTATCTTTTCAGACTTTGTAACTTTCTTCTGGAAAATCCAGATTACCCAAAGAAGGAAGGCAGAGTGGTTTTAAATCCCAGCAGCAGCCTGCTCGCCAGCCAAGATGAGACAAAGGCAAGTGAGAGAGTATCCTCGCCTACAGCATGCCTCTCATCCAGTCTGTTCAACCTGAGTGGACCTTAGGATGTCTGGTTCTGTTAGTGCGTATTTGTAGAGTGCTTGGTTGAGCCATACTTTCATAGGAGGCCTCTGGGTGCGTTTAAGAGGCTGTTAAATAGCAATAGTTAATTGCTTGCAAGATGATTTCCAAGACTTTCCTGTTTTGCTGTTGCATAGCTGAACCGTGTCTTCTCTTTTGCATTCAGTGAGACCCTCTGCCCTACCTGCCTGTCAGCTATCCTGTCTGAAGTGTTCATTTTGATAACTGATATGAGAATTCCATAGTCGGTCTGTCACATGAAGTAGACTTGGCCCTCAGGTCTCTCTTGTGTGGCCTTTAGATATTGCCTTTCAGCATCCAAACTGGAAATCTCCCTGCAGCTGCTTGAATTTTTTTTTTTTTTTTAAAGACCCGTTGACAAAAAATTCTCTCTGAGCTGCTTTGAGTATATTGAAATAGCTGTGTGTGGCGTGAGAGAGAGAAATGTTGAATACCTCTTTCTACTCTTGGAAGCGTCTCTCAACCTCGAACCAATAAAGTTGTTCACTCTTTATAGTAACCTAAATGTATCCTCTCCTTGCTGTCCCGTGCAGCCATGCACAATGGCTTTAAACTACGTGGCTAGGAGCAGAGCTGCAGTGTGGTGCAGCTCAGGGCAGGTTACCCGCCCAAGTGCATAGACCAGTAGGCTTCACACCCCCGCTGTGCTCTAAGCTGATGCTTAGACAGGTGCTCAGAACTGGGTGCCGTGTAACCTGAATTTTGGGTGGTCTTGCAGAAGGTCCTGATCACTGAAGGAGTGGTTTGGGGTGTTCACAAGTGTGTATTTATAGCAGCCTTTTTATATCTTTTGCATTTTCTCCTTAGGTGCCTAAAGTGGACTACTTCGACTTTTCCAAACTTGCCCCACTTGATCAGCGGTGCTTTATTCAGGCAGCTGACCTCCTTATGGCAGACTTCAAAATGCTGAGCAGCCAAGACATTAAGTGGGCACTACATGAACTCAAGGGACACTATGCAATCACGCGAAAGGTTCTCCAGTTCAAGTCTGTTTTCTTTCTTAGGGTTATCTCCTGTGTCTGCAGAGAGCAGCGTGATGTCTTTTGCTTTACTATACCATCTGCTAGTGTGTGGTTATGGGCTTTTTTAATAATCTTCCTTTCCTTTTAAGAAGTATTAATCCATTTAGTAGACTTGCAAAATTTATTGGCCAGACAGCATGCTGCAGGAAGTTTTTACTTTTCTCTAATAGGAGAACTGGGGAAACACTAGCTAGTTGATGGTAGGCGATGCATTAAACTGAGAAGTGTTCCTGTACGTTGCCACTGAAGTGCGGTATAATTGCCAATAAAGCCTAGACATTTAGCTAAATCTTAAAACATTTAACTGCTGCTATTAGTTAACTGACTGCATGTAATTGAGAAGAAGCCCAGCTCTTGCTGTCCTGTCTCTTCTTATTATGACTTGTGGAATGAGTCCTATATTCCTTGTAAAAGAGTTTCACTGTAATGGAGCTGCAAAGACACTTGTTTTAAGTATCAAGAAACTGGATGTAAATGTGGCTTCAAGCTTTTGACTTGGATCTACTCCTCTGATATGCTCCTCTTGCATGAGCTTCTTTCTCCGTTATTCCAGGACTTAACTAAAGCCAAACCTCCTTCTCTCTTCATTTGCTTGATTGAGCACTGAGTATTTCAGCTTTGGTTTGTTTTGTTGTTTTGGTTTTGGTTTGTTTGGTTTTTTTTTTTTAAATAAAAAACCAAACCCAACAAAAAAAAAAAGCCAAACCAGCTCTGTTGCATCAGAGTGGACACCAGCTGTATTAGAACTAATAGCTGAGGTGTTGTTGAAGTATCATTTAACTTTTTTTTTTTTTTTTTTTTTTCATGGAATGATTGCTTTATGAGTAGATAAAGCAACAAGGTGAGTAAAGGAAAGAGATATACTTGCCTCTATATGGGGTGTTTGGCTTTCCGGTTTTGGATCAGTCTTATGTGCATGTTTGTACTGTGCTTCAATTTGAAGTATGTGCTTCTGCTTTCTTCCAGGAACAGACAGGATTTAAGTCTGTATGTTGTTTTCTAGGCCTTTTCAGATGCTATCAAAAAATGGCAGGAGCTGTCTCCCGAAACCAGCGGGAAACGAAAAAGGAGGAAAGAAATGAATCAGTATTCATATATAGACTTCAAATTTGAGCAAGGTAAATACCAAGCTGTATGTATCGTGGTCTCTGCATTGTTATTGTAAGCAGAACTGGCTTGCAGCAGAAGGGTACTGTTCTTGAAAAGGGATGTGGTCCCAGAACAGCTATGTTTCTGTCACTGTCTGGTATCTATTTTGGAGATATTCTTCATTAGTACCACTGCTTGGTACAATGCTGTTGGAGATGCTGAAGTTATGCAGCTGGTGGTGTGTGGAGGAAGAAGGATTTAAGCTTTGTTCTGGCTGCCGCATCCCATTTCATTGTGCCTTTAACTCTGCTTTAGGGGATGTGAAAATTGAGAAGCGCATGTTCTTCCTGGAGAATAAGAGACGACACTGGAGGTCCTACGACAAGCTCTCTCTTCTCCCACCGGTGCTACTGGAGCAGGAATTCTATGAGCAGAAAGTTAAAGAGATGGCAGAGGTGAGTGGTAGGAGCTGTTTTGATCTTGTGGTGCAAACGACTTCAGCTACTGTAGAGGTCTTGGCCCTAAACATGGAAATCTGCCTCTTAAAAGAAATTCAAACGCTGAACAAAATGTTGAATAACTGACTACCTTTGCCCCTTTACTACCTGTTAACTTGTATAACTCTTCCTAAGTAACTCATTTTTGAAGGAAAAAAACCAAGCACGGAGTATCATATTTACTTAAATATATAGCTGCTACTTTTGCAAACACTGTTCTAGACCTTTTTTGCTACAAAATAGTAAGATCTCTACTAATTAATTGTTCCTCTAATTGTTAGCAGGCTTCTCTGCTGCTTTAGGGCTTGTAATTGCAGCTCACTGTTGGTGGTGAATAATGACCAGGCCCAAGGCAGTCTGTCCACTCACTCTGCCTTCCGCAAGTTGGCAGTCTCCGGAACGTCTTGTCCTGTGCTGAGGACCAGGTGTTTCGAAGCAGAACCCTGCAACACCCACTGGTGTGTTGTCTTCCCCTTGTAGTCTGAGGAAAGACTGAATTCACAGCTCTGCACCTACGGTCCTTTCTAAAGTAGCTTCTTAATGATCCTTGCCTCTTAGGCAGATGGATAGTGTCTCCTTTTAAACACAAAGCTAATGTTCTTGGGGCTTTCTCTGGAGGGGTGCATTGGGTGAGATCATCTCTGCCCATGGAAACCTGAACCAGCAGCCCTCCATAATACAGAATTCGGTTCTTTGTTCTTGCTGCCTTTGCTTCTCCCATCTGTTTTAGCTGAATCATAAATAGCTTAATGGATTGGAAGGATGGGCTGAGTGATGTTGTAAGCAGACAGTGAGCCTTTTATGGTGGTTTGTAAGTCCTGAGATAATGTAAAGGAGTGTAGAGGCTGGAAAATTGCTTTATCTATTCTGTAAACACAGATGCACATGTCTCTCTTACAGCATGCAGACTTTCTCCTTGCTCTGCAGATGAATGAGGAGCAGTATCAGAAGGTCAGTATCTATAATGTGGTCCGTTGAGTTCTGCTTATGCATAGACACTGTTTTGCACTTAACTACTTCACAGACTCTTTTGGCTTCTGGAATGGAGCTTCTCTGAAGCTGCATTTGCACTGCTCTGCTTTTGCTGAGCTGGCAAAACCTGCACAGTGTGTGTTGGCTGGCTTTTAGAAAAGGTAGACGAGAGCTCAGTCCAGCAAGACAGTATTGATGCATGTAATGATCTGTAGTAATTCAGTCAGCTGCTGCTTGTATCTTTACTGGCCAGAACAAACATTGCAATAGAATAGTACCAGGTTTGCTCTTGCTACCACCATTATGGCTGTTTAAAACAGATTTGCTGTTGTTGGAGCTCTGCCAGTGGAAAGGCCTTCGTAATTTGCAGAAAGGACTCTAAAAACCTGAAAACCAGGTCTTTCCCTTTAAACAAAGAGAGAAAAGTTAGACATCGGTTCAGCAGCTGTGGATTACCTTTGTTGTCAACGCCCATTTCTCTTCAAACTTTGGAGAACATGTTGGACCTTCGAAGAAGTGGGCATACTTACTTTTCAACAGTGGCAAGCTTCTCCACCCCTGCAATGAAGAGGCCAAGATAAGGTCTCTCCAGGCAGAGGGGTAAATCTTTCTTTAGAAGGCAACAGATCTGAAGCTTGGTTTTCTCCGTATGAATGGTGTGTACTCTCTGCTGCTTCCCTGCGATTGCAGCTTCCCAAACCCAAGATGCTTTTCTGCTTGTGAGCTAAGAATTATTAAACACCATGTGTTCTGTAGCTTTTTGGAACCTGTCAAGCAGGACATGTAGATATTAAGTTACTTAAAACTGAGTTTCTGGTTGTGCTTAGTGAGTTTTGACCACCAAATAGGATATCTAGTGGAATGGTGGATATCTGTTGCTCTTTTTTAGAATTATTGCTGGCATTGTTTATGGCTTGCAGTCATATGTGTCTGTGTGTTGCTATAGCTGTCAATGTTTTGATGATGATGCTAATACCTCTGTTTATGGCTGCAGGATGGTCAGATGATAGAATGCCGCTGCTGTTATGGGGAGTTTGCGTTTGAAGAGCTAACTCAGTGTGCCGATGGTCACTTGTTCTGCAAGGAGTGCCTAATTAAATATGCTCAGGAGGCAGTCTTTGGTTCTGGGAAGGTAAGAATTTCCCAACTGTGAGGGGAAAATGGGTGAACTGCTACTGGGAGATCACATTGCTGTTTGTGTAATGTTGTCTGCTTAAATCGGATCTAACTGCATTTCCCAGGAAATATTTGCATGGAATTGTGTCCTGAAATCCAAATCCAACAAGTCGGTCTCACCATCAAGTGAAGCCAACAACTCCACAATGGGATCTTTGCTGAACAGGATTTCAGTTTTGTTAACCTCGTCTTCTGTGCTCTGTGCTTAGCAACTTGGATTATTAGGAAAACCTTCTACAGCATTCGTAGTAACAACAATAACTTGCACTTGTCTGTTTTTTATTTTCTACTTAAACCAATGGTATCTGCACAGAGAACGCACTCCTGTCTCTGACTTGGCCAGTCTCCTCCTAGCTAAGAGTATTTGTCCTTCACAATATCACTGTGATCCCAACTTAATTTGGGAGTTGGTTCCTCTATGATACTACTAACCTTCTTGGTCTGCAATTTAGCTAGCAATTATCCTGGAACTTAGCTGAGCTATAAACAAGTCATTAACCTGCTCTGAGGTGTGCATGCTCCTTTGCCTCGAGGTATGATGATCAAATTGTGGGATGCTGTTGTACTCTGTGACCTATATTTCATGTAAACATAAACTGGCAGCTGTATTTTTATATGACTGTATTGACAAGAATACAACATGCTGTTTGTGAGCAGAGTGCTAGTTCTCAGCAGAGACTGTACAGTAATAACGGGCTGCTGTGTGGTCACAGTGGACTTGGAGAGAGTGAACTGTGATCCCAGCTATCAACAGCACCTTCGTGCCCACTGTGTGTTTGAGGCCTGATCCGTTTAACTAGTCTTGTTCTTCCATAGTAAACCCATTTTCTGGCAGTCATCTGCTGACTTAAGTTCTAGTCTCTCTAAGCAAGGCTCTGCACTGGTTTGTTTGGAAATGTTCTGGGTACTGAGTATTGCTTTTTGCTAGTATCATACTAAACCTGAGCTCTCTCCTTCCAACCCTAGTCAGAGCTCAGCTGCATGGAAGGCAGTTGCACGTGTTCATTCCCCACCAGCGAGCTGGAGAAAGTGCTTCCAGAGAACATCCTCTGTAAATACTATGAGCGGAAAGCTGAGGAGGAGGTGGCTGCTGCCTGTGCAGATGAGCTTGTCAGGTAAGTGTCCAGCAGAGGATGCAGACCGCACTTACTGTTGTAGAAAATTGTTCCCTGAAACCGTAAATGTGTGCTGACTATGAGATAGGTAGCTTTCAAAGAGCTGTATTATAAATTCAGGCTTCTGCCTTCCCAGATCTGTTTTTATTCAGGTTGATCTGCCTTTGACTAGGAGCAGATTAAAATTCAGTAGTCTTGTGTCCCCCAACACTTGCTTGCCAGCTCTGTGCTGATCCTGTAACTTACATGGTCAAAAGCAGTGCTGAGCATATAATATTTTGATTGCAAACAGGGAAGTGATCGAAGAAATATGAGCAAAAAGGCAGTAGTCAGCACATCCTGGTGGCAGGTGTTTGGTTGGCAGCCTTATTAACTACCACATACCTATTTGACTAAATCTGCTTTCAGCAAAGATATGTTTGGTGCTCTGCATTAATGGTGTCTTATTATGGGCTACAGGTGTCCATTCTGTAACTTCCCAGCTCTACTGGACAGCGATGTGAAGCGGTTCAGCTGCCCTAATCCCCGCTGCAGAAAGGTAATTGGGGGAATACTTTGCCATTTGGTCTTTCCTGAAGTATTGGGCAGGAGAGCTGGGAGGACAGCTCACACTTCCTAGTAGCAGGTGAATGAATATCTAACGTGGCTACGTGGGGCAGCAGTCAAAGTATTTGCTGGATCCTACTGACGTCCTATAAAAGTGTGTGGCTGGACAGATGAATTTCAGGGCACTGTTGCTAAAGACAGCAGTATTCCTTTCTTTCATTGGAAGATGTTGGCTAAAAAAGTTTATGGATGCCATAGGCTGCTGTCGTGCATATACAGAAACGTTCTAGGTGAACAGGGAGCTGGGTGTTTAAAAGGCATAAAACCAAATTGTAATTCTTTATCTAATGAAACTTCTGAAGAATGAGCTGAAACAACGTTACGTGCAATCCCTAAGAGAATTAGCATCTGCATCTTTCTTTTTATGCTGTTGGCTGAATACAGATTCAGTTGGAAGTGACAAAAACTTGTTGGAAGAGCTCACTGAAATGTGAGCCATTCAAAGGGCAGAAGATCTTTGTGTTTCTCTCAAAATCTGCTAATAGCCATAACGGCAGAATCGTCAGGCCCAATGGGGGGATGGAGTGGGGAAAACTTGCTGCTTCTGCGCCATCTGTTCTGGGGAAAAATAGAAGCATAGAAATGTGTTTCACAGTCTCCTGAATGTATGCAGAACCCTGTTTACATCTGGTGCCAGTGAGCCGAGGCAGTGCTGTATCAGTGTTTAGCACTGAAGCTACAAGGCTTCTTGTGTAACTTTAGGCACAACAGTGAATTCTCGTGCAATATTCTGGGAACTGCCTGTCCCTCAGCAGACTTTTCTGCTAATCACTGAAATTTCTCTTGAGTGCATTAACCTTATGCTTGTAGCTGCCATAGCTTTGGGTTCTCGTATTGATGTGATACCACCATTGCCTGTATCAAGAAATCAATAGGAAGTCAAATTCTGCTGTCTGGAGAAGTTGAAGTTGCCATTCTGTAGTGAAAATGGAACTTACTGGGGGGAGAAAGCTGCTTATGAAAGATGCACGGTTTCATTTGAGATCTCTAATGTGTCTCCAGATACGTTTTGCTAACATCTACCTCTAGCATTTGAGAAAGAAACGGAATTCTGATGGATTGTCCAAGTGTCACGAGCGAGGAGACTTGATTGTCACTAGGTGGCAATGTTGATTCATGTTTAAATAAAAAAAAAAAAATTCTTACTGTTTTTGCAAAAACTGAGTTGTTTTCAAAATGTACATATGTCAGCACCACGGAACAAAATTCAGGCTTGAAGAACATGAATGCTTCAATGTGCAAAACGAATTGAAGTTGCTTTTTTTTCCCTAAAATGTGTAATGTGGCACAGTAACTGTGGTAAGAAGGGTCAGTGCTGAAATGTTCCTTTCCTTCTGGTTTGCTGTTTCATTTCCTTCCTAGCGTACTCCCTGTCCCCCCTCCCTGGGCTTGCAGCATTCCAGTGGGCTGGATTTCTGGTTTCCTGGACAGCTTGTGTTGATTCATTAGCTGAAAATCTGCTGAGTAGCTTTGTGCTCTTCTTAGAAGTCTCGAACGACTTTAGGATTTGAAGTCGAGGGTGAGGAATTCAGATAGCAGGATGTGGTGTTGTCTCACAGCATCAACTGCAGTGGTTCTTCATATTCCTGCTATCTTGTCTTTCTCCAGAGTGAAGAATTTCCGTTAATGCTCTTGCTTGCAGGAAACTATTGCCCTTAGGGAGGAAAGGGCTAATCTAGGGAACTCTACAGAGGTTGGAGAGGATGCATTGGCTTTGCTAGCAGTACTTCTGGCAGCCTCGGTGGTGGTGATGACTGATCCTGGAAGGAGTCCCTCTCTGGTTGGAAGGACTGCACTTGCACAGCTGAACCCGAAGCGAGGGGAAGTGTGGAAAGGGAAAGGTCAAAATGTGCCTCTCCTGAAACCTCAAAGCTCTTCAAGGGTGGGCGGAGGAGGACCAGATGGTGGACCTGTTGTATTTCTGTGCTCCATCACCTGGATGCTTTGTCTTGCTTTGAGAGTTCATGTTGATACTCTCAGGCTTTCCTTTAAATCTTGCAGAGATGTTGCTTCATATCTGGGCAGATATGGATGTATTGTAAAGTATGTGATGGGAACCAGCTGGAAGCCTTCATTTTGGCTGTATGTATGTATCTTGGGCTCAATAATAAGAGCTCTAGGCATCCCCAGGTCGCTGCTGATGCATCTCACCTGTAGTTCCCTTGCAGGGACCAAAATGTGGCTAAGTGTAACCTCAGCAATGGGCAGAGCTGCTGGTTGCTTTCTGTGACTGAACGGTTGCACGGAGAGCATGCAGATGAGCCTGCACCATCTGCCAGAGCCACAGTGGCTCCAGCTGTGTGGCGTGAAGTTTGGCTCCTAGTTAGGTGGCCAGGGCTTGAATCTTAATATCATGAACTGCAGGGTGGAGGAAAAGCTTAATTAGCCAAGGAAAAACATTGCCCAAGCCACCCTACGGATGAGCTGGTGCTGGGGGAGAGGCAGCTTTTGCTCGGACTTGTCGGAGTTTGAGGTTTTGCTCTAAAACAGGTTGCTGACCGCGCGTGGAGCCAGGCTTCCCGGTGACAGGAGGGTTTGCCAGCCTGCTTGGTCAACCTCGATCTTGTTCTGCGCAGGGATCCCTGTGTGGAAGCAGCGCTCGAATTTCTCATCTCTAATGGTGCGCATTTCTCCTCCCAGTGCTCTGACAGAGCAAATCAAAGCTGGCAATTCTGGTAAAACTAGGAAAGGCACATGTTGCTTGTTGACTTGTGCAGCACTGGGAAGTGAGCATGCACTTTTGCATGTTGGGGGAAGTACTGTTTCTCACCAGAAAAGGAAGTCCATCCTTTCTTCTCAGCTTCCCTCCTCCCAAGACCACATATTGTTGGTGAAGACAAGGCTTTTGTTCATGGGCTGCTCGCTGCTATCCCCGGCGCCGTGTTGCGGGTGGGGGAGATAGTCTCCCCTCTTTGCAGTCTCAGCACAAAGCACTGCAGGGCTTTCAGCCAGCAAAGAGATGGGGAGGTGAAAGCTGCCGTTGCCATGGAAATAATGCATGCACCGAACAGTGCTGTCCCTCTGGTGCTGGAGAGCTTGAAACCCTCAACACTCATTTCATAGCCAGGCCATACTGTAGGGACTTGCATTTCCAAGACTTTTCCTTAAAACTCCTTTGCGTAGCTTACAATTTTTTCTTACTTTATTGTACCGAGTTGTTGTGTGCCTCGGTGCTGGCTGGATGGGAAGAGGTGGTGGCGTATGGTTGCACGGTGCTAAATCGCATTGCCCTCGGTCTGGGCAGCTGCCACTCTTGTTCGGGGCTCCTTAGTGCATGCTGTTAATGAAGCTGTGTTTGGGGAGTGGGTTTGCCTGCTGGGTGTCTGAACTGTCATGCTGGAAAAGTGAGCATTGATGTGCCTGCGTCAGATAAAATCTCCACTCTTGCCTTTTCGTCTTCAGGTTAGGCTCTCTGGTCACAGCAATCCTTGTGTGTACTTTTAATTTGCAGGACTAAGACTTGGTATTTTAGGGGACTTCTTTTTAAGCTGCTAGAATGTCTCGGGATTGATTTCAAGGTGCTGGCTAGGAACAGATGCACCCAGCTGCTTTTAACCTTCATTTTCTGTTGGAAGCGCGACAGGTTTAAGCTTGTACAGAGCTCTGCCTAGCAAGCTGTGTCTGAACATGGCTTCTCTTAGCAGGGTGCTAACACTGCATCCACAACCCATGTTAATAAGCCTAAGTCACGTTGTACGGTTTGCAGCAACTTTGACGTGAGTGGCCTTGCTGAAATAAACTGCTGCATGATCAACTGGACTTAAAGTTACAGAAGCAGCTAAGGGGCACGCTGCAATGCCTGTGATCTCTGTACCTGGTGTGGTAATGGGACACACAGCTGCTTGTGATTCAGAGGTAGGTAATGAGGCAGCCCCAGCCACCTGTGATCCAGTTACAAGTGTTTTATAGGGTGCAAGGGGAAATGTTTGTGTAATCAAGTACCCAGCAGCAGGGGATGTGTTCAGGATGTCGTAGCCTTCCAAGGATGTCATCTAACACACACCACAGGGCCCGTTACTTCTGTGCTAGAGGCTGAGGCTGGCCTGGAGCTGCCCGGAGCTGCCCTGCCCGACTCCAGATGCGCTGTGGTTTTAGGCTTAAACCCTATCAAGGTTTGTCACTGGCAGGGTGCGTGTGCAACATGGAGGGGAAAAAAAAAAAATTTGTTCTGGTTGGAGAAATTGAGCTTGTCCAAAATGCCTCAGAGTAGGATGTGCATATGGAGAATTACTTAATTCTCCTTGTTTTGCAACATGTTTTCCCAGCTGTTGAAGTCTGCTGTCTCATTCAGCTTCCTGACAGCAGCGCAAACATTTTGAAGGTCCCATGGCCCTGTCTCATTCTCTGTTCAGCCATTCTTACTGCTGTTCTCTGTATGCTTTTCCTTGAGCCTATTTATTTAGATTTGATTGTTACTTAGAGCTTAGCCCCACAGCTTTAGCGGAGAGAAGAGCCGAAGGTAGCACTCGCTTATGGCAGACCCCTGTAATTTCTTTCTGGTGGCAATGACCTCAAGGCCCAACTCCCGCATTTAAATTACCATCCTCCTGTGTCTGTGTGAATGCAGCTTAGCAGAATTTGTTGGAATGAGGAAGAAAGGAAAATGCAGCGTGGAGGACCTTGCTATGTGTCTTACTGGGGGGTGTTGGGAATGGAGCACTTGTGCCTGCATACGCTTTTGTCTGGAGGCCTCTCTCCCGCTTGTCTGGGCCAGCAGAACGGTCTAAGCCATCTTTTCATGACTCTGCCATCTTCTTCCTCAGCACTGCATCCCTGAAACCTCCTGCTCTGGAGCTCTCAGCTTTCTCCTCCAGCTCAGTGCCTTCGCTGCACCCTTTTTAAATGAGCGGTGCGCATGGGAACACACTCCGCTCTGTTACTGCCAAAACCACAACAAATGGCAAGTTTCCGTCTGTCATCTCAGCTCGGCTCTGAGGCACTCCACGGCTGGGCAGGCGATTTTCATTTTTCTTCCATAAAAGGACATTGAAACTCGTCTGCAGCGGTGGTGCTCTGTGCCGCAGGCAGGGCGAGCGGTGATGCTATCGACAGCAGTGCCGGCAGTGCTGCAGCAGGAGTGCCAGTGATTTCCGTATCTCTCCTCAAAGGGATGGGCAGGAGGGAGGGACCAAGGCTGAAGGTGGGGTTGAGGTGATTGTAGGTGGCAGATAACACCCCACTAGGCTTTATTGCCAAGTCCTAAAGGAAGATAGATAACAGGAAAGTGTTCCTGGTACAGCAAAGCCTTAAAAGTACAGTCCCATGTAGGAATAGTATGTGTGTGCTAAACCACATGGTCCGTCCCGTTGAGGCATGTAGGGTCGAAGTTGCATGGGGAGTGCTGAGAGTTGGGAGATTTTGTCATCCCCAGCTTTATGCTGGGCAAGATGCTTACCTTTTGGGGGGGCCTGCAAGGGGAACAAGGGAAAGCCACATGTTGGGCTCTCCTTGCTTCCCTGGAAGCTGGATGGTGCATGCCCACAGCTTGCTCCCTGGCTGAGAAGGAGCACCTAGGAAAGCCAGGGACCACAAATTGAGTTGTGCCCCCCCCAGGGGAACTCCCGTAGCTTGCTTTTTGGTGTATGCTTGGTCTGGGCTGGGAGCAGCTATACAAATTGAGTGGTGCCAGCACTAGCTTACTCCCAAATGCCCCTTTCCAGGGAGGAGGCACAATGACCAGCCCAGAATCACTTCTTGCCTTGTCTATATGCTTGCCACCCTTCCTTGGGACACATAGGAAGGGGCTGTAGGAGCTCTGAGAATACCTCACCTGGAAACAGGGTAGGAGCGGGCAGAGTTCACTGCTGTGGTGGGGTGGAGAGACTCCATCAGTGGGAGCTCAGGTGCTGCTGCTTTTACAAGGTCAAGTCTATTTATGCAGTGGTATGTGGAAATGCTTCACTTGATAAATGAGTCTGACAGAGGAGGAGAGGGCAAAGCCCAGCCTGGAAATGGACCTGAAGAAAGAGGTCAGTTTAAGTGGGGTATCTGTCTCTTAAAGGGGGGGGGGGGAAAGCTGCTGAAAGCAAGAACCCAAACTAGTCTTTAAAAATAGACCATGTAAGTCAGTGCAATTTCAAGCCACAAAGCTTACTCCTGTGCTTGCTTTCTGCCTTATATAGCAATATTCATTCAGTGAAAAGGAAATTCTCCCACTGTTTACTGACCAGCAAATACCTCTTTGTCAGGTCCATAAGAGGTAGCAGCACTATCTTCCCTTTGTAGCTTTGTCCTTTGCTGAGGAAAGGTCCAGAAGTAATAAGGTGAACACAACTTCAAGTGGGGATGGAGACTTCAGCCTCTGCAGTCTTGTCTCACCTTCTCTCCCTAGGCACAGCCGGCCACCCTTTAGGCAAAGGAGCCACTGAGAGCAGCTGCAAACCCGTGGTGGTCAGTGCAGATGTGCGATGACAGTGTCTTTGGACATAAGCTGATGGACTCTGCGATGGGTTGGATAAGAACGCCCTGGGCAGGTGGTGCCGGGGTGTGAAAGGTCCTCAGCTACCTTGAACGTGGCGAGTTGCCGGAGTGGTCCCATAGCCAAACTGCTGGGGCTGGAAGGACCCTGAAGGCTGTAGTTGTGCTAAGGGTGGAGCAGAGGCTGAGACCTGCAGGCTGAGATGAGCTGTAAGCTTTGCCTTTTCCTCCTAGGTCCCTTTGAAAAAGAAAGGGAGGAGTGGTGGTGTTCCGTTTCATGCAGGGAACAAGAGAAGGGAGTAATGTAACATGATTGCCCTGACATCAGGGAGAAAACCTAAACTTCTGTATGGACCAGAGTGCTCAGATTGCTTAATTTGTTTGATTTTTAAACAGTGAAGTTAACTTAGCCTCTGTCACTTGCCTGTCCTCGCAACAGGTAGCGATGCCACTGAGCTGTCCTGGGACTGCTGTGGGAGCTCAGTACAGGTACCCTCCACGGCAGCAGGGGCAAGTTTAAGGTTAAAACTCTGCCTGGTGTTACTTGTATTTGCAGAGCATCGGAGCAGGGTTATCGTTTTGCTGTCGCAGTGGAAATGGAGGTTGGAGAGGATGGAAAAAGGCTGTTCCCAAGCCAAATTAAAAACATTGTTCTGACCTTACTCAAGAAGCTACATCTTCCCTCTCTTTCCTCCCCCTCACATTCCTGTCGTAGTAATCACTGATCTCTAACCTCAGCTTCATCTGCCACAGCTAACCACTTTAAAAATGCACTTTAAAACCCCTGACTCTCTGCATACACCTCATCTTACCATACCTTAGCGTTTCCAGGGCAAAGTTATCTTTGGAGGGGCATGAGTCAGCAGTGGAGGTTTTGAATAGTATTGTGTCAGGGCAGCTGATGACTGTCTCCTTCGGGCCAAAGCACTGAGGTGGCCTAACCTGGCATGTGTAGTGCAAGGAGGTGTTTTGCTTCTCCTTTCTATTTGCACATAAACAGATTTCAGCAGATGACACCGTCATCAGACTTCCTGAGCTAATACAAGGCTGCTGCAGACAATGTCCATTTTGGAGGCTGTCAGTAGAGTTTGTTTCCTAATTTGGTCACAGTGTGCTCAGGGCTGGCCTGCTTTCCTTTTTTCTTTTTTTTTTTTTTTTTTTTTTTGCTTCTTAAAAACACCCATCCTTTTATATCATTGTTGCAGAGGGGAAGCTGTTTGTGTCGGAGAACCTCTAGCTCCTCTCGCTTCCTCTCTGCAGAGGAAGTGATACTTGAAAGGTCTCTCTGAAAAAGCGATGTAGTTCAGAAGCTGATCTTTCCAGTTTGGCTTTTTTTCTTCCTTTTCCACTCTTTTGTGAGCTCATCTGCATGAGCCTGCTGGCTTTTTATCCCTTCTGGGTGGTCATCTGAGCCCTTAGTGCTAGGGGACTTTGGAATAGTTCTCTTAAGTGACAGAGGGAGCTATGCTGCAGTTAAACAACAACATTGAAAAGCTGATATATTGGGATATATATTGCAAGGGGGAGAGATATGTGCGATTTCAGCTAATGGAAAGACCACATGCTTTGTGTTGTTTTGTACATCCCTACTAACAAGGGGCCTGGTACCATGGAGAAAGCTGTAAATGCTGAACACGGGGAGAAGAAATAGCGTGGCTGGTCGGTTCTCCTAAATGACCTCTAAAAGTTAGCTCAAGTGTCTTGCAAATTGTTAAGAAAACTAGGGACCACCAACCCCTTGAGAAGATGCCTGCTTTTCAGTGTTGGACCAGAGTCAGCCCCAAACAAGCCACCTTCTTGGTGTGCAGGAGACGGTTTAGCCCTTCCACTGTCAATGTGAGTTTTCATTCAGCAATAGGAACAGCTGAGGAATCAACACCAAACCTGTAGGCTCCTTTATTCTTTTAACTCTGTGCTGGACTTAGCAGGAAAAGGAGGGAGACGAAAAAAGTTTCCAGGTGATGCAGTTGAGGATGCAGCTTTAGCAGCTTTATTTGGTGCTGTCAGGAGGTTTGTGTGCCAGCGAAGCTATTGCTCTTGAGGGAGCTGCCATCAGTGTTGGAGAAGACTCCCTGGCCTTGGAAGCACCGGGAGATGCTGGGTCACCTCTTCAAATCCAGCACTATTTTAGGTTCAGAGTACATGTCATAAACAGCTTCAGCAGAGCCTCAGGTTAAGGTGCACCAGGAGCAGCTTGATTACTGGCGTTAAAGGTTTGGCTGTAGATGGAGAGAGGAAACTTCAGCGTGTGTCATGTGTTGGATGCCAGGTTACCGTTGACCTCTGAAACATGACTAACGGAGAAATGGGAACATGAAGTGGTGAGGCAGCAAGTTTAGAGGGGGAAAGGGAAGGTGAAACAAGTTTTCTTCTGATTTAGTAAAAATCACCTTTGTGTGTCACTTATTTGCATATTATCTTCTAATTAGCCATGACTGACTCATCCACCACTTCCACCTGAAAGGAACAATATGTTTTGAAGTTTACAGTTTATAATCTCAGTAGGCCAGCATTTCTCCTCCTCCCTCCCCTTCCAGTGCCCCCCAAAATGCATTCTCTTACTGCTTTTAACCTTCAAACCTATTTTCTTCTGCTCTCTCTCTGTTACTACTCTTGCATTATTAATGGGACTGTAGCAATTCAGCCAGAACACTGACATTACTAATTACTACTTGTAGCAGAGGAATGAGGAGCAAG
Source organism: Haliaeetus albicilla (assembly GCF_947461875.1). Lineage (NCBI taxonomy): Eukaryota > Metazoa > Chordata > Aves > Accipitriformes > Accipitridae > Haliaeetus > Haliaeetus albicilla. Next base: position 22,193,964 of record NC_091504.1, on the reverse strand, counting down.
ATAGAAACTGGGTCATGAAATGTTGTCATCATAAAATGATAGCATTAGAACCGGGGTGCAGAACTCTGTACGAGCAGGTTTGCATTGGACAAGGCCTCCTTCACCCCGTAGCCTACCTGCGCGTGTTCACCATGCGTGTCCTCCGTGCTTATTTGCTGCATGCAGATGGGAAGACCATCTCGCAGGTGCAAAAAGGTTAATGGCCCTGTAATTTTCAGGAGCGATACGTTGTATTCTGCCTGGTAGCACTTCAAGCATCACAAAATTCATGTGCTCTTCACTGCTGGTCTGTGGTAGGAAGCCCCTTCCCTTGTTGGTGTCAAAGGCTGAGGAAGCATAAGTGGCTGCGTTTTATTTTTGCATTCGGCGAGAGCCTGTCACACTCGATGCGTTCAGATTGTCCTTGGTAGTACCAAGGGCATCCTATAGCAGCAAACTGCTCTCCGTGCTCCATGTAAGAGAATATGGCTGCTGTGAAATCAGAATGAGAACATTATTTGGGGGATGCAGCAATTAACCTGTGAATACCGGGCTGCTGTAAGCATAAGGAATTGCCTGTCTTGCTTCTGGTTAATGGAGCTGTGCCTCTTCAGTCAATTGGGCAGAGCATCCGCTTGGGAGTCTGGCATCCCTTGGAGGCTTTGGATGAGCAGTTGTGCTGTTGTGTTAGCTTGCTCCCTGAGAGAGGGCCAAGTGTGAAAAGGGAAGTATCGTTTACTGTAAAATGTATAAACTCTTATGCTAAGTGACAGTTAGAGAAAGTAATCTCTTTAAATGCATGCTGTCTTCTTTGAAATAGTTAAAACAGCTGAAACACGTAGGTCAGCAATAAAACGCAAATACAAAATCGATTAACATGTGCTGGCAAAAGACTGAAGTCTGTCTCCCAAAGAGATACTTTAAAATAAGAAAGACAAACTGAAGTCTAATCTCTCCCAGAAGTATAAATTCGCTTGCTAGTCTTGAGGGACGAGAGCATGTCTCTGGGTGAGATGTTGGCTCAAGGTGGCGGATTCCTTAGAAGTCTCTTGGAGACAGAGGAAGGGACTGTGTGTTTCTTCCCTCTCCGTGGTGTTGGTCCCAGTATGCGTGACCGCCTGTGCATGCGTCAGTTGGGCGACACTGCTTTTGGATAAATATGGGGAAGCATCAAAGCAATTTGTGTTCGGTCCCAGCTAAGCGGTCGTGCATCCAGATGAACTAGTAGCGTGCTTCATTTATATTCTTGACAAAGCCGGGAGGCCAGCACATGAGCAGCATGACTCCCTCGCAAGTCAGATGGTAACTCGCACAAAGCGAGCTGGATATTTAGGCTGGGCAGACTTGACAATATCCCCTTTCAAAGATTATCCTTTAAACTGTCCTAGTCGCACACCGCCTTTGGCGCCTGCCTGAGCCTTTTGTAAGGATGAACAGTATTTAAAAGAGAGGCTGGCTACTCTAATCTCTTCTCCGTGGGCTGAAAAATCTATCCTGCTGTAGCTAGCCAACTTTATTTCTCTAACTGATCATAATAAGTGTAGGGCTCTTAAATCCTGGCTCATGTTTTATCCGTGGTGTTGGCGGGGCTGCCTGTTATCTTGAAGCGAGCCCAAAGCAGAGCTTTGCTAGTGCAGCTTAGGGCACTTGAGGGAGAGCAGACATTCCCGTGAAGTGGGAGCTGATGATAGGCAGTAATTTCTACCATGTATTTAATAAAGCCATTGTGGAGCTGGAGAGGTCTAGAGTTTACAACCCCAGTATTCTTTTTTTTTTTTTAAAAGGCAAGTACTGTTTTGCTGTTAAAACTGAGCATTGTCAGTAAGGCAAATGCTTTCTCTGTCCAAAATTTCATGTGCACGTATTTAATTAAAAGGCGATGGGGTTAATGAAGCTTTGAGTGCATAAGGCCTCGTTCCTTGAATTTAATTTTCTTTAATTGCTCCAGAGATTGAAATTCCCAGCTGTGGTTGTCCCCTAACATGTGAATCAAGGAAGTGGAAAGGGACAATGTGAATTGTCTCATTCGGTGCCAGCTTCTTCCTCTTCTACTGATTTTTCATCTCTTTGGTTGAAAGAGGATTAGATAAAAATGCTTTAAGTCAGTGTTTCAGCTTTGCGGTTGAATTGGCAAAGCTGCGAGTTGCCGACACCTTGGACACTGGGAATGAGGTGAAAAACAGGGAGTGTTTGTGCAGATCGTGTCAGTCATCCCTAATGTATTGCAGAACATAGAGAGCAAATACAGTTTTTATTCTTCTCCCACCCCAGTACCTGCCATCACGTTCAGGATCGGAGGGGTTAAGTTAACTGAATTGCATGCCACAGCCCAAATCAAACCAGCCTTCATTAGCACACAGTTTAAAAAAAAAAACAAACAACAAAAAACCCAAACCAACAGTGGTTTGGGCTGGATTTCTTGCTTGTGTACAGGGGTGTTTGAGCTGTGGCTTTAGTGCCTAAGACCTCTGTGAGAATCAAGGTCTTTTTATGGTCTTCTCGTGTTGACTGTTGTGCGAGCTTGTAGTCCAAGCTCTACAAAGCTCTTTAAAAGGGCAAAAATCTAAAATGCAGCAAATCTATGGACCAGCGAAATGATCAGTGATGGAAACAGCCGATCGTGTTCCTGACTTCGTTATAATAAAAACTTATGACCCTTGCTGAATGCCCCCATATGTGGCACTCTCTGTCTCTGTTTGTGACAGATGCTGTCAAATAGTCCAAGGCTACCGTCGGTTTTTATGCATCCTCATGGGCTTGTTAGCAGCTATAGCCTTGACTAGATGGTTAATAGGAAAGAAAGCTTCCAGCAGCAACAGAAGGTATCGGGGGTTAATTGAATGCACATCTAACGTTGGAACAATAGGAGCAACAAGAGTTTTAGGGGTTTGTCTTTTGGAGGTCTTAGCTGTCAGAAATCCTTGGGAATATGTGTAGTTGCATCCTTTTGATCTGGTGGAGACTTGCCATAACCATCCAGCCTGTGGTACTGACAGATAAGCATCCCCTACGTGAACAGGTATTTCAGAGCTGTCAGGCTTTCCCAGTAAGAAGCTGGTGGCTGCTGGTAAGCTGTGGTGTATAAGGTGGTGTCTGGGGTACGTTTGGGGGGCCGGGGGGGATTGTTTTGGATGGACTATGCTTTGCTCTCAGGAAGGTGTCCGGTCTCTTGCCGTCACTGTGGGAAGGTACCCCTGCCCTGGCCGTGGAGCCGGAGGGGTGCAAGGGTGGGTATGGCACCCAGCATCCTAGCGATACGCATTTTGGAGAGGTGGCACAGAGCCAGGTGCTCTCCACCTGTGGGCTCTAACCTGCATTAATCAGCTGTATCCATTGAATCTCCGCCTGAACAGATGAATCCATAAAACCACTGGGGTTAAAAAAATTTCATTATTTTCTAGCGTTCTTTAATCCTTCCTTATTTCCAATCAGCCTGCTCATCTTCAGCTGGAGTCAGCACAAATACATCTCTCAAGCTTGCGCTTCTGGCCTGAAGGAAACTACCTTCTTTACTCCTACATAACACCTCTCCTGCGCCTTGATGGTTTAAGTGACCTCTGCCCTGTCGAATAACTAATGGTCAGGTTGTCGTGCTGGGGGCCGGGAGGTCCAGAGCCTGGCCCATGTGCGGCTGCTTCTCCCGTCGTGGGCTCGGGGAGCAGAGGTGATGCTTAAGTGGTCTCCGTGCTGCTACCAGTGTAAACAGAGCAGATGTTTCCCGGAGTCGGAGGAGCATTAATGGAATGCATCGGCCCCGGCTGATGTAAAACATTGCTGCGAGTTTCGGGGATGAGGTCAGCGGTACTGAAAGCTGATGGGAGTTTAATGTCGAGTCTGTTTCTCCGAGCCGAGGGGGTCAACTGAGAAAGCCACGGCTAATGGAAACGCAAGCACACTTGTCATAAATCAGTGCCAAAATACTGAACGGGCATAGCTGCCGCTGGATCCCGCAGCCAGCGACGTTTCTGTAACCACCCATTAGCTATTCGGTGGCTGCTTTCCTTGCCGGGTGCTCTTAGCGTTAGTGCTTGACTTTAGAAGGGACAAATAGAGGCTGAAAACAGAGGGTTTGAGGGAAGCTGAACCTCCATGTGCTGGGAAAGCCCTGCCTGCTTCACTGCCTTCCCCCTGGCGTTTGGGGGGTCCTGTAGTTACTGACTGCATCCCACGCGTTTGGGGAATGGCAGGAGGGCAGCTGGGATTTTGTTTTAAACAAGTTGTCCTTCTGGTAAAAGGAGGTGGATCATGTTTCTGCCACGAGGTTGCTAGGAAGTCCCGAGGCATCCAGGAGAGCATTGAGAGGCAGGAGGCAAAGCAGGCTTGGCACTGCTTAGAGATCATACTTTTTTTTAAAAACAAACAAATCTTGTAAAAGTAAAGAGCAGCATTTTTCTAGACAATGAGAAGTCAGTTTGCTCTCCAGACCAACCAACATATTTCCCGTAAAGCTGGACACTGTAATGTACCATTTGCCAACAAGATAAAATGGTCATATTTGTTCTGTGATTTATCCTCTGTGAAGCTAATCTGAAAGAATGCTTTATTGCTCTATTTATTTTTTCAAAAGAAGCTTCTTTGACCTCATTTTTTGCGTTGGGAGCATGCATGCCTTTAAGCTAAATCTCAAAGCCCAGTCAAAATTGGGGTCTGTCTTCAGGGCTGCTGCTTAAAACACAATATCTGCGGGCTGTTAGTGGCAGAGATGCCATTCAGAAGCCGAGAGGTGAGCATCTCTCCCCAAGGCCTTTTCTGTATTGAAAAGCCTCGCCACGATACCCAGCTTCGTACAAACCAACAAAGCCAGTCTGCAGCTAGAAGGGTTTTGGGTTTTTTTTTTTCCTTTCTGGGTCCTCCTTAAAGGGCAAAGGTTAAAACAAAACAGATGCTCTTGGATGGTGTCTCTGCTAAGAGGGAGTTGCTGTAAGAGGCCGTGCCTTGGCTCCTGGCACGTGAAACGAGGATGCTACCTCGCATTTGCAAGCGGATGTCAGGCTTAATAAAAAAAACAATCTAAAAGAGCCAGATGATCCCCCTGAGTGGGGTGAGAGAGGAATATCGGTGGTGGTGTTGCATTACCTCCATCCTAAAGTTTGTGTATGCAATTATCCATGTAAGTAAAACCTGAACGTGCCTCCTTACGGCGTGTTCTCCCCAAACAAGGGAAAGGATTGCAGCTATCGGAGCGGCCTGCGAAGAAAGAGATGGATCTTTCAGGTAGCTGGAAGCCGTGCCAGTTAGTGTGTTTGCTGGTAGCCTGCTACTATATTTAGTTTCTCTTGGCCTCCTAGAATGAAAGCATTGAACCTTTCTAGATATGGAGATAGGCACAACACCAACCAGCTCTGAACAACAGCTTGCCAACTTCTTGGCTTTATAGTTGTTGTTTTCAGCCTTGGTCCTCACCGTTCCAGTGTTTGGGGTAGAGGATAGTTAGATGAGGTTATCTGAAAAAGAGTTGGTTTTGTAGCTGTTCTGTCTGCGCATGAAAGGTGGCGTATTTTTTTAATAAAAGCTGCTTTTTGAAGTATTTTGTTATCCGGTGGCTTTAACCCTTTGTGGTATATTTCAGGCATGCAGAGTGAAGAACAGGTGCTTTGCAAGAGTCATTAGGTAACTTTTCCAGTTTTGTACCACAAACAAGCACACGGATACTTTCAGACACAAATTTCTTGTACTGTAAGAGATCCCTGTCTTGAATAATTCCGACCTACCCATGTAATTAAATGAAGCATTTTTTTCTTCCTGGAACTTTATTCTGGTTGCAGCTGTTGTACAAGCTATAGATTTCTAGATTTGTGTCAGAAAACCATGACTTCAGACCACTGGGATTTTTGTGGGTGGGTGAAAGTGATAACAGATTAATGAGTTTTACTTAGCATCTCCATCTGCCAGACTAAACTATGTTCTGCATAGGAGCCTTAACACAGCTGTTTTGAGCTGGTCCTCTAAAAGCAAAGCACCCTTTACCTAGTCAAAGCTGACCCCTGATCCAAAAAAACAAGCATTGCTTTTTCGAAAGGCAGTGCCTTATATATAATTATATTTACTTTTGTTTTCCTGATCCAAGCACTGTGATGAGCTCAAAGTGTGCAAATGAGGAAAAGCGATGATCATATGGAGAAATGCAGGTGATCCCCTAAGGACCAGGTACAAGCCCCGGGTACTCACCAAACATGTGCATCAGGTTCCTTGTCTGAAATTTGAACTCTTATTGCTGTCACACTTGCAATTGCCTACCTTATGCTTTACCTCCATAAGCAGATAATTAAAACATGTAGTATAAAATCAGTTTTCTCAGTCCCAATGTAGGTGACTTGTACCAGAGGAAAATGACTGGCAAGCGATAGCTGTGCATGGCCTTATGTGTAAAAGTGTACGCGCTTTCTCAAATTGCAGTTGGCTCAAATCTCTGTTGCTGTGAGGGGCAGCCTTAAAGTCCAGCTGCGAGCAGAGCCAGGGTGAGGAATGAGATGACCTGATCAGGCAAAAGCTGCTGTGCATTAGCTGTAGCTGTTAGCTTTTCTGTTTCCCTCCTGTGAGCTCTGAAAGTTAAATGGGAATGAAGGAACTGCTGAAGAAGGGACATGTTATCCTTTGCCTGCGTCCTGTTATAGGTAGCAAGTTGCCATGGCTAAGACACCGATCAATTATTGTTATTTTGAAATAGAGGATTTTTCTTCAGCTTTTTTAATAGAAATGGGTATCTGTCATCTCCAGTGCCCAGAAAGTATCTGCAAAAGCAAGTGTTGGATGTTAGTGTGTTGCGTGTGCCCTCACATACACGCTCCCCTGCTGTTCCTGTACGCCCTTTCTCAATTTTTTCATTGCTTGCAAGACTGGATAAACAACCCTGACCCTAAGGAGCCCAAAGGCACTGGAGGGTGTGGGGGAAAGGCTGGCTTGGCTGATTTGGCTATGTAAAACTGAAAGGTATTTACTCAGTGCATTGGGTGGACTGTTCTTGTATGTAATGAGTTGTGCAACTGCACAGCTGTACCAAAACAGAGTGAGGTCCTCTGACTTGTCTCCCACATGGACTCATTACAGCTGCTTGTCAGGAAGATGCAAAATTCCCGTGATCTGTTTGCATATGTTACTCCAGATTCCCTTCTGTCCAGAGTGCCTCTCTGTTTCATGCCTGGAGTATCAGTGAGCCTTCTCGTTGCTTTCTCTGGGCTTGATGACAGATGCCATCCTTAAAATTTGGACTGGACAGTTCCTCTGAAGTACCTCACATCACCATGGAGAAGTGAAAGCAAGCGATGCAATTACCAGGAAAGCTGATGTAGTCCTTGGACTTGCATTCTGGGGCTTGTAGAGTCTGAGAAAGATGATCTTATTTTCTTTTTGTTATGGCATTGGTGACACCAATGTTTTGTTCTGATTCTTAGTCAAGAATGACAGGAAGCTAGAAGACCCTTCGAAAAAGTTTAAAAGCATTCTCTGCAGTCTAGAAATCCTGCCTTGTGGCAAGATGTCAAAGCTAAGTCCTTAAAGAGAAGTGTTATGAGATCACTTGATAAGTCTGTAAATGTACACCTTCAGAGATGTATGTAACATCTTAAATGTAACAGGTAATGATAAGATAGTATTAAAAGTCTAAAAGGTAGAGCTGGTTGAAAACCCATGCTTTGAGTCAGCCTGGAGCTTTTGGATCAAGTTAGATATCTTGGTTGAGAAGGAGAAAGGGAGATTTTAGACTTAGTTGTAAATGGAATTTTTGATACAGGGAATAGCTGCTTTTATAGGACTCCCTACTTTAATGGTGACTTTTGGCTTCATTCTGAGTTGAAGTCTTTTGCTTTAACATCATTATAGTCTGTAGCTCCACCATTTCAAGCTGTGATTCAGCTAGATTGTCCAGGCTAAGCCAGACTAGGTGTGAACAGACGTGGCTGGCCGACAGCCAAGGAGCTGAAGAACCGCAAGAAGCGGTAGCCTGGATTCAGGAGGTAATGCTCTCCCGGGGATTGTGTGCTGTGTTAATTAGGGCTACCAGGGGAGAGACAACTTTGGAACATGTGTGATTCAAAGGCCACAGGACAAACTCAAAGAAGAAAAATCTATAGAGAGCCATTAGACGAAGTACCACCAATGGTGCAGGGAGTCCCTGGCCCACGGAGAGCAACTTGCAGGAGCAGCATGCCTGCCCTGTCCGTAGGATCAGGACTAGATGGACTTCTAATGTAAGATACCACACTAGGTCATGCTACTTTTGCTGGTGGAGAAAACTAGCACCATTTTGATATACAGAAGTAAGAGATCTGTATGGAAAAGGGCTGTAGGTAAACACTGCACGTAAAGCCCCGCTTTTGGCCTGAACTCTGCAAAACAGTCTTTGTTACAGCACAGTGGTTTGTTAAATGGCTGTTGTTCCAGGCTGATGATAGTCATTTCTGTACACATATACCAAGAGAAAGGTCATGCTATAAACTAGGGTTCCTCGATTTCTCGTGCTACTGAACCGATGCATGTGGATGTGGGCGTGCGGGAAAGTCCTGCTCTGAGTTCTCCGTGCGTTTCTGTTAGTGACTCTCTGCTTAGCGTTGAATACAGATGTTTATGCATATACTTAGAAAAGGCTGGTGTGGAAACAAACTCCTCTTTGCAGCACTCCACGTCCTGCTTCATATTTTAAGACTCTTCATTCTCTCATAGTAATTTTCCAAGTGGATTAGCACAGGTCACCAAGGCATCCACATCAGTAAAATACAGCGAGATGTTACTGTCATCTCCTGAAACACTCCAGCACTCCACGCCGTTGCTTATCAACCCGCACTCCAGTAATCCTAATAGCTATGTCACAGCAAGATTAATAGAAAATCCAGGCAAATATTTATGGTTCCCTTCAAGGTACGTATTAATCCGAAAATGTGAAGTGGGGTAGATGCGTTACGAAGAGAGCTCGGAAATGTTGCTCACATGGGCTGAGACGGGATTCTGCCAGGCTGGGTAAGCTGCTGCTGCCGGTTTGGGGAAGAGGCGTGGGGCAGCTGATGCCGTTGGTTGTGGTGTTAGCGAGGGCGCAGGAGGGGACGCGAGAGCTGGGCAGCCTCGGTGTGTAGCATCCCTCAGGTGGGGATGGGGAGAGGAGCAGCTGCAGCTCACAAAAGGAAAAAGGGAACGAGAACCAGCGTCTCGGTTGCCCTCGGTGCTACAGCAGCATCATACAGCACCTCGGTAACGAGAGAAAGGAGAAGAACCATAAAGGCAAAGCAAAGGAGGAGCTGCTTGAGGCTGGAAGAAAGAAGCAGAAGAGCTATATGGCAAAGTGGCATCTGATAAATGCCTGGGCAGGCAGTATTGGATGGGAGGTGATAGTTTTAATCGTGGTGAAGTCTGGTTCCTTTTTGTCTGTGAGGCTGTGCAGGTTTCTGGAGATCGGGGGAGTGACACGAGAGGGCTAAGGAGGTATGGCTTCCTCCCCCAGACTACAGCTAGTCTCAAGGTGATCGGGTGCCAGGCTCCAGCCTAGCTAATGGTGAGAATTCTCTTCTAGTTTTAAAATCCCTGTGCTCATAAAAAGGTCTAAACTAAGATTTTAATAGCAGCATGTCAACACACGTGAACCGTGCACTTGGGAGCTGCTCTGGAGGAAGATCTAGTGAGGAGCATGGTGGATGTGGCAGTTCAGCTAAAGTCAGGCAGAGGCCAGTCTCTGAAGGGGAGAGCTGGAAAAAGAGAAGGGGGCTCTTTGTGGATGTAGCTCTAAACTCTGGGAGATATCTGTAATGTCCTTAGTGTGCCATAGTCAAAGAATGCTTTGTGCCTGGCAAGGCCGTGGTAATCGCTAATGCTTATAAATATTGCCCCCCCTTTCCCAGAGGTGGGGGGGGGAGCAGGATTCCTTGTATTTTGTGTGGGGTTTGGGAGTGTTTTTATTCTGAATCAGCTGCAGAGCAGTGACAGCAGAGGGAGCGAGTGAGCCTGAAATAGTTGCTTTCAACAAAAACCAGCAGCAAATAATCACAGCCTTTGCAAGAGGTAAATTAAAACCATCTCCAGCTTGGGAAACATGCACAGCTCAGCATCTTTCCTCCATAAATATTTCCCTGCTGTTGAATCTTTGTAACCCCTTCGGAGCCCAGCAGCTGTGCTCTTCCCTGCTAGCAGCAAGCTGCCTCTTCACCGTGTGCTCCCCGAGCGTCTGCTGGGCAGAGATTTGGGCCCATCAGTAACATCTCTGTGGCTCTGTCGGATCTTACTGGCCTGGAGAAGTCAAGAAAGGACTGGTGTGAAACCAGTCTGGCCTTCCTGCGTGGCACTGGGCAGCCTGACACCCCTACGGAGCAGTTGTTAGTACTAGAGCAGTAGATTTAATAATTTCCTTAGTAGCCCTCATGCATTTCTATTGCTAAAGCAGCTTTAGCTTCGGAGGAGGTTGGTCTCACTGTCTTCTGTCACCCCCTTTAAACATGGGGGGCGTCCAGTCTTTGCACACTCATCGGGAGCAGTCGAGTAGCTGGAAGTGTGGGTTTTTAACGTTTGTTATCAAAGCTCAGTCCCAGCCAGATGATATTCTTTCCCACCCTGTCTCAATGGCATTGCATCCTTGTCTACACAGAGATTCTGTGAGGCGTACGTGGGAGTTTGCTCCGAGGGAGCTGAGAGCAAGCTGCCATAAGAGGGCTCCAGAGCCCTGTTCTTGAGTACACTCCTTTGTGGAGCGATTTTCTCCTTTTCCTTTACCAGTATGTCCAAGCTGCCTCAGCAAAACCCTCATACACCTGCTCTAAATATTCTTTTTTTTTTATCTTGTATTGCTCAGGCTAGTTATGAACCTGATCTCTTCATTTTAACCAATATAGTTGTACGTACTGCAAAAATGCCTTGTACTAATAAAGCTTATTTCTTTGTCTGAATAGAGAAATTTGACTTAGTAAGACTCTTCCCTTCTGTTGCAACTATACCCCATAGCAGGAGAGAGGAGGCCTGAGACCACTTTGAGAGGTGCCATTCATCTGTATGCAGCGTGCTGCATGCCCGTCTGGTAATGAACACAATGAGACTCAGGGATGGGGGTTCGGGCAGGGGAAGGAGTTGTGTTGCCATGACAATATAAATTGCAATGGATGACTCTTCAGATAAAAGCATCACGGTTTTCAAAGGAGGGGAAAAAAAAAAGTGGTGTAAAATAATAGCAGTTGAAATATGGTGTGAATTCTAGCTTCAAGTAGATGTGGCTTGCTAGAAAAATGTGGGGTTGTAGGTGTTAATTCTGGAAATGTTCTTCCCCTTGGGGTGTTGAGGGAGCCTTGAGAAGATCATGCAGGAGCCAGGCATCCTATGAGTAAGCGTCCAGCAAGTTTTCCATGCAAATATTTGGATGTGCAGTAATGAGTTCCAGTAATAGCTGACTGCTGACTCGTACCATGGGAGATAGTGGGAGAGTGGGGACCATGCACTGATAGCGTGCTTACCAGCGAACATACAGCTGCCAGTCTGGTACAGTCAGGCACAGTGCAGATGGCTAACTATTTATATTTCTGTTGTGCCTAGAGCAGATTCCTCAGTGTTACCACTGTCTGGGGGAAAGTAAATGTCCCCTGGAAGCCAGAAGAGGTAAGGATGCATTTACAGGAAAGATAATGAAGTCCAGTAGACCTGGTCCTGCTCTAGGGGCTTTTCAGGAATCTCTTTGTTGATCCTGTTTAGGTGGAACATTTCTAATCCGTGTTGGAGACTGGTTTTGTTTTCAAGCATGGCCAGTGCAAGATCTGTTTCTACTTTGATCTGGTACCCAGCTGTACGCTCGTCCTTTTAACATAGACTCCAAAGACCACAGTAAAACAGGCTTTTTTTTTTAACTATCGTTCTCCCCAAACTGTTCACAAGGTGAAACTAAACTTATCCAGTAGCCTGTAATTCAAGATGTGTGATGATTGCACTGGTATTGCAGCCTGTTGTGTCTTGTTGAGCACAAATAGAAATTCCAAGGAAGGATGAGATAATTAGAAGCAATCCAGTGATTCTTGTGACTGTATAAAAATAACAGGACTTCTTAAGGATGAGTTATTTTTAGCAGCCTCATGTCAAAAAAGGTTTGTGGGGTTTTGCATAGTAGACTGCGGTATTGTACCTGCTTTTTTTTTCTTTTTTTTCTCTGAGTATGATGTGTGCTGAGGGTCTTGCTTCATAAAATAAATTGGCGTTGGAAGTTGTTGGGGTAGCTAACATAGCCCACAGCCCGCTGATTTGCTTGCAAGGGGTCATCAGCATCAGGTTTAGCAGTGGGACCCACAGCTGGCCAAACACTTAGTGGGTAGTGAAGATCTGATTTAAGAAGGATATGGTTCAAACAATACACCCAAAGAAACCTTGCAGCCTGAAGCTGTTTGATGTCTATCTGATCTGTAGTTAATTTTGGTGGTTTATTGTGTCTTGGGGAGGGTAGCTTTCTTCTGTTCGCCTGTCTTGTAATGAGACTCTCCTGTAAGACGGTGTTTTTCAGGCTTGTTCTGAAAAGCTGCTTTTCCAAGGGAGAGGTTCCAGACTGGTGGCCAAAACCAAAAAGTGAAGTTTTTATGGTTTTCTGTTGTAGTATATCTTCTTTGTGCTCCTGGGAAGTCAAGTAGTTGTGCTTATATATTAAAAAAAGGGGGAAAGGGATGGAGGACCTCAATAGCTGCTCACTCTGGTTTCCAGGCAGCATCTAACCCACCACACCGAACCATTTCACAAAGGTACTCGGTTGTAGTATGTGTGTTACCAAAGATTAAGCTTATGCACCTGAAAAAGGCTAAACGAAAGTCAAGATAAATAGTGGAAGTGGTCTTGGGTGTTCTGCTAGTGGGACTGTCACTGGAGGGCAATTGGAGGCGTTTGGGAGATGCCCAGAGAGAAGCAGCTTGTCCTAAGGTCTGGCATGGGACAGAGCAATGTTTCCTTCGGTATAAAGGGGAAGGACACAGATCCTTTAGTGTTGTCGGGCTCCTTTCTTGCTGGAAGTCTTCTGGTTTGAGAGGCTGGTACTGGGGAGGGAAGGATGCACCAGGGTCATGCATGTGGGAACCACAGTAGGGAAGAAACTTGGAGACATTGTGAGTACAGAGCAGCGATTCTTTTACTTTCTCTAAAATGCCTTTTTAACATAAAGCTCTAACTACATAGATTCCTCAGTAATAGCAACTTGCCCCCAGAAAAACTACAATAGACGATGTCTTGGGATCTTAACATGCCCTGCGAGCATTACACTGACTGTTCTCCCCAAATGCCGTTGTGCAGACATCATTTTCCTTGATAAGACTTGACAAAGTGAAGCTCGGGTTCATTTTTACTTCTGGAGTCATAATCAGTTTTGTGGTTTCTACCCAATACTGCTGTGTTGTTTTATATGATTCTGAAAGTGAAACTAGAGCCAAACAAAAATGAAATTGTCCTGCCAGCTTTTGTTGTTGATACATCTGAAATGCAAGGTGTAAAGCGCTGATGGCAACTGGCAAGTGATTTTCAGTGTAGGGCCATTTGGCCTTCACCTTTGTGTAAGCGGGTTTAAGTATAGCTATGTGTAATGGTGTAACAGTAAGAGAATAGTTTTTTGTTTAAAAAAAAAAAAAAAAATCAAAGTTAATGTTCCTGAATAAAACAGCTTCTGACTGTTCTTATTTTTAGATTGAGTGTGTCTGCATTTAAGCTCAGGAATTGGGAATAATATCTGGTGGAAGAAACTTAGGGGTTTGTTACACAAACATAAACACGTGCTAAGGAGGTAAACGCGTTCCTGATTTATATGAGATTCTCATCTTGTTAAACATCGTTTTCCAGCAGATGGGTAACTCGGGTTGCGTGGAAAGGAGCGTGCCGGGTCGCCTGGTGAGACGGTGCGTCGTGGGTCCGGAGCGCTCTCGCCGAGGCTGCCCGGACCACGCACGGGAGCCCAGGGCAGAGCTCCCCGAACGCTGCCCGACCCTGCCCGACCCTGCCCGTTTGCTGCCATCTCTTTTTGTTTCCCTCCCCTTTTTGCCTTCCTTTAAAACGAGACGGCTGTGCTCCTCTGCAGTCGGGTGTCGTTGCCCCTGTGCATCCCTGACAGAAGCGGGATAAAAACCCTTTAATCCTTACGGGGAGGACAGCGGCGGCCTGCGGTGTTTCCGGAGTTTTAGGGAAGTCGCTGAAGTTCCTCCTCGTTGCCTGCCCTCCGCAGAAATGTGACAGATGGGTCTTTTCCTTTTATGGCCAATAATGCTGGTTTCCCTTTGCAATAAAATCCTGGGTCAGAAGTGGAAGGGAGAAGTCAGGCAGGGGGAAGGGGCTGGTCTTACCAGCTCTGAATGGGTGGGGATGCCATTTGCGACATAGTAAATTCTAGGCTAAAATAAACCAAGTTACAACATCTACCCGGAGGCGCTGGTTTTGTTTGCTTGAGGGGTGCCTTAGGTTTCCAGTCCTGTTGCTTAAGACAGTAATTAGGCATTGTGACTCACCTTGATTTCATGGGGAGAAGTTTATCTAGTCCAACCCCAGGATGGTTTTCAGATAGTGTGATTGAGTCTAGATAACTCTGATTGAATCTAGATAAGCATAGAATCTAGGTAAGCACAGGAGGGCAATACCCACTTCTTCTAGACAGTCACCTTCTGTCCTTTACGCCAAGCAGAAATGTCTTGGCCTTTTATGCATGTCTCTAACAGTTTTCTTCCTGGACCCTAAAAAGCCATTTTCTACAGCAGTTAATGTGGTCTTTGTGCCTGGCACTTGGCACTGGCTTCACTCATTAGCTGAGAATAGGTAATGTCCCTCTGGGTGGTAATTGCTGATGGTGTTGGTAAGCCAAAAGCCAGCTTTGCCAGCCAGTAATGTCTTTTACAAATCATCCGTGGCTGCAAATGGTTCGATGAATTTGAACCTTGAAAGTATTTTTCTAATAAAGTGAATCTCCTGTTCCTTGCTACAAAGTGCTTCATATCCTGTTTCACGACCTTAATGCAAATGGTTCGTTTGGCAATCGGTTAAACTGCTCGATTTTTAAGTGGTACAGCTCGTGTTTCTTCCCTGCAAAACCTGCTGGCTGCCACTTTAGTTTGGGTTCTTATTCAGCACTTGAGCTCTGAAATTAGGAGGGAGGGGGAAAAAAAAAAAGGAGTAACTGGTTAGGAGAGTCTGTCGTGATGTTCCCGTGAGCTTCCTTTGCTTCCAGGAGCTGCTGACCTAAACAAAATGGTTCATTTACAGGCTCCCCTGCTCTTTCCTCTGGCAGGCAGCTGAAAGACGGTTCTTACCCTGGTCCAACTGGTTGTTTTTTCCCTACTCGCGCCTTTGAACAAATGAGTTGGACGCTCAAAGTTGAGCGGTGGATGTGGGCTCATGCAACCATCTCAGTATGTTACGGGTCTGGTGTTGAATTCCAGCCACCCGTTTCCAGTTGGCGAGGTGTGTGGCTGGGGCTTCTTGTTTGGCGAAAGGTGTTTTGAAGATCTCTGTTCCTTCGTGGTTGACTGTAGGGAAGGCAGCAGGTTTTGCTGACATGGCAGGCCTCTTCCCCGAGGTTACTAGCTGGTCAGTAGGAGCTAAATGCTTCCCCATGTGCTGGGGAAGCACTTTGGAAATGATTTTCAGTAGCATCCGCATATTCTTCAATGCTGTTTTAATGAAGGTTTGTCTGTGATCAGACTTGTTGTTTTTTTTTCTTCCTTCCTCTCCTTGTCTTTACAATAGAGGTGCCGGGAAAATGAGGACAGGATCTGTAAGCTGCTCTGCGGCTGGGAAAAGTCTGAAACCAGGCCTGTTTCTAAATACTTCACTTGTGCTGCCAAAATTGTTGATTTAATCTTTCACTATCCCACACTCTGCATTTTTGTCTGTGGTTCCTACCCCTCTGAGGGTATCATACTTAATCCTTTCAGAGGAACTACATGTACAGCATAACTTAATAATCTACCCTTTTGATAAGGTAACCCCCAAAGCACCAGTCTTGATCCTTACCTCCATTCAATCATACCAAAGCACTCCGTACTTGCAGTTCTTTTTTTTTTTTTTTTTTTTTTTTTTACTGTATGGGCGTAGAAGGAGGGAGATGGTCTGCATGTGGTAAAGGTGAGCACGCAGTGGACCCCCATCTTGCAACAGGAGCAGCATTCCTCAGTGGTCTGGGGTGGTACGATGGCTTTCCTTCTCCTGACCCAGCCAGGGTTCTCCCCTCAAAACTAAATTAACGTCAACGATACAACATGAAATATTCCGTTTTGTTTTGCCGTTGTGGTTGGGTCGTGGCAGAAGTGACTGTTGCTACTTGGGAATGACTGCTGGGTCTCAAAGGGATCCCTGATGAGGTGGCTTGTGCCTTTTTTTTTTTTTTTCTCCTGGCTTTTAAAGAAAACAGGCTTGTAACATCGCTCGTTTGTAGACAAGTCATGCCGTGCAAATAGTTGAACAGTGTGCTTAATTAAACCTGTGTGCTCTACTGAAGCAGGGGAAGAAGAGGGGAATGGGTCTTTCTGATCAGCGTTTGTAAGCGTAACAGAAAGGGAACTGCTTGCCTTGGCATTTCACAACGCTGAGGGTTGCAGTGCACTCTTCCCGTCTCACTTCTGTTGCGACGGGCTGTCTTCTGCGTGGCGCTGGGACCTCACAAATATTTCGGGGTTCAAGGAGTTGTTTTCGGTCTCGTTTTCCCTGCCTCTTGCCTGGTCTCACATGATTGTGCGGAAGTGAGCCTGTCTTGCTGGATTACCAATTTTTGTTTCCGAGCTGGTGCAGGTGGAGAGGCTCCCCTTGGAATTGCTAACTCAGTTTAGCTTCAACGTTTGCAGATCTGAGATGGTTTTCCTCTTATTCCAAAATGTTTCCAAGCCCCACATTTCTCTGTGACTATTTAAAAAAAAAAAAAAACAAACCCAAAGCAAGAAGTGAATTGAAAGGGATTATACGACTTAAAACAAAAATTAAATTACAGATTAAACAGTTCTTCTAATTAGAAGATAAACGTGTCCTGAGTTACCCTTGTTTGGCAGGATATTGCAGCCGCACTGTTATTAACCTACCCGTCCTCCCTCAGGAGTTAAGGCGGCTGATCTGCTTCGGCCAAGATTAGACTGGTCTGGGGGTAAGCAGGCACTTTGCACGACGGCCTCGGATCACTGTATCCCCTCTGCCGCGCTCCTTGCCAGGGCTGGCGGGTTTGCGGGATGTGTGCCGGGAATTCCTCTGTTATTTCAAAGCCTCGAGGCTGGTATGGTCGTGCCCGCAAAATATCTCTGTTCATTCACACGGTGCTGGCACAATGACCTGTGGGGATGTGACGGTGTACGCCTGGCAAGGGCTGAAGCTGGTGTTTTCCCCCATTGCAAGGTGTGCTTTGGGTAAGAAACACTTTTGATCGCTGCAGCCTGTGCTTGATGGTTTTGGTCATCACTCGTCTCACTGCATCTCCTTCCCAGTGTCCCTCTGCTCCCTGCAGCCCTGGGGAGGCAAGTTGCACCTACTGAAGCTGCGGGGCCAACGAGCCTTAGCAGGGCTTGAAAAAACAGCCCCAAATTGCAGTTTTGAGGCTTCTTTGCCACCTCTCCACCAAACAGAAACCCAGGGTCAGCTGGTGTTAGGCTGGGCTGGTGGGTACTTTAGGTATGGGACAGAATGGAAACATCATCTGGGGGCTCTGAAAGAGGAATCGGTGAGTTGCCAGCACATCTATTTCCCTCATTAGTTTTCAGTGCTTTACTCTGCTTTATTTTGGTGCATACTCATTTGCTTGATATCTTATTATTTTGAACAGGCATCTGACTAGCTTTTGTGGTGCAGGGGGAAATCCAGTGCATATCTGCCCCGGAGCATCAGGTGTAAACTCTTCCATCACGCTGCACCTCTTGGTGGTTTTGGCTTTTTAAAATCTCACGCAGCGCTCTTTCTTGCTGGGAAGTTTTAGCAGGCTGCTGGTACGGGCCACCGGCTTTGGTTTTACCGCTAGCTTATTTTAGCATAGCAAATGAGCTGCAGATGACTCACTGTCACATTGGTGAATTTGGAAGATGGAGGTTAGCAGTTCAGAGGGCCATTTTCAGTTTATCTGCCGCAAATACTATAGCTATAAATACTATAGTTACAAGGCTGGCTGCTGTGGCTCTTGCGCTGTGTGGCAAATTCAGGGGCTGCAAAGCTGTCCTTGTACTGTCTGCACGGAGCTCTTGTGGGGAGCAGCAGGTAAGAGGTAACTCTGTGCCACAGAGGCATCAAAACAATAAATCAGCTGAATTTTGGAGATGTCAAGGAGGCCAAGTATCACTTTGCTTTCATTTTTTTCTTTACCCTTGCTTGTTCCCCAACGTTTTTTATTTGTTTTGGTTTTACTATGGCCGGTTTAAAGCTAGGAGTGCCTTACTTTAGGGTTTTCCCCTCGTTTGGGTTTAATTTCCCTGGCAAAGCAAGCTGTACTTTCCCGGTTTCTGAGGGAGTATTTGTACCTAGACTAAAGATGCTCTGCTCAGACAGTTCACCTTTTCTCATTTCTTGCTGGTGTTATAATGACCTGGAGTGTTAACCGTACTCTCTACCTACAGCAGAAGTTAAAAAGGGTCTAAATTGGAAACGAAGTGTGTTAATGCTGCTAAATTACCGTCAAAATTGCCATATTGCAGAGACTCATTAAAAGTGGTTGTAGGTGTGTTACATAAACCTGGGTCTCCATGCAACTGTTGATGGAGGAGAGGACATCTGTAACCACGTTCCTCCTGTGATCCTTTTGTAATACAATAAAATCTGGGAGACGGTAGGGGGAGAGAGAACCACAAGAAAAAATAAGGCAGATCTGGAGGAGGCTTTCTCTAGTTCCTGCCACTGAAAGCCCTGGGTAGGGATTTGTGTCTGGGATGGGGTGCCTGGGGCGGGGGGGGGGGGGGGGGTTTTTATCATGGGGTGGTATAAGAGGGAAGTTTCAAAATTAACTTCAGTAATTGTTCCTCCTTTCAGTCTTACAATGCATCATAAGCAGATACCTCTGCAAATAAGATACCTTGCTTTTGTTGCCCCTTAACCTTCTTAATGTTGTTGGGTGCAACCCCTCGAGTAACCTTCCAGAGTTATCCTTTAAAAATCAGATTGCTTGTCTTGAAATCTAAATCTGTTCCTCTTCTAAGGTCTCTATTGTTTCCACCAGTTCCACAGTTGCTGCTGCTGTTGTTTAGCCCTGCTAGATTTCATCAGTTAGAGTTCCAGCTGTTGGAAGGAGCATCCCTTTTTGTGTGAGGTTGTGCATAGGATTAAATGGATAACCTCTTAGATCTCCTCTGCTGAGTGGGGTAAGGCAATCTGCACCGGGGGAAGAGCAAGAGGGTCAGCTGCTGAGTGCTTTGAACTAGTCTGCCAGTATTTAATTATTTACATTGGCTGGCAAGGCATATAGCTATTATCTGCAATCAGTCCAACAGATCTAAAAACTGTGCTTAACAACTACGGATGTGTTTCCAGTAGTATGTACTGAATCTCTCTTAACTTTCTGCCCTGGGAAGGAGCAATGTGACCTCAGGTATACTGATTTAGACAACATCTTCAGTGTGAGGTCACAGACTATATTTAACTTGCCTTTATAAAGTGACCAAGCGGCGGTTTTCTCTATCTGCACTGCAGGCTGACTCAGGTTGGCGGGCGACCACCTCTGGGTAGGTCACAAAGCCAATCCACCCTGGCCGTATCCAAACTGAGCTGGGCTGAGCTGGAGAGATGCTGCTTTGTGCAATACCAGTCTGCTCAGGGCAGGGGACTAGCTTCTGAAAAACGTTATTTTAGAGGGGAAAGTTTATCCTTGTGAGAAACACTTGTTTCTCACTTTAGGGGAAGGGATCGTGGTGCGATGAATGTGTGATGCAAATACTCCAGTGCTCATTTACGCAGCCGACCTGCTGCCTGCAACTTTTGATGTATTCCTCACCTCTGGAGCTTGAGAGGAAGTAGCTTTGAAACAAAAATACTTCTTTCAAAACATCCCAAATAATGAAAAAAAACTTTAACGTTTTGTACAAATTCAGATTAAATCATGATCCTTCTCAGTGAAAATGCTGTTTCTCTTATTCCGATTACACTGTGGAACATCAGCATGAGGTCAGTGAGCAATTTCTTGTGCTAGCGCGGTTTGCACCTCTGACCAACCATAGGGTGATATTGATGCTGAGCAGCACTTCTTGCATGAAGCTGCAGCTATTTTTGCTCTATAGGTCTCTAACTGCTACACCCAAACCAGGAGCTGATCTGGCCTTTTTCAGTCAAGATCTGGGGAGGAGAAAAGCTTGCTTTGGTTTGGTATATGTGTTTCAGGAACATCTGAATTACAGATACAAGATAGTCCTACTGACTTAGGCAAGCGTGGGGTGAGAGTTCCTACGCGTTTCTGGTTCTCAGATTCTAAGGCAGATGACCCAAAACTCCATGGGAGCCGGCCTGCCGGTGTGTTTCTGGAAGCAAAAGGGCATTGCGTATCTCCAGTGTCTTAAAGGTGGGGAGGGAGTACCATGTGCTCAATTTAACAAGAACATGCAAAATAGGAGACATTGGTTGGGGTCGTTGTTTTTGGTAATGGGGTTTAATATACGGCCATAAAAGCTTTAACCAACCCTCCTGGTGGGTATTGGATACAAATGGCTATTTTCCTTATCCAGCTTTTAACTCTCCATCACTCATAGTATGTCTCTGTTTACACCCTGGCACATTCTTACAGCCTAGTCCAAGGCTTGTGCCTTTGCTTTATTTCCTCCTGAAACCTCTCCCCTCCCAGAATAAATCATGGCCTTGCTAAGGAGAGGAGACTTTGGTTTTTCCTGGGTTTCTCTTAGCCACTCGTCTCCTCCTTTCTGTCCCAGGGCCCGGAGCTGCGGCGTGGCCGGTGGCCGCTGAGCGGCAGCGCTGCCCGGGGAACAGCCTTGCTGGGGGACGCAGCACAAATCCCCTGGGGGGGAGCAGCAAACCCACCCAGCACCCACGTCCTCCCAGCCCCTTGCTCTTTACCCCATCGTCTATCCGAGGCACGACGTTCGTTTCTCCGCGCTGCGTGGATTTTGTGCGGTTGGGGTCGGTACCTGCTGACTGTCTGCCCCGTTGCGTGCGGTGATGCCGACAGCTCCGGGAGCGGAGAGCTGGCGCAGCAGTTTGTGCTGAAAGGAGCGCTCTCTGTACTGGGCGGTCGGATACCTGCGGAGTTGGGGTCCCGCTTCCCTGTGCTGGGTGTTTGTACAGCTCTAAAGAGGGGTCTCTCACCAAAATGGGATTGGCTTGGGCTGGATTATAGTCTCTTTAACCTAGCTTAACGTATAGGAAATCCCAGAAACAGCCCCAAAAGATTTTGCTCGTGAGGGCTTATCCATGCTTAAAGGTTGTATTCATTTAGTTACTTCTGCATCCATTTTTAGTTAAGGTCAGTGCAGCTTTATGGACAGTGGAGACTTTGTGGGGAGGAAGACTGTATGGTTCTTTGTTTTCCCATTAACTCATCTGGTTGGGAATTGCAGCCCTTTAATTAAACCAGCGCAGTATGGACTGGCCCTGAGGTGCTATTCTAAGACTATTGCATTCACATCTGCTTTTGGGTAAAACTTGGCCTGTTTGAGGTTAGCCTGTGCTATTGTGTGTCTAAAAGCAGGAAGAAGCAGAGAATCAATCACCGGGGCTGCGTCCCAGCAAGCGTCGAAGGGGATACACAGTGTGTTTTACCTCCCTCCCGCTCCTAGCAGGGAGCGCAGCAGCAAACGTCCCCGTGTGTGCAATCGGCAGAGACCGCTGGAGTGTGCAACTCACCCTTCCTGGGGGACGCAGGGAGTCGCACGGCACAGCGGCAAAAGGTTTTAATTAACCACCATATGGAGAGCTAAGGCGAGCGCTGGACTCCGCTCAGAGCCACCACTGAGAGCTGGAGGGCGGTGATGACAGCCTAGTCCATCGCCTGTTGTTGTTTAAGTTGAGCTTCTCCCCTCTCCTTTTGCGTTTTGCTCAATCAGTAAACGGCTTGGTGTAAACTCCTACAGAAGAAGCGGGCACGCAGGAATGCTGTGGGCAGTCGGTCCGCGATCTGTGCGTATCATCTGATGTTTTTGTCCATGTGGCATTTGTTTGGGTTGAAACCAGGAAAGCTGGCGCATCTACGTTGCCGGCAGTGCGCACAACAGCCTGACTGTAGCCAAAAGGACGTGGAGACTGGCGGGGAGAAGTTGATTACTTGTGGAGGTTTTTTCCCCCTGATATGTGGGTTGGACCTTGGAGAGTTATTTTTAGTAGATAGCAGAGTGGAAAAAAAAGTTTAGGCTGTGTTTTAAAACTGCAGCATCCATTGCAAGTACCAGCAGAAGTGCTGAGGAAGGAGGTAGGTTCACATAAAACCCTCCCTTCTACCTTCATTAGGTGCTGGGACAATTAACAAGGACGTTTAAAGATTGCGATGCCAGTGCTAAAAGCAAACTGGCCACCCTTAGCCAGGCTGGCCCTGAGCACAGAAAGCTTCGTATCCGCACGGCTGACCCTGGGAACAAAGGATCCTCCTGAACCCAAACATGTTTGTGTTAATCCCGGCTGCTTCCTGGCGGCCAGCGAGAGGAAACGGAGCCACTACCTCTAACAGATGTACAGTGAGGAGATTACACTGTACGATTAAACACCCTCTCCATCACATCCTCCTCTCCGCCGTCCCAGCCCGGCGCATTAATGGACTGTCCCAGGCTGCCTGCCAGGCTCGGGCAGATGTAACAGGCAGCAGATACTTAATCTCCTGCATCCGTGCCTGGTTTGGAGCCGTTTGCTAACGCCAGGGCTCGTGCAAACACGCTGCCCCTCGCACCGAAAGCGTGAGCTACGTTAGCTGTACCTGCCTGCGAGGAGGAGTGGGCTGGGGAAAGGCAGGAGAAACACGTGGAATTCACACCATCCAGAAATGAAATGCAAAGCTGTTAAAACTAAAACAAAGCGTGTTTTCCCACGTCAGGTACCCCAACGTGAGTAGGCCAGGGTTTGCTAATGGACAAGGTGCTGAAGAAGTTGGGCAGGGTTTTTATTTTGGTGGACTGATTGCTTTTTGTCTGCTACGCTTGGAGTAGAAGATTTCGGGCTGGGAAGGATGCATTCCCTCTGTGTGTGTTTAGGTGCTGCCTCACATTGCAGTAGCCAGTCTTAGTGCCAAGTGCTGCTCTTACAATAGAAATAATCTAGGCTGATTGCAAAAAATCAGCTATCCTACTGTGTGTTTAGGTTAATTAACATGGTAATGGCAGAGTATGTTTCTTTATCAAACAAAAAGCTGTTTCTAAAATAAAAGAACCCCCTGTGGAAAATGTAGAGATCAGAATTGTCATCACGTGAGAAGTGCAAAACTCTCATCAGCCGCGCGGGTTGAATTTGACTAAGAGTAAAAATTTTAAAAAGTCACCTTTCTTTTCTCAGGCGAGAGCTGTGACCTCAGTTATGGCACTGGAGCCGTTGCCTTTGTCTCAACTGTGGGCTTTCTCCCCCTTTTTGTGCAAAGGGGTCCAGCACGGGTCCCTGTAACTGCCAACAATGTGCCATTGTCTGGGGTAGAACAAGGGGAGAAGTCGCGTTGAGTTCTGCTAATGGCACGTGTATTGTCCATTTTTGCCCTCCTTCTGTTCTGGAGAGGACGTGGCTCGGTCAGAGGCAGCACCAGGTGATGCTCGAAGTTGGGAAGCCACGGGGACATCTCCTTCGTGGGGGTGCATTGGAACAGGCAGGCAGAGCTGCCCCTGGGTTTGCAGATCCTCGTGGCCAACGCGTCTTGGGAGGGATCCCAGAAATGCGCACAGCTGCGACGGCACTCGTTGTGCAGCAGTCACAGTAATGCAGAGAACCGGATACCTCCTATCTCATGCCATCCCAGCGCGTTTGGGAATCTGCATTGCCATGCCTTTTTCCCTTTTCTCGCCTGCACAGAAATCCCGTTTCCTGAGCGTAGGAGACAACTGTTTGGCAAATAACAGCAGCCTCGGCTTAAGGGAGAGCATTGTTTTTTAAATAGCTGCAGCGTGCAAAGCAAGGATGGTGGCAGTAGCAAAAGGCAAAGGGAGTGACTTGGTACAAAAGTATAAGCGGCACCATCTGCTTCAGAAGGGCAGCGTTTCTAATTCGGCAGCGAAGGAGGCTCCTGGAGTTAAGTAATTGGGAATAGTAGGCTCCTGGCTGGAAATTGTGCCAACCCTTCTGGCAAAAAGCTGTTAAATCTTTGTTGCTGGCGTGTGAAAGTGGTTCTGTGTAGCAGGGCTCCAAAGACTGGTTTTAACCCTTGATGTATGTAAAAAAACAAAACCTACGGCACTTTTGATCTTGGAATGGCATGTGGCCGGGTGTCGAGAATAAAAGGGGAAGGTGGGTCCAAGTCTGATCCTCCCGTGCCGATAACAGCCAGACGTGGCCTGCCAACAAATGCACACAAAATGGTGCCTGTTTTAACAGCTTTAGCAGGAAAGCACACGGTATGATGAATGATTCATCAGGATCAATAGAACCGAGGCATTTACTGCCCCTTGAAACTACTGCCTGCCTGCCAAAGGGTGCATTTGCAAGGAGAGTGATCACAAAATCCTCTGCTGAGCTTTTGGGACAGAGTCACACGCTTGGCTCTCCTCTTACTACAGCCCTTACCCTGCAGTCTGCAAACATGTCCGGCTTACCAGCCAGGATGAGGAGCCTTTAATTCTCCAGATGAAAGCACAAGCTCTTACACATCTCCCAGTGAGCGCAAATACACACAAGTCAACATTTTGCACTCCCCTCCGAGGGGTGGCTTCCTTAGAAGCTTTAGTCTTCATCCTGTTTGTCTGATTCGCGATCAAAAGAGTGTTGCTGCCTACGTGTCTCTTTAAGCAGTTACTTCTATCGTATCTGGCGTAAAGGTCCAATTTCTTCATTAAAATGAGATGAAGGTAATGCAATCAATTAAGGTCTGTCTCTGCAGTCATCGTCTTTTGCTAATAGTGGGACCAGAACTGGGCAAAGCTCTTCTGGGACCTTCTTTGGTGTGGAGGGGAAGAGGATGCTTCACAGCCGAATGGGTTTTCCTGCCAGGGGGAGAAAGTTGGATTTAAAAAGCTTGAGCCCCAGCCATCCTGAAGATGAAACAGTTGGATCGTGAAACATGTACTTTTTCCAAGTTTGATCTGGATGTTTTTTAATCTTCCTCAAATTAAAGGAAAATCTCTTGTTTGACCCAAAACAAAATTATGTTTTCTTTGGCTAGCCAACCAAAAAAAAATCAACTCTATCCCCAGTGTTAGTCCAAGTTCCCTTGCCAGTAGTGCCTCCACAGCCCTCCCGCTCCATGGAGCTTTACCAGTCCCAGATTAGAGCCTTGTTGCTAAAAAGTTTACAAGAACAGGAGAGTTCAGTCACTTGCTCTAAGTTTATTTCAGCTATTCTGGTTAAATTCATAAACATTTGTTCATATTCCACCTCTGCTTTATGGACATTTGTCCACATCCTGCCTTTTTAAGCTGTTTACTCACGTAGACTGCTTTAACTTTATTTTGTGAGGTTTTACAAAGCATAATATGGATTTTTCTGTATGTACGGTGAAGCAGAGTTTTTGAGGCAGCTGCAAGGTTTCTGTCGCCTGCTGAACTAGAAGCCCTTTATACCAAGGTGAAGGATTTTGGTCAGGAAACAGATGAACTTGATGTCCTTTAGCACCACGTTTTCATCTCTGCAGTCTCCTCTGGGAAGTAACTGGTGGACCTGGCAGCTGTTCCATGAGTTTTAGGTGAACTAGGATTTATGGACTCATTTTGTACCTGGGTTCTTGTGCCTCGGAAAAACCCGTGGCTCCCGTTATTTGATGGACTTACTCTAGTCTCTGGTGGAGGACAGACCTGCAGACCTCTATACCATACCGCCAGCCCCATCCTCAACTGAGAACCCGCAGCGTGGTGGGCAAAGAGATGGGAATTCTTCCAATTCCTAATGCTGTTAATGGTGTGCTGGGTCTTCTCTTCCTTTAATTGTTGTTATCCTCCTCAGGAAACGTGTCGGAAATGCCAGGGGCTGTGGAAGGAGCACATGAACCTCACCTGCGAGCAGCTGGCTGAGAAGGATGACATCAGATACAGGACGTCCATGTAAGTAAACTCCACAACCAGGCAAAAATGGGGAGGTGGATGAACTCGTAATAGCAATACACTAGGCGATGCACTCTGATGTGGAGGGGATGAGAAACCCCTCTGTCCCTGTGACTAGCAGAGGCCCTAAAGTTCTGCTGGATGTCACTACCTTCCATCAGGGAGGTCCTAGAGCTGTCAAAGCGGAGGGGTCAGAAGCCTCCCAGGATGGGATTTCTTTCTGTGCAAGACACTTGGCAGCACATCCAGCTGGTAATTGGAGAACGTGGGAGAGTTGTCACCAGACCAGCCTGTTCCTCTGGCTAGCCCGGTGTCTCGCAGGCTGGCACCTGGCCCTTCTCAGAGGTGAGAAACCCCCATCAGTGTTGCTTGGGGGGGAGAAGGGAGGTGTGGCACAGAGGGAAGAAGTGTATTGAGTCACAGTAAGTCATTATTACCCTTTGAAAGTCTAGACTGGAGATGATGGCAGTTTGCTCAGCTACTGCTTTCTGGCTTCGTGGGAGGGGATGTCTTCTCTTACAGAAGAATGTCTCTAACTGGTTTGTAGGAATTGTTACAGAATGGAGTCGCATTTTTAAATACTCAGGTGTAAATCCTGAGTGTTTCTCTAAAATCTTTTTAAGTTTGATCTCTTTCGTTGCTACAGTAAATGACAAAATCCTCTGCCTTTAGGAAATGAAGGAGGGCTCATCTGTGGAGCTGCATGTCTGGTGCAGTCAAATGGGACTTGCCCACATTGCCCAATCCTTCCCTCTCTGATTTAGAGTCTGTCTGGCATGAGCAGAGGTTGGAAAGCTCCACCACTGGGAAGCTGAATGACTGTTGCTTGCTCATCCTGCAGTCCCTAATTCAGAACAAAATCTTTACAAGTTTGATACGACTTTTTTCTCTGCCACTCCTTTCCCTGTAGGATAGGAAAGAGTGGTGAGAGGGGGGAGGAATGAGTTGCCATGTCCCTAATAAGGAAAAAAAATACCAGTTTCAAAACCTTTAGCAGAACGTCGCTGTGGATAAATGAGTCTAACTGCCTGATACAATAAAAGCTTCCTTTTGAAGCACTGCGTAAGGAAAGGGAAGCACAGCTGGAGTTCAGGCCAAACTTCCTGCCTTGCTCAAAGTTTCCAAAAAAAAATCTGCATCAGCAGCATCCTGTCGAGTAGCAGAGGGAAGAGCAGCTGCAGCTCAGAGGAAAGTCAGGCTCAAGTTGGTTTTTTTTCATCTCTATTCTTAGTGTATCTCCAAATGCCTGGGTGCAGGTCATGCCAGGTATAACTGCGTGGGAGCTTTGGGTAGCTGCAAGGCAGCTGAAGTTCCCACCTCGCCGTTCCCTGCTCCTCCGGTTGTGCTGACGGAGTGGTTTGTGGGGCTGTGCTGTAGCCTGGTTTGCTGCTGCAATCCTCCTGAAAAATGCCTTCCTGTCATCTCCCAAACATATGTTGACTTTGCAGGTCTGCTTAAGTAGTTGGGTGGAGATGCCTGGCTAAGGAAGATTATTCCCCACTGTCAGGTCAGCACAGCCAGAGAACTGTGCTTCCCTCAATGAAAACACAGTCTCTTTACTCTTCTGTCATCAGATTTCACTTCTAGGTTGTGAATTAAATTGTAATGTGATCTCCAGCGGTCAGAAAATTGGCCCTTAGGACGACAACTTATAGTCTTAAGTCTTTTAATTAAATGACCGAGGCTTTCCTTCATTTCGGTGCCAAAATAGCATTGCCGCTAGCTGAGCCTTTGCACTGGAGCGCGTGTCGCTGCCAGGATGTCTCTTGGGGACAGGGACTGTGCTTTGTCCTGGATTCCCATTAGTGCTCCATTAGAGTAAATCCCATCTCTTGAACCTAAAGCAATAACCTCTGGAAAATGTATGTAGGGAATCTTAAGAGAAGGGGGAAAACCCAGTCTCTGTGGGGAAAGATGTGATTATTTTTCAGTTACTGATTTAAATTTAACAAAAACCAAATAAATCTGGAGTGTAGCAGCCAGGGTTTGAAAAAAAAAAAGTAAAAAATACGGTCGTGGCAACTTTGTAGCCAGAGCAACAGGCAAACATAAAACTTGCTAGCAGATGACAGCCAAGGGTTTGCTTTTCCTGAACTTTATCTCCCAGGCTGTATTTCTCCGCAGCCAAGTCAAGCATCCACGTGCCCTTTGGCCCTTTGACTTACAGCTTAAATTCTTCCCAAGCCAGAGCCTGCCGCTGCGGCGTTTTGGCTCACATGGAAACCAGGATCGGGTCTGCAGCATGCAGCCAGTGATTGACTTTCTTTCACTTAATTTGTTCTTGAGTTGTCATGGTTTGGCTCCAAGTGGAGCTGAGCCCAGACCTCCCTGGAACAGCGGTGGACCGTGGGGATGGCGTAGGAGGGGGAGAGGCGCACTGGGGAAAGCGGGGTTAAAGCATCGCTGGGATAGCGTAACAGTAATTTTACCGCAGGCTGGTGACTGCAAACACCCCTTCTCTAATTCTTGTCCCTCCCCTTGTGTTGCAGAGAAGAGAAAATGACAGCCGCCCGAATTAGAAAATGCCACAAGTGTGGGACTGGCCTAATTAAATCGGAGGGTTGCAACCGCATGTCCTGCCGTTGCGGTGCTCAGATGTGCTACCTCTGCCGGGCTGCCATTAACGGGTACGACCACTTCTGCCAACACCCCCGGTCGCCCGGGGCTCCCTGCCAGGACTGTGCAAAGTGCTCTCTCTGGACAGATCCCACAGTAAGTAACTTAGGACTTTTGTGAATGATTTGCACCCTGATTTCAATTACCATTCGATGCCAGCGCATTGAAATACATGCCTTCCACCAGAGGAAAACAGCCGTTTTTAGGCAGCACAACTTTTTTTCCTTTCCCAAGGCAGCTAAAAAACACACTGGAAGCCTACATCAGCACAGAGTCACATCTGACCGCAACTTGGAAGGAACTGGTGTTGCTTTAGGGAAAAACAGCTCCTGTTAGACGAGGGCTTTGGCTGGAAGTGCTCTGAGCGTTGTTCTGGGGAGCGGGGCTTGTGGAAGGAGCTGGTGGGGAGCGTGTGCTGGCACCAGGCACAGTAGCCGGCGTTGGGATTACTGGGACTCGTTCCTAGTTTTGCAGCTGAGATGCTGTTTGGTATGGCTTTGCATCTGGAGGCAAGGGGAGTTGCATCTTTTTGGTGCCCAGATCAGCTGATTGCTGGCTCGACGAGTCCCTTCACAGAGATGGACCCACCGAGAAAACTGCCTGCAAGCCAACAGACCCGAGTTATAGTTGGGTCTGTTCTCACGGCTGTTGTCAACAGCTGCAAAGGGAGAACTGAAGCATGGACTGAGCTGTAAGGCAAGCTGTAGTAACTTAATACAGCTTGTAGCTGTGGCAAGCATGGGAAAACTTAGTGCAGCATCTCTGTAAATAGAAGTCTTCAATACCAGAAATCTGGAAGGAGCGTAGGAAGGAGCAGGAGTTGAATTTCCCGATTTCAGCAAAGCAGTAGAGCAAACGTCAATGTGGATCTGCCTTCCCAGGGCATGTCTGAGCTTCGTTTGTCCCAACGCTTCTTTGTCTTGGGCTGCTGCAGCTTGCCAGACTGCTGCCGGCCCCCTTCCTGCAGGGGATGTGCACAATTCTGTGCTTGCACAGAGCCAAGGAAAAGCCACTCTAAATCTTTCCCTCCTACCTGCGGGCACTTGGGGATCTCCCAGCAGTGTCCCAACCAGCGTAAACTTCCTAGTCTTCTGCTTGCCTGCCTTTATTCCCTGTGTTATCCTATCAATGCAAGGTGTTTAAACTGAACACGGACAACTCCTTCTAGGCACCCCTGTAGCGTTTCCAACACCTGGTTATGTGCTTCTCGGATTCCTGTCCCACTCTTCCCCATCTACCAGGATGCGATTCAGGGTTCAGCAGCGCTGACATCCTTTGTTCCCATCAGGCTGCTGATTGTGCTGGGTGATGGCATTTGTTCAGAGCCAGAGAAAACATGAGGCCTCTCAAAAAGCTCGTACTGTACTTTAAAATAAATAAATAAATAAGAAGCACAAAGAGGGCACTGTCATCAGGCCCTTTCCAGCTCTCTAATTAACCAATGTTGTGGCAAAGAAAAATTTCCCACCGTCAGCAAAGAGCTGGCACTGCCTGCTCTGGGTCGGGTTGGTTTTTTTTTTTCCTTTTCTTTTTGGGGTGATGGAGCCCTAGTGTGCTGGGGAGGTAAAGCTGGGTGACTGTCCTTGCTGCAGTGCAAAGAATAACATGAAACTCAACTTTTGGCTTCTAAGGCTGAGGTGACGGATGCCTGTGTGCGTTGTCCCCCTTCGTAAGGGGCTTAGTGACATTAACGCAGTCCCTACTGGGAGATCTACGCTCTCGTGTGGGACACGTAAACAGGAGTTAACATGGTAGGTGTGAAGAGGGGGAATGAATTGGAATCTTGACATGGGGATATGAAAGAGCAAAAGGCTATTGTATCTGTAGTGTCTTGTCGTTTGTCAGGGATGCTGTCCATCCAAGGGATTACCCCATCCCTGCTCTGCTGGCAGCTGCTTTGGCATCTTCTTGTGCCTTTCTCAACTCCTCTGTTTCCTCTTTTGGCTCAATGTCTTCTATTCTGTTGAAGTAAATAGACAGCTGATACTGTGCGTATAGGAAGAGAGTATCTGTTACGGGCTCGCACATGTTTGCAGCCATGCTGTGCATGCAAGTACAGAGAAGACAAGACCGGGTTGTCTCATCACCTGTGGAATTTGCAGCCCATCGCTTAGGAGCTGCTGCTCCTCTCCCTGGATTAGGCTCTGCTGCAAAATGGGGAGGGCGCACGTGTGGCACCAAAGCCTGGCTTCCAGAGGGTGACAGGATGTTTTTGTTCTGATTTCCGATATATTCATGTACAGCCTTAACTTAAAACCATTTTCACAGTAAACCGGTGGCATAGTCACAGTACCATGGTCTTGTCCATTTGCATTTCACGGATGTAGACTTCAGCTTTCTGTCAGATCTGGATAATCCTTTGTGAAGGATCTGGTTTGGGTCTAACTCCCCATTATTTACAGCAAAATTCAGGTTTGTTTAAAGTAGGGAACCTTTGTTCTTTTCCAAATGTTTAACGTTTTCTGAGTCTGAAATGATTCTTGCAAAAGTATAAGTAAACCTAGTCATTAGCTTGGGTTAAAAACAAATTAAAGACAGTCCTCTAGGAACTGCAGCATCTGTTAGTCTTTGTCTCAAATGATCTTGAGAGAGTAAAGCAGACACTTCAAAATTTCCCATAATAAAAGGTTGGCTAAAATCTTGTCCCTGTGCTGTAATCAGACTGGAGTCTAATTTAAAAGTATTGATGCAATATTTGCTGGCTCAGAGACAAGCTGCAATCGGGCTGTGGTCAGCAGCTTCCAGGGTAGCAGGCGGTAATCGCTTAATCGCTGCATTTCTTCTAGAGCTAATCGGTGCCCTGCACCCCTGTAGGATATGAACACGTGCCAGGAGCTCTTCTCAGTAAGCCGCTTGGCCAAAAGCCCTCGTGTGCCTATTCTGCAGCCCGTGCTAGCTTTGGCTCGGCTCGCTGAGACGTTGCTGGCTGCAGGAGGGGCTGATGCAATATTGCCAGAGACAAAGCTCGGGACGGAGCAGTGAGAATTGGCTCTGCAAACAGCAGGCTCTGGGACTCAGGGGCTGGTTTTTCCCTGTTTTCTAAATATCTGTAGCAAACCTGAGGCTGCTGCGTGCATTTTAGCCGGTTTGGACAAATCCCGTGATGCAATGTGACTAATGCATTCTGACTGTTTTGGTAAACCAGGTTCTGCTCTCGTACGTATTATTTTTACATCTCATATGTATTATAATTTAATACTCATCTTTGGACTATCAATAATACTGCATAGCGGCTTTTTTGGCTTTAAAGTTTAAGATGTTTTCAGTAAACTCTTAAAACACTCCCAAAGGCCCATCATTAAAGTTCAAAGCAGAAGACTAATCATTATAAGGTGTTTGCAGTTATCCCTCCTTCTAGCCTTATAAAAAGAAGATGTTGAGCGAAGACTGTGTAAAACTTCAAATGCATTAAGGAAATGCATGAACTACACAGCACTGCCTTTAGGATTTGGAGGGGGAGAAGCACCCCTAAACTGAGGGTGTGGTGTTTTTATTATTTTTTTTAGACATGCTATAAAATGCCTTAATCATAAGCACGCGGTTAATCCAGAAAGCCATCAATATGGATTGCCTATTGCTAAAATAACTCTGCATTTCTGAAACGCCAGCGTGTGCTTCGTCCCCATCCTGGCCCCCCTTTTCCTGCAGCGCTGCGGATGCCCCGTTCCAGTTAGAACACAGCCCTGCTTTTATCCCCTGCTTCCTGCTGCATGGAGGAACACGCTGGAGACAGCCGATGCCTGTTCTTGCTCAGGCTCTCCGCAGCTGATCTGGGAATGATTTGAAACAAAACCCCTTAGTCCTTTGGAAGCCTCCGTCGTGAAAAATCATTTCAAGTTTATTAGTAACGGCTGCGGCCACACGTACGTGGAAAAAGAAAGCAGTAAAAAGCCAGAAAGGGGGAGGCGATGGTGGTGAAGGCACTTTCTAAAGACAGGGGAGGGATTGCACAGCCCAGAAATAGTTACCAGGTCTCTTGTTTTCCCTCTTTCAGGAGGCGGGCAGCCGCTTTCCCGTGACACTTAATAATTAAAGATAACAAGAAGCACAGTAGATAAAAACAGCTTTCAAAAGCTCCAGGATTGGCACTTTTGTTCTGGGCAGAGGAGGATTTATTTGGGGAGAGGTTGTCTCTGTGTGACTGGTGGAGCTTTTATCTCCTTTGCTGCTGTGTTTTCATGTTCCCAATGGGCTGTTTGTTGCTCCGGCGGCTCTTTCTGTGCGTGTGCAGGGCCCTGCGTGGATGCTGGACGCAGCTTCTCAGGACCAGCGTTGTTGAAACGGGCCTCCTTGCCCCAAAAAGGTGCCTCACTTAGCAACCCAACCCAGCTCTTTAGTTAATCCATCCACAGACCCGAGCCATCCTTTCTGCTGCGATTGGCTCCGTGCTCGCCACGTTCCCTGGATTCAGTGGGAGAGGGCTGAAAGGAAAAGCCTCCTCCGTGCCGAGATCCTTTCGCAGGTCGGGGATCGCAAGGGCAGGCTCTCAGACTGGCCGGGGACAAACGCTTTTTTTGGCTACGGGACTGGGGATGGTTCCTGCAAAGAGCATCCTGCTGTTGGGTTTGGGGCGAAGCTTGGTCCCGTTTTGCCACTTAAAAATACAGCTGCTATTAATAACAGCGTTTGCTTTCTGCAGTGTTTGCAGATAAGAAGGGTGAATACATCTCATAGATCCTTTGCATTTTTCTCTTGGCCACCTCCCTTCTCCCGTGATGCAACGGAGCCTGAGGAAGGGCTGTGCTATAGCATTGCACTGCATTTTCTCTCTCAGGAGGAGAGCCAAGTTACACCCTTGCTCAAAAATCATGTGGGCTGGCCAGTGCTGAGACCCCCCCAGGGGTTGGGGGGGTTGCTTTTTTGCTTTTTTTGCCTTTTTTCTTTCTTCTTTTTTTTTTTTTTTGCTGTAGGCAAGGCAGCTGACAGGAGGATGACTGTTAACTTGACAAGATAAGTCCTTTCAATCCACACAGCCTGTGAACAGGCTATTAAAATTATAATCTAATCCTTTATTAAGGGACTTGAACCCGCTCAGGAAAATGGACACAAGAGGCTTTTGAAATTGTACTGCAACCTCCACCCCATGTGACATTAAATGGTTTCTTACCACAACAGCCAGCCATAAGTGCGCTAATGAAAACTTAATTTTTGGTGTGGATGCTTTACCCCAGATGAATCTGTCACCTCTCTCCAATTAACTGTGGAATCAAAAAACCAGCCTTTGCTTCTCAAAGAATTTGCGGTGTTTTGCAAAAATTACTGTTGTACATGGTGAATGTTTGCAGGACTGAGACTTGTTTTTTAATTCTGACCTGTCCCAGTACAATATGTAATAGCCAGAACTTGTGGCATCAGCTTTCCTTCACGAATATCCTAAAATTGTCTTACTATGCACATATCATCAATTTTCTTTGTTCCAGCTGGGATGTGGATCTTTCCTGAATACTGCAGGTATTGAACTGTGCTGTGTATTCATCACTTGCCAAATTTAATGTCAGCTTCTTAAGTAGGAAGTACAGTGTATTTTTGTTCTTCCTTTATTAGTGGATACCAGTTTTTCAGAAATACTAATGCAAGAGAATTCTAAGCCAAGGCTTGGTATTTGGGGTTAAGTATAAATACTGCTTGACCTTCCAACGTGAGAATACACTTTTATCAGCAGAGAAGCAACAAAGCTGAAAACTTCTGTTCTTGGAGATGTAGTTTGTTATGCCTCTGCTGTGATTTGCAGTGTCAGGAATTCATCATCCCGATCCAGGTCTGTTCTTGGCAGTTTTTTTGCATCCAGGGTGTGTTGCAAGGTGTGCCTCCTCTTGAAGACCAAGAGGGGATGGAGTTGAGTAGGGATTTCTGGCTACTGCGTTTGAGGTGATGTGTTTTATGTTGTCCCTGCGAGGTTGACGTCATTTCGGAGATCTGGCAGATGGGGTTTGCTGTTATGTGTTTCCCTGGTGCTCTGGGAGCTGCAGTAATTGAAGCCAGCATCACCTTGGGTGTGCGTGCAGCTGGCTTGCCAACCCCAGGGGCAGATGGCTTTGTCGATCCCTCATTAGTGTGGAGGTCAGCTGCAGTTTAAACTGGGAGGGTGGAGTAGCCCTTGCTGCAGGAGGATCTTGTAAAGTTGCGTTGTTGATGTGTCCCGATTCCCCAGCCTTCTGCAGGACTGACCAGTATCAACAGCAGGGTTTGCAGGAGCTGCAGCATCACGGGTGGTGGTGGCAGGATGGTGGTGTCCCTGGAAAACACTGTTTCAAAGGGTTAGTCCCAGACTTAGACTAAAGTAAAAGGGTTTTTTTTAAGTTAGAAGGGACCTCTGCATGTTTCTAGGCTTTAAGGTGAGGCTTTATGCCTTTGTGTGAGGGAAGGAGATAGGGGTATTCTTGTTCAGTTGAGCTTAAAATACATTTCTTACTTGTCATATAACTAAAAACCTTTCAGGTGCATCTTTACCAGCAAGTGGCAGTAAGATGGGAGAGGTGGCTATCTCTGTTTTCAACAGGATTGCAAAAAATAGTCTGAGAAGAAAAATACTGAAATCTTGAAGCTTAGAGGCCACCCTTTGAGAGTGCTACTGGGGCAGCAAAGGAGCGGAGGATGTTTGGTTGCCTGTTGCGGATCATGCCCAGGTTGTTTTCCAGGCAGGGAACATTGCAATCTGATACTTGGGGGGTAATTAGAAGTTCTGTATAGGCTCAGAAGAGCCATTCTTCAGCAGTTTTTATGGAGATAGATAGGCTGTAATTAACTGTCCATGGAATCAGCCTGTTTGGAAAAAAAAAAAAAGCATGTCCTAGAAAGTCTTAATTTTAACCATTGACTCACAGAATAATAAAAGGGAGGGAAGTATTGAGTTTGATTGCTTTCTGCTGATTAAGATAACTTCAGTCTCCCAGGGAAACCTTATCTGGTGGCGGGAGGAGGGGACATCTTAGCAAGCCTCCAGGCGTTGCTGCTAGACATGTGCAGGACCATGAGATTGGAACTGGGAAGCTGGCTAGACTTAAAATAATTTCAACGTAGCTGCACACATGGAGCATATTTCGAATTTGGTCCCAGAGCACTCTTCAAAATAGAGGATATTTTCCACATTAAGAGTGTTCAGGAAGAAATTTATGGGGTTTGGCAGTACTGAAATTAGGATGAATAAAATGAAGCTGAGTCTTGCACATCGTGGGGTACGTGGGGCTTGGGGTTTCCCTCCTGCTCCACCGTTAGTGCTTGCAGATGAAGTGCTGAAGCAAACCAAATGCTTCTTCGTAGGCAGGTAGACCTAGAGTGGCTGATGCCTGATGCAGGTGTTGTGTGTCATCCAACAGCTCCTGTTCTTGGCCTTCTTCCCTAATAACTTTACACCAAGATTACAAACACTGTCGAGGAGGCTTAGCTATTCTCATTTGTTTTCTGCAAGTGCCAGGTATTTTTTCTTCCCAACGGACACGAAGCAGCAGCAGATGCAACCCTGCAGAGACCGGGAGGACCTCTGTTGCCATCGCTGCACATATGGCCGGCAGAAGCATCTGCTGCCTGGCACTAAAAGAGAGTTGTCTCTCGGGTTGTTTGGTGTGATCTTTATTACCCTGATAGCTGTTGCATGCTGTTGTGCAGTGAAGAAGCTCATTTTTCACAGCCTTGCTTGGGAGTGGACAGCTGATGCTGAAGCATGAATTGGGGTGATTCACTGGTTTTATGCCAACGCTGGCATGGCCTTGTGTAAAGCCTGAGAGCTGCCTGGACCCTATGGGCTGTTGGTGCCCATGGCCACCATCCCTCCAGGCCAGCCTCTCCTGGCTCAGGAGTTGCATAGTCCTCTTCCAGGACTTTGTCCATCGCGCTCCCTTGCTCTAGTAGAAGGTGGCGTAAATGCCGTCTCTCTAGATACCTGCAGTCAGCCACCTGAGGCTTCACTCTGCTGTTTGGTCTCACTGCTGCTCCTTTGGGTTGCGAAAACTGAAGGTGATGAGAGACAGAAGGATGCTTTCAATTTCTGGCTTGTCCTTGTGTTCTTGTTGAGCAGCGAGTCTGAATATTCTTGTTATAACCTCTAGATAGACATTAAAGAAACATGTTGCGATTTATGCCCTCCTCAGAGTTACAGATAAGATCTAAATGGCCTTGTCACAGCACCATTTAGCTACTAGAGCCAGTATTTAAGTTGTGTTAATTCCAGCTGTTGGGCCAAAAACTCTAGAAGTGCTAGCATAATGTAAATATTTAATAGACTATTGCCATTTAAAAGATTAACAGCTCTCCAGTAACTCTTCAGATGGGCGTCGCTGGGTTGCAGTTCTCTGGTTTCCATCAAGTCAATGAATTTTAGCACTGATCTCCCTGGAAAGCTGATCTAAGCCTCTTCATCATACTCCTTAGAGTAGGCTTGGCTCTGTGCAAGTTGCTTGTGCTGCAGTCCCCCATGGCAGCCTTGCTTTTGGTTAAACCTGGGTCAACTCCAAATGAGGACAATTCAGCCAAATTTACCTTTTTATTCCCATGCAAACACATGCTGAAAAGAAAAGCAGCACTGAGAGAACAGAAGGTTGCTGCAGCAGGAATTAGCCCACTGACTCTTGATACTCCTGTGATTTCTAGGAAGATGATGAGAAGATAATCCAGGAGATTCAGAAAGAGGCTGAAGAGGAGCAAAGGAAGAAGAACGGAGGTAAGTCACAGTCTGGACCTGTGCTTTAAGATCAGACTGAGGACAACAGGAGACCACAAAGTTCC
Organism: Haliaeetus albicilla; assembly: GCF_947461875.1. Classification (NCBI taxonomy): domain Eukaryota; kingdom Metazoa; phylum Chordata; class Aves; order Accipitriformes; family Accipitridae; genus Haliaeetus; species Haliaeetus albicilla. The sequence goes on along the minus strand of NC_091504.1, from coordinate 22,156,621 downwards.
CAGCTATTGACAAGACTCTGGATTTACGCTGGATTCTTCCCACGGCCTGACTGCTTGCAGGCTTCTCCGTGCATTGCTGTGCTGCACCAAGCATCACCCAGATCTTGCTCCAGAGAGGAGTGCAAGCCATCCCCCTGTTCCTCCTGGGAACCAGTCTAGCTTTAAAGTGCTGTTGCCTGCAGGCTTCAGCTGGGACCGTGGGGAGGCACGAGGCTTGTGTCCAGCTCTCGGTTGGCGCCGGGTGTCATGGATGCACAGACCTGTCTCTTCTCCACTTGGCAAAGTAGCTGAAGGGCAGCATAACCTCTTGTTTTTTGTGGAGGAGGGCACAAGGAGCTGCCCCACATCCCTGCGAAAGGAGGTGTTTCCCCCTCTTCGTGGTGTGGTATTGATGAAAGGAGCCAACCTGGAAAGCTAGTGCTGTGCTCCATGGTGTCTGGAGCACGGAAGGGGCAAGCAGTGATGCTGTAAGGAACATGCTCAGGGTGGAGGATGCCGATTGCAAATGTAAGACCACAGACCAAGCATGGTGAGTTTTTGTTTGTTGGGATGACCGGGTTCTTTTCTCTCTTCCCTCTGCAGAGAACAGCTTCAAGCGGATTGGCCCTCCTGCGGAAAAGCCCATGGAGAAAATCCAGAGAATTGAAGTCATCCCCAGACCTGTTCCTCAGAACCTCCATCAACCCCGGATGCCCCCTTATCCCTTTGTGCACCCTCCCTTCCCGCTCCCTCCTGTCCGTCCCATGTACAATAACATCCCCCTCAACATCGGCCCTATCCCTGCCCCCTACGTCCCCCCGTTACCTAACATGAGGGTGAACTATGATTTTCCCCAGATCAATGTTCAGCTGGAGCACAACTTGCCTATGCACTTTGGCCCTCAGCCTCGACACCGGTTCTGACCTGGTTCCTACAGCACTTGGCAGAGAGTCACTGCAGGGCAGAGCTACCCCAGTAACGTCACCCCCCCGTCCTGCTCCAGCCCCTCTCGGTTTAGCCAGCTGCGAGGGGACCTGCTGTGACTCGCGCGTAACCTGCGCTGCACTCCTCTCTAGAGCTTCTCTGAACCTTTGCGATCAAACATTTCAACCCAACAGGGCTTGGTGCTGCATTTCCAAGGGGTCTCTCCCTATGTTGGGCATCCAGGTATTTTGATTTGACAAAGCCTGTTCAGGCAGCTATTGGGAGGGAAAGTGAGGCTTTGTGGAGTGCAGGGATGCAGCCGTTCCTTGGGGACTTTCCAAAAGTCCTACCTTCCTGCCGGCCAGAGCAGCTGCCGCAGAGTCAAATGAGTCTTGGGGCAAGGGAAGAGAGACTTGGCCTCTGAGTAAGACCTTCAGGAGCAAGATAACCGGAGTCGGCCGCCCTAGCCTTCTGCCTGCGGAGAGGCATGAGGCTGGGCTTCCCATGTTCCCCAGCATCCCTGTAACCTGCTAGCACCTCCCAGCAGAAATAAATTGTTCAAAATCAAATCAATCTAGTGTTTTTAGCATTTCTCGCTCTCCAAGTGGAGTGAGGGGATGTAGCAGCCACCTCGTTGCTGAGATCTTGCTAGGAAGCCCGGAGCTGCGTTCTGTCTCAGGGCTTTAGCAAGTAGCAGAAGATTCGGGCACCCTGATCTTTGGCTGAACTGAACTTTGCCCCCTTTGAAGGGCTCAGGTTTTTTTCCCCCAGAGGTGGGTGCCTCTTAGCTTCCAAAATGTGGCCTTTGCTTTGCCGTTCTCATCTCAATCTCCCCCTGCTTTTGGCAGCAGTCCCCAAACAGCTGGTAGAAGCACCCAGAGCCTAAGCTGCACCCTTCGTTGCAGAAACTACTTGGGCAAATACCCAGTTAGATGTGTAGACAGTGGTGTGTGATGTGTGCTGTGGCAGAAAAATTAGGAACTACCCCTGTAGTCGTGCGTGCAGGCGGCGGTGAGCCGGGAGCCCCCTTAGCTGAACCCCCTGCAACCGAATGGGCAGCCGTAGCCTTGTGCTGCAGGAAGCTGGCAGCTTCTGTGGCGCTTAATAACTTCTGAAGATGTGTGTTTCAGTTTAATTGGCTTTGGAAAAGCGTGTTAAAAGGCAAACGTTGAGTATTGCTGGGCTTAGGAAGCGAGGGTTTAGGAAAAGCAAAACTTCCTTGTAAGAAGCGGAGGGTGTAGTCGCTGGGCTGCGGGAGGAGCGTTGGCACAAAGCCCTTTCCCCACAGCCCTTGGCTGTACTGTCTGGTACAGGCCCCCTCTAGAAAAGAAAATGGTTGGAATGGAAAGAAAAAAAAAAAAAAAGAAAAAAAAAAAAACCTCCTCCCAGAAACACTGGGCTAGCTTTTAGCAGCCCGGTTGTGCTGTCATTCCCTGAGTGGTTTGTTCTGGGCCACATCCTGCTCTGTCCTGCTGGGAACCCGCTGGGTGCATTTCCCCTCCCGTTAATCCTCCCGGAATTTAAGCATCTAGGTGTCTTTCGGTTTTGTTTGTTTGTCAGGTAAAACTCCCTGCCTCTGCCAAAATCCTTGCTCACTGCTCCCGGCACAGCATCTCCTTGGGCGTGCGTGGGTGATGGGCGCGGGGCTGGCAGTGGGATGCTCCTGGAGGGAGGCAGCCTCCAGCGTGGCCCAGGACAGCATCTGGGGACGGGTGTCCCCAGGAGGGTCTCCCAGAGGGGACTTCCATGCTTTTTGGAGCCGAGTCAGCACTTTCTCCCCTCTGGGGCATTCCCTCTGGGTTGAACATGCGTGTGTTCCAGTTCCTCAGTGCCATGGTCTCTCTAGCATTAATAACCAAGTGGTACTCCCTTGCTGCTATCGTTTGCTTTTTTAATTTTTATTTCTTTCTGGAAGTAGTCTGGGGGCTGCAGGAGCTTATCGCTTGCTGCTCAGCTGGGGTTTAGCCACATGTAAGTCCTACCTTGCACCAAGTGATTCCTGCGGTAGCCAGGAGCAGGGTGTCCCGTTGGATTTGGGGAGGGCTGGATTCACAGTGTCAGCGGGTGGTGAGAAAATGGACCCAGGTCAGAAGCAGCATGGGTGGCTTCCCTTTATGGAAAGGGAATCTTGTTTTTTTTTTTTAATAGCTGAGATTTTTCTGGGCTCCAGCGCTGGCTTGGATGAGCCCTTGAGGCTTTCTAAAGCACGTGCCTTTCTCTGGCAGGGCGGTCGTGGTTGTCCCCCAGTACCTGCCTGTGCAAAGGGGGGGTCGGGCAGCCAGGGCTCAGCTGCTGAACCGGTGGCCCAAACTACAAAGGAAACGTGACGTGTCGCACAGCACTACGTAGCTGGGAGCACGAGCAAAAAAACCGATGGTCTAATCCCATTTTTTGGTGTCTTGACATGCGCGAGTGTCAAGAACTAAGCCTTGGTGGAGGGAAGCGAGAGATGGAGCGAGAGGGATGGAGAAACGTCGGGCAGAGGTGGCGTGGAGGGGTTCGTGTCTGTGGTCCGTCCTGCTTGGGACATGAGGGTCTTCTGCTGCCGTGGTGCAGCGGTCGCGGTCCTGGAGGAGCCTGGTAGAGGTAGGGGGAGAGAGGACCGCTGTCCTCATGTCCCCTGCAAAACCGTGAGCTTATTTTTTGTCTAAGAGGAGAGAAATCGGTGCTCAGTCTGTGATGGGGAGATGCAGTGTGCCCAGCAGCCCCGAGCGATGGGCTTAGTCCTCCACCCGGTCCTGGGGCGACGCTGGGCTCCCGATGCTGCTTCTCTTCCTGAGGAAACACCCATTTCACCAAAAATTACTCTGCAGCCAAAGCGCGTCGCTGCTTCTCCCCTCCAACCTGAGAGACCTCGAGTTGTGGTTGCTGGTAGCACTTGGATCTGTGTTGATTTATTTTAAAAAAAGAAAAAAGAAAAAAAAAACCACCAAAATTTCTGCACAACCACCAGAGCGATCCGTGATCTGGTCTCTAACTCCTGCACCTGTTTTCCCACCCACCCCACCATCCTTGAAACCATTTGTCCTTTAAAAGGCGACTTGGAGGTTGCTGTGCCCAGGCTGATTCCATAACAGGTACTTCTTACGGTTAATTGCAGTGTCCCACTTTACTTGCCTTAAAGGTGGAGAGAGAAACTTAGTATTTGCACTTAGCAAAACATTATATTAAAAGAAAGAAACCCTGTAAAGATGTGCATGTTCTGCAACTTTGTATAACAATAGAGGAAAATAAATAGGTGGTTTATTAAAAAAAAAACAAAAAAACAAAAAAATATTTTTCTTTACCTTCTGGTAGTAAACTGTTCTAATATTCTGTGTGTAAAAAGTTCCTGTATTATATTGTAATTTGAATTTTTTGTAAATAAATTTGTGCACTCTGGCTTTTACCTCTGTGCTGTCGTTACAGCCGAAACCTTGTCCTTCCATCCTGACTCTGCCGCTTGGTGCTGGGGCTAATGACAGGCAGCAGCAGGGACGAGGAGGCGGCAGGGCTGTTTTGCCAGATCTCAGCCTGCGTGGTTGAAAACTCTGCCAGTTACGAGGCAAAACCCATTTGACCCTCCTGGAAAAGGCTTAATACGTTCCACATGCTCCCGAGGAAGAACTGGATGGGATAGAAAATGGTTTCCAGTCACTCCTTTAAATGGAAACCAGGATGCGTGGGGGGAAAGGATGGGGGGGGCTTTTCCCCTCTTGCAGGAGCAATGGTAAACGCAGAATCCGGCCTTAAAAGCAAAAGGAAATGTGTGTTGGCGACTGGGGGAGAGGGGAAGGTTGAGGGTCCTCCCGGCCGCGGTCCAGCGGCTCCGGAGCCCCTTCCCTGTGCCGGCAACCCCCCCTCCGCCTGCCTCCTCCCCAGTCCGGGTGTCACGGCCGGGTTTGCTCGTGCACACGCGGAATGTCACCGGCGCGATGAGTGCGTGGCGATGGGAGCTGCTCGGCGTTCCCTGCACAGCCTTAATTTTGCCCCGTTTGTGTTAAGGCACGACCATCCTTCCTTCCTTCGGCCCTTGCCGCGGTGCTTAAACCCCTGTCTGAAGTTGAAGGTCTCTCCTATACCGATTTTAGATTTTAAAAACCAAACGGGAGCCCGTCAGTGACCTGCGGGAGATGACGGGCAGCGAAGGGGCTGGCTGCTCTCGGCACGGGTGATGGAGTTGGCCCCCGGCCCCTCCGTAAGCACGCGCTGCGCCCCGTCTTCGTCGCCGAAACTGAGGTTGGCTCCAGCATCAAACCTGAGCGGGTTGGTGGAGTTTTAGGGCTGGTTTTGGCTGTCTCAGGAGGGCTGGGGGCACATCCCAGCTGCTCCGGCTGGATGTTGTGTTTTGGGCTGGGCTGGGCTGGGCTTCCCACCTCCCTCCCATCCTTACGTTTTTTGGTTTTTTTAATCTTCCCCTTCTCCATATAACCAAGCAGAGGAGGACAGGGCTTATTGCTGCACCCCACCATGCCATGTATCCAAAACCAGCATCCCATCGCTCTTCCCTCCCAGCAGGTGCCTCCCCCTCACGGCCATCGTTTGGGGGGGAAAATATCTGAACCCGAGGGGAAAAAAAGCAGCTTCTTCGCAGCTTCGCTCCCAGCTCCAAGGGCAGGAGAGCTGGTTTGCTGGCGCATCTCCCTGACCCACACATGGGGCACCCATCCTCAAAGATGCCCCTGGCCTCAGTGGCTTGGGGTGCTCCGAGCATCTCCAGAGGTGATCCAGCCTCGGCTTTAAGTGGAAATGAGCCTGTTGGTCACCATTCCCTTCCCACCAACTCATATCTGAGCTTTCTAGAGCCAGCTCAAGCTTTGTGAAGCAATTTGGCACCCAGAGGCTCCGCCACCCCAAATGCTCCATGCTCACGTTCACGCAGAACCACACACAACTGCTTGTATCCGAATGCAGGTTTTATTTTTTATTCATCTTTCTCCATTTGAAGCTATTTTTTTTAAGTTATACAAATGGCACTTACAAAAAAATAATAATAAAAAAAAAAAAAAAACAAAACCGAAAAAACGAACAAACCCAAAACTTAAAATTTTCAGAGTGAGATGGTTTTCAGAGTCACGACACCCGATAAGAGGAGACAGGAGAGATGTTGACCTAGTGTCACACGGAAGAAGCCGGAGCGGGAGTTAACATGGTTCGAACTGCGATGGGGGAACGGGGAGGAGGCGACACGGGGACGGGGTGAAGGCCAGCGAAAAAGTGTGCGCGCCAAGTCACAGGGTCACTCAGGGCTTCATCAAGACACTCGGTCCTTCGAGGGCCAGCGCGGTCCCCGGGTGAGCCGAAACGCAGGCAGCCCCTGGATGTGAGCGCGGAGCCGAGGTAGAGTCCCAGCCGGGATCCCACTGCGCCGGCGAGGGACCCCGGCCCCGAATTTTGCCCCTGGCAGGGCGACGGGTTACTCGCTCTCCCAGCTGAGAGTTTAGCACCAAGCTCCTACGGGAGGGTTAGCCCTCCGCATGGCTTTAAGGCTGATGAGCCCCCTACCTCGCCTCTGGAGATAGAGGACGAGCCCTGTTTTGGCACGGCAGCGATGCCGCGAGCACCCTTGGCGTGGGGCGGTTTGGGGGGTGGGAGCCCGCGGAAGGGGGCGAAAAGGCTCCTTGGTGTGTTTGCAGGGAGCAAATACCAGCCCCGGGAAGGCCCCAAAGGATAAAGTGCCTTTCAACACCCTAACGAACACGTCAGCATCACCCGTTACAAACAGCGTTATACTCTAATGCAGACCTAGTACAGACAACAGCTGGTAACACAGTGCCATGGAGAGCATATATAAATAGAGACTAACAAAAATACTGTTTTGGTCTTTTTTTTTTTTTTTTCTTTTTTTTTTTTTTTCTTTTTTTTTTTTCCAGTAGGCTTGCGATGGCATGAGAGCCAGGCCCCAGGGGCGGCGGGACCGGGAGCTGCCCTCCTCAGGGGAGCCCGTGGGAATGGGCGCTTCCTAATTCAACATTAGGTGTTCAGTGATTTGGTTCACTGTTCCAGTATTTTATGAGAGAAAAAAAAAAAAAAAAAGAAAAAGAAAAAAAAAACAACAAAGGTACTGAGCAAATATCACTGTGCAAAGTTTGCTAAGGAACTTTTTTCTATTCTGTAAACCAAAATCTGCAGTTTATGCTTCCAGCCACCGCCCAGGGACGTGGAGGTGGGGGGCTGCATTGGCCAGCCGGGCTCCCACGGGGACCAAAGCCCATCGGTGCTGGAGGTGGGCTGGATGAAGCCCCCCACCACCCTGCACGGGCTTACCCTGCATCCCCCCCCCCGCCCACGCCATCCCCTCCCAGGCACAGCAGCCTTGGGGCAGGCGCCTGCCAGGCTGGACCCACCACGGGGGTCTGAGATGCTTCTCCAGAGCCAGAAGCACAAGGAGGGCCAGAGGGACACAAGGAGCACGGGGCTCCATGAGATGAAAGGCTGAGGCTTTCCAGACGGGATCACCCTAAAAAAAAATCATTTCCAGGTGCACAGGAGGGAGGGGGGCAGCTTGCTGGCCCTTCCGCGGGGACACGTGCCGGCACACGCCGGTCCCATCCCCAGGGATGCTGTGATATGTAAGGTCACCTCATACAGCTCAGCTGGGGATGAATCCTGCCCCGAAAGGCAGGAGCGGAGAGAAGCTGCCGGGAAAAGCCGGCTGAGCCCAGCACCGTCACTCTGCCCCTGGTTGGAGCGGGACAGGATGGGACGGGCGCTCCGGGGGACACTGGCAGCACAGACTGAGGTGGTACCAGCACTGATATGGCAGAAGCGAGCACAGAGGTGATCTTATTCCCTTTTTTTCAGTTGAGGAGAGGAAAATAAACTACCTAAGGTGATGCTCGGGGCCGGGAGGGGGGTACGGCAGTTTCCAAGCCCAGCAAACCTGGAGGGAGGCGGGGGGAGGGGGGGGATAGAGACAGACCCCTCTACAAAGCTATAGGCAGGCTGCCCCATCACTTTTCCAGTTCTGACACGAGATTTATGGAGACCCACCTCCCACATAACGCACCGACTCTAAGGTGGGAGGGAGGGAAGGGCAAGCCGGTCTGAAAAATCATTTTACAGAGAGGAGAAACAAAACCCAAAAGAAAAAAAGGACAGAGGAGGGGAAAGAAAAGTTGGCAATGGGAGGGAGGTACGCTAAAGTGCATTAATATTCCCAGAGGGTGGAGGCGTCAATGGCGTCGGCGGATGCCTTGAGGACCCCGGCATGGTCGCCCTTCAGGTATTTGCCATTGATTTTGATAGCCACTTTGTTATAGTCGCAGAACTCAAAAAAGAAGTCCACGGGGGTGTCGCTGCTGCTGGTGACGGACGACTCGCTCCCCACCATCCAGTACTTCCCGGTGGCATCTGCAGGCAGAGGGAGAGGGGACAAGGTGGCCCCGTGAGCCACCACAGGGACCCCAACGGCCGTCACCCTCCCCCCCGCCAAGCCCGTACCCACCCCCGGGGACTCACCCTTGATGTTGTAGGCTCCATCGTTGAACTCCAGCTGGAAGACGTCGTAGGAGGAGCGGTTGGAGTCCAGGGTGCCGGTCACCTTCCTGCACCCGATGAAGCCATGCTCGCCACGGAGGACGATGATGGGCCTGTTGATCAGCTTCATCACGAAATGCTCCGTCTCGCCTGCGCCAGAGAGGAGAGGGGCTATGAGAGTGAGCTGGGGGGGGGGGGCGCAGGGCCCGGACCCTGGCTTAAACTCCCCTTTCCCCATTTCTCACCCACCCCATCTGTCCCCCCAACTCACAGCGTGTGAAACGCTCATTAAGAAAATTTATTGCCTGCATCCCTGAGCATCACTTGGAAGAGAAGCCTGGCTCGGGGAGGGGGGGGAATTTGTTCGTCCCCTGCCACCCCAGCGTGACGCAGGGGTCCCTAAGGGGGTCCCTTACCCGCCGTCTCCATGGAGGCCGCCAGCTGCCCGTTCTTCTTCGCCGTCACGTACTTGCCGTTGGCAGCTTTCAGGGTGATGCGCTTGTCGCACCACTCGATGTCGAAATAGCAGCTCGCGTTCCTGCGGGGGCAGAGAGGGCGGTCAGCGGGGTATGACAGATGGGCACCCTGCCGCTGCCACCCCGCCGGCTTAGAAAAGGGCCACGGCTGGATCAGGAGACCCTGATTCGATCCATTTTTTTGTGGGATGAGCCACATCGTGGTGGCCATCCGGATGGGAAGCCCTCGCCTTGCAGGCAGGCAGCCAAATGCACTTTTGGGGTTTCCACCCGGCTCTCAGCTAGCGTAGGGTTGACCTGCAGGGTGAAGTATTTCGACAGCCCCAGCCAGCCGGGAAGGATTACGTGGCCCGAAGGGCTTCCCGAGCATTGCGGGCGGCAAGCCTCAACCCAGCCCCAGCTCTCCGGGGAATTCACTGCCTTCGCTGGGAAGTGTTTCAGGGCAAGCGCCTCGCCTGGAAAAATCCCCCTTGGATTCCCCTGGGAGAGGCAGAGAGGTCCCCGAAGCCCAGGCATGACCCAGAGCCGCCAGGGACAGGGGACTCACTTTGTGGAGGCGGTGGACTGGATGCCCCCGTTGGAGGTGAGGGTCCAGTACTTCCCAGTGTAGGTCCTGAAGGCGCATTTCTTGGTGTCCTTGTTGATCTCCAGCTGGTAGGTCTCCTGGTCGCCCTCCTCGTCTTGGTTGGCCGAGAGGTCCATCCCTGCGGGGCAGAGGCAGATAGAGGTCGGGGGGGACACCAGAGAGGGGACCCCAACCCACCTCCGGCAGGTCCGGGTGCGGGGAAAGCCAGGGAAACCCAACTGAGCAGACGTCCCGCTCCCCTGGGTGAGCTTTGGTGACTCCCGAATCCCTCGCACGCGTCTCCCCTCTGGCATTTTGGGTTCAAATCCAGGTTTTTATTTGGCTGCTCGAGTGTTAAGGCCATAAACGAGGGCTGGACTGAGCTGAGGCAGCCATGAGCTTCAGCTCAGGACTCTCCAGCTCCATCACGATTAAGCACCAAGCAAAGACCAACTTAGATATTTCACACAGGAAAGGGCTGCAGTTTTTTCCCCGGAGGTGACAGCCAGGTTATTCAATCCATTAGCAGAGGCCGCCACACCACCTATGAATCCCCAGCTCGTGGCATGTTTAAGGACCGTGGCACCGTTTTTCATCCGTAAATTGTCACAGCCCGTTGGGATGGCGAAGTTTGCAGGGAGAGGAGCCTCAGGAAAGTCCTGAGGCAGCCAAGCCCTTCCCTGGCTCCCAAAAAACCATCGGCACCAGCCTGTCCCCCAGCCAGGATGACCTGTCCTGCACCAGAGGGACCAGAGACAGCATTGCCCCGGCAACCTCAGAGGTGGATGCAGCCGGTCCTGGGGCCACCGGCCACAGTCCTGGGGCCACCACCGGCCCCCCCGGGCCACGTGCACATCCACCCACAGGCACTGAGCCCAAGCAAACCTGCTTAGTCAGGGCTGGCGGGGCCAAATCCTCTCCAGAGCTCTCCCGCTTGGTGGATTTCTGCCTAAAAATACTTCGGGGATTCAAGTCACAAGCCGTAGCCCAGAGCTAAAGGAAAGCGGCCGAGCTGCCGTGCCGGGTTTTGGGGAGGGAGCTGGGGTGCGGTGCTCAGCCCCACTCCTCCCTGCCTGCGTACAGCTACGATGAGCAGAGACGGGCCCCAGTACCACCAGTGGGGCATGGGTCTGTAACCAGTGAGAGCAGCCCGGGGAGGGGGGATGGCGATACAGACTGCAGTTTAGAGGAACTGGATGAGTTTTTCAGAGCAGAAAGCACCCACATCCATCCCCCACTGCATGGGTGCTACGGGCTCGAGTCCAACCATGCACCTGGTCCTGGAAAGGACGCAAAGCGTGCGTGCAACCTTTCTGCCCAAATCTGCCTTCTCCTGGAGCCAAGAACCTGCTTGTGGGGCTGGCAATGTGTTCAGCCCCGTGCACCGCCGCAGAGCATTGCCTCCCAGTTCCTTGGATGCTGGGATTTCAAGCATTGCAATACACGGTTGCTGGGAAGGCTTCAGGGACTGCAGCCTCGGGGGCTCTTCTGCACTGGAAAGCCACCAGCAAGTCCCACCAGCTGTACCCAGCAGGTGCTGACCCACCTGGGGAGGGACCATCTACCTCCACACACCAGCTATCAGCCTTGGAAATGGAGATGTCTTCCCCCAGAAACTGCAGACCCAGCTACCTGGCAGCTTTTTCCCATTGCCCCATCTCCCAACAGGCATCCCCATCCAGCGGCTTCCAGAGAGCAGCCTCCGCTTCGCAGCCTCTGCTTTGTGTATCAGCCTCCCACCTTTCCCAAAGGGATTAGGTTTTGAAGCCTTTGCTTTGTTAGCTGTAATCTTCTCTCCCACGCCCAAACCGTCCTATGGCTGCCACGCGGTTGTCTGTTCACAGCATCCCCTTCTCCCGCCCAGCATCCTCCAGCAGCTTCTGCAGCTCCTGACAGATAACGCAGCCACCCCGGCGCTCTGCTCCCCGGGGTATTTGGGGCAGCGTGGGGTTGGGGGGGGGGGGATGGACAGAGGGGTGCTGCACGGCCACCAACCCCAGCCCCACCGGCCAAGTCCTCGGCTCGCGCGGTTGTCCCACACTCGCCGCCTCCCAGGGCTGCTGCTGGGGGCCGAGCTGGCGGATTTGGTGGAAACATTTGGTTTTGATTTTGCCCCCCCGCCGGGAAAGCAGCGCCGCGGCAGGCTGCTCCAGCCCCCTCGAGAGCCATACGACTGCCTGCTCGACGGAGAGAGGGGCTCTGCGGGGGCTCACGGAGAGAGACTGAGCTGCGGGAGAGGACGCTGGGAGATGTAGCCCACCACCCAAGGCTACCGGCACCCCTGAACCCCCCCAAACCTGCGAAAGCTGCTGCTGCGGTTTGCAGGGATGGGAGGGAAGCGGGTGGCAGCGCTTCCTCCTCCTCGCTGCGCTTTTTAGGGAAAGAGCTCCCTGACCTGCAAGGCACCATGATGGGGAGAGCCTGGGGGGGATGCTTTGTTCCGCAGAGCGGGATCGGATGGGCTGGCGACAAGACGACGAGTGCCAAGAGCTTCCCAACACCATCCCCTCTTCCCCAGAGACCCCCGCCACAGAGCACGGCGAACCCACCCGCCTCCCCACCCCGCTGCCGTGCGACTGCCCACGCTCTCGCCATTGCGCCGAGGTTTTTTGGCTTTCCCCGGGCCCTCGGCGGCAGGAGGGTCTCCCACCGCCCCCTCCCCGAAAGAGGCGCTGGGTTGGGTTACACCGACTCAGCAGAAAGGAATGCAATTACGGCTGGGGCAGAAGAAGGCTTCAAAGGGCTGTAACCGAGCTGGAGCACGTTTGGGGGGTCAGAACCGGGCAGGATGGGAGAAACACTGGAAGAAGCATGGGCTGAGAGGTGGTAGGACCATGGCGGGTCCAAGAGCGATGTCCCCACGTCCCCACGGTGGAGGACAGAAGCTGTCCCTCCTGCCACCCCCCCGTCACCCCCCCTGCTTTTTGCAGCCCAGGGCTGTGGCAGGGAGCCGGCGTCCGCCCGCTCTCCCGCAGCGCCCGGCCGAGCCGCTGCAATCACGCTTTAATTACTGCTCTTGGTAAATTTACAGTCTGGAGCAGGCACTGACTCTGCCTGACCTTGACGAAGCTGCTAATTACAGCTGGAGGCGGGAGGGGGGCGAGCGCTCGGAGGCAGGGTGGCGCTTCGGGAGGGGGGGGGAAGAGCGGAGGCACGCCGGTGCCCCCCAAAATTCCCTGCGTGGGATGGCCTTCGGCTGTGTCTGCACCATGCCTTTGCTATGGGGGTCTTGGGGAGGATGCAGAGGCTGGAGGTGGGAGCTGGGGGAGGCTGAGGCGTGTGTGTGTCCCCCAGGGCTTCTTAACACTGAGTCCCCCCCAACCAGGTCCCTGGGCTCAAGGTCCCAGCGAGTTGGGGAAGGGCGATGGGGAGGAGAGGCAGCGCTGGAGCAGGAAAGGGCTTCCCAAATCCTCGGCTGCCGAGGTTTCCAGCCGCTGCCAACCCCACGGGTTTGCAGGATGGATGCCCCAGCCCTCGCTGGTCTCCAGCCCAGGATGGCGGATGCACACGGAGACCTGCGGCCATCCCAGAGCACGCACACACCTTCCCCCACCTCCCGAAGAGACAAGCTTCTCCCACCTCAAGGAGAAGCAGTTTGCTGTGGCTGTGCCAACCTCTGTGCCATGAGGGGCCACAGATCCAGCGTGGGGGGCATTTATGGCAAGTAGAAGAATTTCCCTCTACATTAAACTCATGCAGAAGGTGTCCTACGAGCCATCCCGGGATGCTGGTGAGACCCAGTGGGACGCGCTCCTCGGAGAGGAGGCCAAGAGCCTGGAGGACCATGGCCAACCAGTGGGACAAGCCAACTGGAGTAGCCCCCATGCCCAGACCCACGGGGAGCAGACCCACACATCAGGAGCTGCCTGCTCCCTGCCTTTCCACGGCTGGGAGCCCACACGGCTTGCCCAGCCCTGCCCAGCACCAGGAGCAGACGGGATGCTGCACCTTTCCCATGCTCCAACTCCCCAGAGGCTCCCTTTCAAAAAACCCACGGTTATGCCTAAAAAAAGATAAAACCTGAGCCCGCCTCCCTCCGAGGGAACACCGGCAGCACCCCGCAAAGCCCCCTGAGCCCTCATGGGTGGCAGGGCAGGGTTTCGGGTCCTCGTGCCCCAGCAGCTTAGGGGATGCTGCAGCCAGCTCTGCCCGTGCAGGTCAGGTCCAGTGTCCCTGCAGGGCTTTGGCACCCTCCACCCCACGCTGCAGCCATGCACGTGCCTCGAGACTTGTCCCCTCCCTGCCCTTCGGATGGGCTTATGTTGTCCTGGTACATAAACCCAAGCACGATGTTGTCTAAAAGCAAAGCCTGGAGCACCTGGGGACCGTGCAGCTCTGCAAGGGGGTCACTTGCAGGGGTGAAACACAGATTTCCTGGAAAACCCAGCCCTCTTTCCCTATGGATTTCCTGTGGCTTCGTGGTATCGCCAAGCGCCAACATGCCACTTGGCACCTTTGGATGAAAACCTGCAGCTGAAGCCACGTGCCCCCCTGCCCTGGAGCCGCGTCTCCCCACCTCGCTGTGGCAATGAGATGAACGGGGGGGGGGGGGGGCACGGTGGAAATTGGCTGTGGCTGCACACCACCGATCCACCCCGTACCCAGAGGACCCCTGGCCCCAGAGCGAAGCTCCCCATCACCAAACTGGCATGGCCCAGCCACGTTCCCGTCACCACGCTGTTCGCTCAGCCCCTCTCCCCGGACCCCTCTTCCCGAAATGCCTCGCTCCCGAGTCGGCCCATCCTCTCCCCCCATGCGGATGGGGGAGGCAGGCGGCACACCTCCGCCGGGCGGGGGGCTGGCAGGGGCCCAGCGGAGCGGGGAGGACGCCAGCGCTCTGCCCCTGGGGACCCTCGCGCCCACAAAGGGCCCTTTGTTGCCGCAGCCGGGGCTAGAAAGGAGCCATTGAGCCGGGGAGGAGGCTGCTTTCTGCCGACTCGGCTCCGTTTGAAGGTGCGATGGGGAGACGGGGGCTCTCACGGAGCCTGGGGATCCCATCCTTCTGCAGCTTGAGGCAGGGGAGAGGTGCCAGGGCTGCCCCCAGCCCCCGGTGCAGAGAGGCAGGGGGACCCACCTCATGCGCCCACCCCACAGCCTGGGATGGCTGGCGTCGTGGTCCCCAGTGCCCTTGTGTGCAGGGGATGGTGACGCCGGCCATCGCGGGGACAAGGAAGAGACTCCAAGCCAGGAGCTGACTCGGCACTCGTGGGACAACGTTCTCCCCAAGGCTGGACCAGCTCCAGCTCCCAGCCAGGGAAGCCACAAAAGCCCCGTGACCCCATCCCCGCTCCTCCCATGGAGCAGGAATGGGGGTGGGGGGGGGAGAATGACCACCGCCATCCCCGCTCCCTCTCTGGCTCCCCACGGGCATGAGCTGCCTTTTCCCAGGAGCCTGCGGCGAGCCACAGCCGCTCCCTGCCCGCATCCCGCATCCTCCATCCCCGGCGGCCTCCAGCGCATCTGCCAGCAGCGCGGCGCTTATCAGCTCAGCGGGGGGAAAGGGCTGTCTGCAACCGCTTCCTCCGACGGCTGTTTTTTGGCTGCCTTCTCCGTAACCTTGGGAAAAAGCGCTTTCCCGACACGAGAAGGGAGGGCGAGCCCCGGAGAGCTGCAGCTCGCAGCCTCTTGCTGCTGCCAGGCAGGATAAACCGGGTGGAAATGGTTTTTCTGGCCAAAATGGATTTCAGCGAGGATGTGCAGACCCAGCACACCCCTCCCTGCCGTGTTTTGCTTGGAAAGGGGCCGGGCACAGGCAATAGCCCCCTGTTGCTGGGGAGATTTGCAGCCCCCCCCCCCCTTTTCCCACCCTCCACTCCCCCCATCCATCCCGAATCACACAAAGCCGGCGGGTCTGCCAGCAGCGCTCCCACCCGCGCCGTGGGGTCCCCCGCTGCCGCCGCCCCATCCCGCACATCTCCCCCCACATCTGGTTTTCCCATCTCCGGTGACAAAGGGCTGCAGCAGCCCTTCCCCCCACGGCGCTGCGGCAGCCTCCCGCCATCGCCATCCTCTTCTTCTTCCCCCAAACCCCTGCGTCTGGGCAAATAGTCCCCACCGCCCATCTTTGCAGGCATTTTTCTTTTGTTTTGTTTTTAAGGAGCTGCTTTGCAGGGTAGGATTTGCTCTCAGAAAGGAGAAAGGCAGTGAGCTCCCTGCGAGGAGCTGCCCAGGCATGGATGGGGGTTAAGCTGCAACCTTGAAATATTATATATACACATACACACAAAAAAATTCCCCGCTGCTTGCTCCTCCAGGCTTTGCTGCAGCGAGACATGCTCGCACCCATCCCGCGCCCGGCGTGTGCCGGCCTGACTTGGCACGCCGGTGATGCGCCCCGGGGCTCCCACACCGGCCCGGCCACGGCACGCAGCCGTGCACCTCCAGCATCGTCCTGCCTGCAGGGCGGGGACCCCCACCCCATCCTCCAGCAAGCACCCCTTAAGCTGCGGTGGGGGGTTAGGATAGACGCTGGGTGCTCGAAGGCGGCCATGTGGCCGGGGAGCTGCGCCGTGTGGCCACGACCTTGGAGGCAGGCGGCGCGGTGGCCTCTCCGGCGAGCGGAGGGGACGGAGGGGACGGAGGGGACGGAGGGGACGGCTGCCTTTGTGCGGGTGGATGTAGGTCACGGCTCGACGCGAGCGTTTTTGGCGAAGCCATTTTTTGTAACGCGGTCGAGGCCGGGAGGGTGGGTGGCACTCGCTCCCCCACCCACTGGGGATCACAGCCCCATGGGGGGAACTGCAGCCCCATGGAGGGGGGGGAAGCACAGAGACCCCCCCCAGGGCCCCGCTCTGCAGGGTGTGTGGCTCAGCGATGCTCAGGGAAGGGGGAGTTTGGTGGAGGCTTTGTTGGGTGAACAATGAGCTCTGCAGGTAGGAAGGCACGGCCAGCAGTTCTGCCTCCTTTGCAGCGAGGGAAGACGCCATCCAGCCCCCCCACAACCCCCCCCCAATCCAGCCCTGCACCCCAAGGCAGGCCTTTCACCATTCCCCCCCCAGCCAGGGCAGCCTGCGGAGGCGATGCTGCAGAGTGGGGGTGCTGGAGGGATGGGGTCCCCCAGGCAGGGGATGCTGGAGGGGATGTGGGAGGAGGAAGGTGGGAGGATGATGATGGAGGGATTGGGGGAGGGACCGCGGGCAGCCACGCTGGAGGGGTGCGGGGGGGGTGCCCTGGGGAGATGGTGACTTCAGGGGAGGGGTGTAGGAATGGTGGGTGACAAGGGGTTCAAGCTGGGGGGGGAGACCCTAAAGAGGTGATGGCAGAGAGATGCAGGGGGGCACCCCGTGGGGCTGCTGCTGCAGGGAGGCAGGGGATGCCGGAGGGACGGGGAGGGGGGCTGGCAGTGCTGCGGGGGGGCTGTTCTGGGGGGATGCTGGGGGACACCCCGGGGCGGCGACACCCCAGAGACCCCCCCCACCCCGTCCCCTCGTACCTTGCCGGGTGGAGACATTCCTGTCGTTGCCGGCTCGGAGCACGACCTGCGGGCAGCTCTGCTCGAGGGCGAAGAGCTCATCCTTGCCCACCTTGGCGCTTTTGCCGGCTTTGAGGGTCCCGCTGGGTCCCGAAGGGGCGAGGTAACGACCCTCCCCGTCGCGAAAAGCCACTTTCCCGCAACGAAACTCGAGGGTGAAGGCGGTCCCGGGTTCGGCGGCGGGGACCAGGCGCCCGTCGGTGCGGAGGAGGCGGTGGTCGCAGCTCTGCAGGCTGTACCGCTGCTCCACGAAGAGGAGGGTGATGAGGGCGTCCACGCCCCACGGCACGTCGCGGTCCACGGCCAGCTCGTCGCGGCGGGGTCCCAGGTGGGCGTACCGCTTGCGGGCCAGGCTGTAGAGGTTGGCCTGGGGGTGCATGGCCAGGTGGACGCTCCATTTCTCCGTGGCCGAGACGGCGGGGGCGAAGCAGGAGAGCCGGTCCTCGGTGCCGCCGAAGAAGCGGCGGTGGGGCTCGGACTGCAGCGACCACCGCCCGTCGCCGTGAGCCACCACCAGGAAGCGACAGTCGGGACCCGGTTCTTCGCTGTCGCAGCTCACCCGGCCGTCCTTGTCGGCTGCCAGGTACCGGCCCAGGTGGCTTTTGAGCAGCACGGCGCTGGAATCCTCCCCGTCCTGCTCCAGCGTCCAGATCTGCTTCTTCTTCATGCTGGCGGCCGAGGCGTTCACCTTGAAGCCGAAAGCCTCCGCCGTCAGGTACTTGTTGCTGCAGTTGATCAGCCCGAACTGGATCTGCACCGGCTCCGCCGTCCCGTTCGCCGTCATCCTGCTCCCACCGATGCTCCTGCCGCCGCCGACCGCCGCGCCCGCCCCGCCGCCGCCTTTATAGCCCCGCCGCCGCCGCGCCGCCCCCCGCCCCCGCCCAAGGGGCCGCCCCCCCACCCACCCCCCCACCCGCCGCCGCGACCCCCCGCCCGCCCCTTCCCCCCGCCGGCCGCTCCAGCCAACCCCCCCCCCGGCTCGCCGCAGAGCCCCGCCGCGGGGCAGGAGCCCTCCCGGGGCAGGCAGGGGCCCCTCGACTTGCGGGACCGCCACCGCCACCTCTCCTCGCGAGACCCCGCTGCGTTGCAAGGGCCCCCTTGGGATTGCAAGACCCCCCCCCACACACATTGCAAGACCCCCACTGCGTGGCAGGACCCCTCCCAGCATCGCGGGAGCTTCCTCGAATTGCAGGACCACCACCACCCCCACCACTTTGCGAGACCCCACTGCATTGCAAGAGTCTTCCCTGCGTTGCAAAAGCCCCCTTGGGATTGCAAGACCCCCACACACATTGCAAGACCCCCACTGCGTGGCAAGTCCCCTCCCAGCATCGCGGGAGCTTCCTCGAATTGCAGGACCACCACCACCCCCACCACTTTGCGAGACCCTGCTGTGTCACAAGAGCCTTCCCTGCCTTGCAAAAGCCCCCTTGGGATTGCAAGACCCCCACACACATTGCAAGACCCCCACTGCGTGGCAGGACCCCTCCCAGCATCGCAGGAGCTTCCTCGAATTGCAGGACCACCACCACCCCCACCAACTTGCAAGACTCCACTGTATCACAAGAGCCTTCCCTGTGTTGCAAAAGCCCCCTTGGGATTGCAAGACACACACCCCCACATTGCAAGACCCCCACTGCGTGGCAGGACCCCTCCCAGCATCGCGGGAGCTTCCTCGAATTGCAGGACCACCACCACCCCCACCACTTTGCGAGACCCTGCTGTGTCACAAGAGCCTTCCCTGCGTTGCAAAAGCCCCCTTGGGATTGCAAGACCCCCCCACACACACATTGCAAGACCCCCACTGCATGGCAAGACCCCTCCCAGCATCACAGGAGCTTCCTCGAATTGCAGGACCACCACCCCCGCCACCACCTTGTGAGACTCCACTGTATCAGAAGAGCCTTCCCTGCGTTGCAAAAGCCCCCTTGGGATTGCAAGACCCCCCCCATCATCTTGCAAGAACCCCACTGCATGACAAGACCCCTCCCAGCATTGCGGGAACTTCCTTGAATTGCAGGACCCCCCCTATACACTGCAAGACCCCTTGGCATGGCAAGACCCTTCCCTGCGTTGCAACAGCCCCCTTGAATTGCAGGACCCCCACAACGTTGCAAGACCTCCACTATATAGACCCCTCCTCACAAGGCCACCCTTTGCACACTGCAAGAGCCCCTCTGCATTGCAAGAAGCCCCCCGCGTTACAAGACCCCTCTCCTGCAATGCAACACCCCCCCCCCGTTGCAAGACTCCTCTCCGCATTGCAAAAACCCTTGGCGTTGCAAGACCCCTCCCTGCATAGCAAGACCCCCCTTGAATCGCAGGACATTCCCCCCGTTGCCAGAACACCCCCTGCGTGGCAAGACCCCCACAAACACTGCAAGACCCCCTATGCATTTCAGGATCCCCCCCACGTTATAAGACCACCCCCTGCATCGCAAGACATCCCCTTGAACTGCAAGTCCCCCTCCTGCGTTGCAGGAATCCCCTCTGCGTTGCAAGACCCCATCCCATTGCAAGACTCCTCCTGCATTGCCGGACACCCCCCCCCAGCACCTCTCTGCCCCTCCCAGGGTCTTGGCCACGCTGCAGGGCTGCAGGACAGAAGGGGAGAAGGGTGAAAAATGCCGTGGCCCCCCCCACCGCCATCTCTGAACCATCCCAACACCCTGTGCCAGGCACCAGTGAGGCTGGAGCATCTGAGCCCTGGGGAATCTGAATTCCCCCAGCAAAGCCAGAAGCAAAACATGGGCACTCCTGTGCAAGGGGGGGGGGTATTTTGAGGCCGTTTCTCAGGGTGTAGGTGAGCTGCCTGCGCTGCCCAGGAGTGCTGCCCGGTGCTCCTTGGGGACAGGGACACTTCCCATGTCTATAACGTGGAAAAAACTCAGATAAAGAGGAGCGTGGTTGGGGTCACAGATTTGAAGCCCCCCCCCCGGCTGCACGCACGCTCCTGCGCGCTCACAGAGGGGACCTGGCTGGGGAAAATGAGTTGTTTGCTGGGGAAATGTGCAGAAACAGAAAATCGGAGAAAGAGGGATGGGAGGGACACGGGAGATGGTTTTCAGCCGGATCAGGGAGCTGAACCGCCTGCCCCAGCTGAAGCGGGACGAGGGAAGGGCTGGAGCACGGGTGTGGGTGGGAGGGTGCAACAGGGTGCTCAGGGCTGGCTGGCACAAAAAGCCTTTTCCCCCCCCCCAGGCTCACAGCCCCCCCCGCCCCGGGGCAGGGCTGCATTCAGTCCCCATCTCCCCCGGGCCCTCCAGGCTCCACTGGTTCTGCACTGGCCATACTGGTTGGAGCCCCTGTTCTACCTCAGGGCTTCACCACAACCACCCGCCCCTGCCTCGGGGTCGCTGGCACAACCACCCCTGGGGGGTAAACCTGCCAGGTTTGGATGGGGTTTGTTTTCCTGGCTGCCTTGGCCAGACCTGCTCTGTGCTTGCATTTGCCGCACAGCCCTGCAAATCCGGACAGACAGACCATTTGCAACCAGAACCAACCCCACAGCCTCTCAGCTGGGTTGGAAATAAATCCCCCCCAGCTCCAGCAAAGCAGATCCACGTTTGTCTCGCAAAGTCCTTTTGCTTCTCTTGCTAAAAACAGCCAGGCGTTAGGACCCGGCCATGAGGCCAAGCAGCTGCCTGGGCCCACAGCTGCCGGGATCTGCCTTCTCCTGCCGCAGCAGGCAGATGGTGGTGAGGCTGAGAAAGAAACGGCTTTTCTGCTCGACAAAAAAAAAAAAAAAAAAAAAAAGCAATTATGCAGGGAGAAAAAAAAAACCACCACCCTGTTTTCTCCCCACCGCCCAGCAGCGTGGTGTGGATGGCTGGCACTGCCTGGCTCAGCAGGGCCTGCCCTCATGGCGTGGGCAGCCTGCCTGCACCCTCTGCCTGGGGGGGGGGATGGGAGAGCCCCCAAATACTGTCTGAGACATCCCCACATGTCACTGTGGCAGCAAAGGATGACCGGTGCCCCCTCGCCTGGGGATGCAGCGGCCAAAAGCAGTCGCCTGAGCGCATCCGTGCGTGCCGGGTGCGCTGGAGCAGTAAGGAAGGCGCTGGGTTTCCCACTATATATTGCATTTCCCGTCGATTTTGCAAGCTGCCGTGACTAAACGCTACTGAGGTCACCCCCCCCGCAGCCCTCCCACCGCCGATCCCACAGGAGACCCAATCCCTGGCACACAGCATCCATGACAAGGGCTTTCCGGAGCGCGGCCGTGTCCCCTCCAGAGGGGCTGCGTGAGTCACCCGCTGGGACTTCAAATAAACCCCGGCTCCAAAAAAGAAAAGCAAAAAGAAAAGGAGCCCCGGTCACGGAGTGACCCTTGTCTTGCCTGCCTCGGGCACAGAAACGCCCTCAGATTTTCATGCTTGCCTGGACGCTTTTTGTTGCAGCTCGGCTTCGTTTGGCGAGCGGTCCCGGGCTTTTTAGTCGAGTTTGTGAAATGGGGTTTGAACGCGGAGCTGGTGGCCGGGGCCGCTGCAGGGAGGGTGGGTTGCAGGGCACGCCGGCGCGGTGCCAACGGCGGGCGCGAGGGGCTTGGCGGCGGCAGAGATGGCAAACCACGTCTGGTGAAGCGATCTGGGCGTGCAACGGGTTGTTTCGTCCGTTCAGAGCCGTCCCAGGGCAGCGGGAGATGTCCCCCGGGGGGTGAAGGGGCAGCGTGGAGGCAGAGGCAGCCGGGGGCTGCTTTGGGCTCTGCGTCCAGCTCTCTCCTCTCCTCCGGCACACACAGCCCGTTGGGTCACGGCGTGTCCGGACCACCCTTCGGACCGCGGCTGTCCTCTGGCTTCAAGCCACATAGCTGCCAGCCTGGCCTGAGCCCTCCTTGTCCTCGGTAGAGTGATTTTGGGGGTTCGCTACGAGGGGGCTGCTCGCAGGTTTTCGTCCCATCAGCGCAGGGGACACGGGTTGGCTTACGGCCGCCTGCGTCCCCCAGGACCCCTGCGCTCTGCAAACCCTGGCTCGGTGTCGCTGGCACGTGCAGACAGACGTCCCGGGGGTCTCGATGTCCCTTGTGGTGGTGGCAGCGGCTGCGAGACGGCCAAGGCTGGCCTGGGAAGCCCCCTCCCAGCGCAGGTACCCCCCTCACCCCGCGGAGGGGCTTGGCAGAGTTTGGGGACCGCGCTGCCAGGTGATCACCATCTCTCCAGCCATCTCCATCCCTGCACGGGACAGGGCTTGGTGACAACAGGAGCCCTTGCGTGGGACAGGGTGACCTTGTGCAGCTCAGCAAGCTGTTCTCCGGTGGGATAAAGGGCTTTGCCAAAACCACCCGGCGATCTGGGAGCGCTGGACCAGGGCCAGGAACAAGCTCCAGGCGGGGACCCAACACCGTGGCTGGAGGCTGCCATCTCCCCGGGGTCCCCGACGTGTCCTTTGCTGCTGCTGGGGGCCACCGGGGGGGACACCCCAGGGTGCCTGGCTGCCCCAGCCTCGCTGCCATATGCCGCCAGGCAGCTCAGCAGAGGTTCTCCGGCGGCTGTCCTGACAGTTGGCAGGCGCCCCGGCCTCATTAAAATTGTATTAGGCAGTATTTAAAAAAAAAAAAAAAAAGCAGCAGCACCAGGGAAAACAAAGGGCAGTCCTAAGAGAGGGGCACGGAACAGCAGATCCCGCTCCCCAGGGGAGTTTTCCCATGGGATGCTGCTCTGAGGGGGTTTGCTCAGCCCCACGACCCGGGAAGCAAGGGATGGCAGTGGAGCATCGTCGGGGCTCAGACGTGTCCCCGTGTCTCGCAGCCATCAGGAGCGGTCATGGTACCAGTCATGCTGCTTGCTCGGCGCTTTATTAGCTGGGTTTATCCTGTTAGCTTAATTTAATTGCATCCAGAGTGCAATAAGGGATGGAAATGCTCGAAGCACTCTGTTTCAAGCAGTTTGGGTGTTGGGCATAGGCAAGGCTCAAACAAATGAAGGAAGAAAGTGGACGGAAAAGCACGTATGGCCGGGCAGTCCTGGGTCTGGGTTGGGACTTTGTCCCCTCTCTTCCTGCCCAAGCTTGTTTTCTGGTGTGGTTTTTACATTATCAGAAGCTAAGGTGAAAACCTGCCCCTTCCTCTAGCTCTCCCCAAGGACCTTACGGAGGTGGGATGGAGGCCGGAGGCTGGTTCATCCAGCAGGAAAATGAATTTTATTAGGAAAGCCTAAAAGACCTTTTGTGTAGTGGTTATCAACCTCGGTGGCGGGCATGATGCTCTTTGTCCTGGACCCAGCACCCTGCCTGGTCCTCGGGGGCTCTGCCGGGGCACGAGGCACCCATAACCCCACGGCAGCACCCAGGAGGAGCAGATGAGAGACGCAGGGCATTTTGCGGGCCAAAATAATCAGGTAGCAGGGGATGCTTTCCAGCCTTCCAAAAAAAAGACAAAAAAACCCGACCCGCGGGCAGCGTCACAGCGTGTTTGCCTCTCGCTGGCTGCCCACGCACAGCCCGGCGGTGAATTTTGGCCCCAAAAACCACTTCAGGGGAGGCTCCCGCAGCGGGCGATGCCGGCTGCCCTCCTCCCCCGGGCTGCTTTGGGATGGAGGTTTCGGCCGGGGCCGGCGTTGAGTCGGTCTGTGGCAGCAGGAGGTGCCGCTGCCCAGAGGTGCAACGAGCATGCACGTGCTCAGCTCTCGCCTGCAGCTTGCACCCGTCGGCGTTGAAGCCGCAGCCGTGACCCCAAACCAGGAGGCCGAGAGGAAGACTTCAGCGCCAGCCCCATCGCCCAACGCGCACGTCCCCGCTTTTAATTCCCTGCTGCAGCGTGGAGTCAGGGCGGAAGAATTTGCAGGGAAGAAGAAAGTGTGTTATCAGCATCTGCCCACGCAGCTCTCCAAAATAACACGGTCCCAGCCGCTCGGCAGCGCCAGGCGGAGCAGGTGACTCAGCTTGCGACAGCAGCTCCTTTCTGCTCTGATTTTCTCGCTCCGTCGTGGCCGGATCCATGTTTCCCACTGCGGTCGGTGCACCGTGCCCGATGCAACAGCCTCAGAGCCGCCTCTGCTCGTGGCCTCATCCAGGGTTGCCGAAGGGTTTGGTGGGCAGGGGAATGGCACTGCCCGAATCCCCAGGGCTGCTTTCTCCGAACCCACAGCGTGCCAAAAAGCTGGGACGGCAGTCCCCATTGCTGGCACGTCACCGCTGCGATCAGACACAACGTGGTGGCTCCGGCTTCGCCTTGGGATGGTGCACGGTGCATCCCGACGAGGACGTCGGAGGGATGGAGAAGCCTTGGAGCGGCTAGAAATGAGGCAGAGGGCGGTGGGGAGGGAAGTCAAGAACAGGGGACAAGGCAAGCAGGGTGGGAGGAAGCCACCAAGGATGGGGAACGAGGAGGAGGAGGCAGCTGATGTTTTTGCCATCTCCCCAGCTTCTTGCCGCAGGCTTGAGGTGCGGCTTTGGAGTGGATGCATGGACACCCTTTGCAGGATGCTGGTGCCAAGACCCCCGTCCCCTCAGGGGCTGCACAAGTCTGTGTGCAAACCCCTCTGGTGGGGTGAGAGGGCTGAGGCTCAGGTTGGAGAGAAACCAAGACCAAGCCCCAATAGGACAAGGGGGTTCCCCCCAGGCACCCCCAAAGCAGGGGAGGGCCATCTCTTTAAGGACGAGGTAGCAGTAATAGGAGCAGTAATAGGAGCCAGCCTGGAAGCCCCAGGGGATCCCTATAAAGGGCTGAGAGGGGCAGGGGGGGCTTTTACAGTCTGTGGCTTGGAGAGGAGGTGAGTGGGTTATTTGACTCCTTGGTGGAGATATCAGGGCATCCTGGGGTGGGAGGCAAGGCAGCAGTAGTGCATGCACCCGTATCTGCAGCAGGGAGCGCTGGGGCTGGGATTTTGGCCCAGGGAAGGGGCTGGAGGCAGTGGTTTGAGGTGTGGGGGGGTAAATCTCCCAGCCCAAGCATGGCCCCTGCCAGCTGTGCCTTCCTGGGCCAGGAGATCCCCTTCCAGATGGATAACTCTATTGTTGATGGTGAAAAGAGTCCATTAGTCAGGATTAGGAATGGGGCCTTTGGGGATTAGCCCTGCACCTCCCACCCAGCCCTCCCCTGCTTCCCGTGGGTGCTGGGCTGGGGGGGACCCATCTCTGCCTCCTTGGGGCACTGTCCCCCCCCTTCTGTTTTTGGACGGGGTTCTGGTTGAGCCGTGGGGTTGAGAAATGGGGGAGCGGGTGGAAAGAAGTGAATTGGGTCCTTGAGCGATTTGATATCCCGCTCCCCATTGCTTTTTCTCACGCGCTTGCAAACCCCCCCCAGCAGCAGCCCTGGGTGCGTGGGACGATGCTGCCTTGGCCACTGACCCACTGGTGGGCAATGGCTGCTGGAGGGGCAGAGGGAGCCTTTGGGGCAAGCAAAAACCTTCCTGCTCTTGCTCAGGGCAGGCTGTGCTTTTGAGGGTGGCTGGGGGTGCTCAGGGCTGCGGGAGGGAAGGGAGTATTGTCCCAGACCAGGATTTTTGGCTCTTGGACAGCCTGGGAGTCCTTGCAGCCTCTCGTTTCTCTCCTTAGGTACATCCATGCCCATCTCCCTTTAGTATCTGGGCTTCCTTTGCATCCTTATAGGGCCCCAGTGAGGCCAGAGGGAGTTTTGCACATGGGGAAACTGAGGCAGGGGGATCCCAGCTGTGCTTGCCACTTGGCATGTGGAAAACCACATCTGGGATGACAACAGAGGCCGTAATTTCTGTGGAGCCTGCAAGAAGGGGTGGTTGCGGAGGGGATGACACCCCAAATTTGGAGCCCCTTGTTGAAATGAGCGTGACTCCCCGTGTGCTCTGCAAAGAGGTGCCGGATCCAACCTCTGGCTCCCAAACTTGGGGGGGTCCTGGCGTGAAACCGGTGGCAATGGGATGGCTTTTGCCTCCCCCACCCCTCCATCCCACCGCTGCCTTCGCTCGCCATTCCGGGGGGGCTGTCAAACCAGCTTTATCCACAGGTGAAGGGGTATGGGGAGATGTGGGGGGGATGCTGCTGCTTCTCCATAAGCCTGCGGCCGGGCTGGCTGCAGGGAGGCCCCCGGGAAGGCAGGAATGCGGAGCAGGGGGGGCTGCCACTGAAACCCAAAACCTCCACGCAGGGGCCCCGGGTCTCAGTATCCGGACCAGGACCAGCGGCGGCTGCAGGCGGGAGGCCCCACGGCTTTGGGGTGGGAAGGGGCTGCTGTGGGGTTCGGTGCCTGTGGGGGTGTCAGGGATGGGGGGGGGGGTCTGGTTCGCCTGTGAAGCCCCCTAACTTTTAGTGAAGGTGCTGGTAACCCCCCCCCCAGCCCCATTTCTGCAGTGGGGGTTGAGTCGTGCAAGGGAAATGGAGGCGAGAAGGGGAATAAATCCTGGATGATGTGGGGCTGGGGGTCCAGGGGGAGCGGAGCTGTTCCCCGGGCATGGGTGTGCGCCCCAAAAACTGGGCTGGAGATTGGGTTTCCTGCGCTCTGGGGAAGGCACTGGGTGCCCAGTGCAGAGCCACCCTGAGGGTCACTGGAGGGGATGGGACGGGGACTGCTGTCGCTTTGCAGGAAAAGCAAAGGCCTTTGGTGGGGAGCGGAGAGCGTGGGGGGGGGCTGGAGCTGGATGAGGTCCTTGGTCAGTGTGGAAGCCCACCTGCGGCGTGCGCCTCAGTGCGTGCGATTCCTTGCGCAATGTGTGCGTTGGCATGCACAATCTCACCTTTAGCGTTCACCTTGGTGTGTGCAATTCCTTGTGCAACACGCATGTTGGTATGTGTGATCCCCTGTGCAGTGTGCACCTTGGTGTGTGTGATCCCCTGTGCAGTGTGTGCTCCCATGTGCAGTGAGCATGTTGGTGTGTGCAATCCCATGTGCTGCGTGCGTGCAGTTCCTTGTGCAACATGCATGTTGGTGCGTGCAATCCCATGTGCTGCGTGCGTGCAGTTCCTTGTGCAACATGCATGTTGGTGCGTGCAATCCCATGTGCTGCGTGCATGCAGTTCCTTGTGCAACATGCATGTTGGTGCGTGCAATCCCACGTACAGTGTGCACCTTGGTACATGCAATCCCATGTGCAGCATGCACTTGGCTATGTTCAATCCCCTGCACAGCATGCACCTCGGTGCGCGCAATTCCTCGTGCAACATGCATGTTGGTGCGTGCAATCCCATGTGCTGCATGCATGCAGTTCCTTGTGCAACATGCATGTTGGTGTGTGCAATCCCATGTGCTGCATGCATGCAGTTCCTTGTTCAACATGCATGTTGGTGTGTGCAATCCCACGTACAGTGTGCACCTTGGTACATGCGATCCCATGTGCAGCATGCACTTGGCTATGTTCAATCCCCTGCACAGCATGCACCTCGGTGCGTGCAATTCCTCATGCAACATGCATATTGGTGTGTGCAATCCCATGTGCTGCGTGCATGCAGTTCCTTGTGCAACATGCATGTTGGTGCGTGCAATGCCAGGTGCTGTGCGCATGCTTAGTGCATGTAATCCCATGTGCTGCATGCATGCAGTTCCTTGTGCAACATGCATGTTGGTGCGTGCAATGCCAGGTGCTGTGCGCATGCTTAGTGCATGTAATCCCATGTGCTGCATGCATGCAGTTCCTTGCGCAACGTGCATGTTGGTGCGTGCAATCCCATGCGCATGTCGGCACACGCGACTCCATGTGTGTTGGGATCACGCACACCGAGGCGGACGCAATCCCGTGTGCATCTCATCACGCGTGCATCTTGGCGTGCGCAGTCCTGCATGCAGCGGGCGTGCAGGGCCCTGCGCGCAGCTCTGCGCAGTGCAGTGTGCATCTCAACACTGCCACCCAGCAGCCCGGCCGTGCTTTGCAGTGGGTTGCACGGGTGTTGCAGTTTCTGGAAATCCTTGGCAGGGTGGACAATATGGAGACGAACAAAGCGGCTAAGGGGAGTGAGCGTGGTGGCTTTGCTGCCTGCTCGGGTCCCCCCAGGAGTGTCTGTGATCCCCTCTGGACACGCTGCATCTCTCCAGGAGCAGCTCCCTTGCTCTTGCGCATCGCTGCCAAACACAAACCAGGATTTTGCAGCAATCCAGCAGCTGGTGCTGCAGGATTTGAGCCCAGGGTGGGAGTGAGCATCGCAGCAAGGGGAACTGGGTGCCCCAGTACTGGCCGATGGGTGCCAGTGAAGCTGGAGGCTCGGTGCCACTGAGGGCAGACTCCAACCTCATTGCTCGGGCTGGTTCATCTCCTGCTGTGATTTCACGAAGTGATGGTGTAACCGCTATTCCATCACAGCCCCATCCAGATCGCGATACCCAGCGCAGGGACAAGAGAAGCTGTGGGTCCCCGGACCCCTGCCCCGCATGATACTCTCAGAATCATCCCTGCTGGTGGGACTGGGGACGGACCTGGCCTCAGCACAAACCCAATCACCCTTCACCAAAGCATGCGGGAAAGCTGCACTAGAAAAGCACAAACTACCCCAAAGCAGCCCTGGTCATCCCTCGGAGCTCCCTTCATCCCCGGGATGCCGTGTACCCCATGGCCCCGCATGCGCCTTCGATGCTGCGGGATGTCACAGAACGTCTCCCCAGTCATTTATCGCTGGGGTGAATCATTTACCGGGGCGGGCAGGCTGCCTACAAAAGCCTTGTAACAGCCGGTGCCAGCTGAGCACGGCCAGGACGGGGGGGGGTCTCGCTCCCCGAGTAAAGCTGTGAGCTCAGGGGTCATCGTCGGTTCCTCTGCCCCATGCGGGGAACCGGTTGCACAAGGGGAATTTAGGGGACAGGGTGGACGGTCAGCGTGTGGACAAGATCGCTGCCCGCTGGGGCTGCCCATCCAGGGTGGGTTTGTTTAGCCAGGATTTGGGAAAGCTTGGAGCGAGAACCCAGCTGAAATCCCACTGCTGGGGCGATTGCGGGGTTGGCAGTTGTCCTTTTGCTGCTTTGGCTTCCCCGTGAGTGTTTTGGGGTGTTTGCCCCGTTGTGCAGGTGGGGATGCCACCACCCTGATCCCCTCCCAACCCTGTGGTCAGGAGAAGTGTCTCCGAACCACCGGGCACTGCCATGTCCCTGTGGCGAGGTGACAAGGGAGGTGACAGGGCCACCTGGACCAACAACCCGGGCTGTCTCCCTGGGGCGATGGAAGAAAACACCTCGTCCTTCCTCACAGCCCGGGGCGCTGAGTCCCGGGTGAATGCATCATGCGGGGAATCCCTGGCAGGGATGAGCCCAGCCGTGGCGGTGCTGAGCCCCGGTTGTTTCTCAAGGGTTTGTTAACCCCCCCCCCGGGGAGGAGCGGACGATCAGCCCTCCTTCCTGCATGGGGAAATGGAGGCAGAGCTGGGGCTGGAGGAGCTGGCGTGGGGGGGATCCAGGGATGCCCCGTGTCCCGCTGTGGGGAAGGATGGGCCAGCTCGGGGGTCACCCTTGGAGCCAGCCCAGCACCGGGATGGGACCAGGATCCAGTCCCTGTGCTCCGGATGGGCTGGAGGTCCTTTATATTAATGATGGGCTCTGTGATGCTTGTCCCATGGGCAGCAAACAAACCCACCAAACTCCAGGTGCTTCAAGGTGCTCCCAGGTGCATTTACACTTCCATGCCTCTAGACCAAATTTTTTGGAAAAAGTGAGATTTCGGCGCCTGACCGACTGTGGCTCCACTATACCTGACGCCAAGCTTTCCGCTCGCCCCAGGGCGCGCAGTTCCCCCTTGGATCTTGTGCGGGACCACGGCAGCATCTCCCCAAGCCCACCGAGTCTGGCAGCAACCTTCGGCCAAGCCCGGCGCATGGCAGCCGGCACAGGGTGCTTTCGGCACGGCGTTTGCCGAGGCAAAACCGTTCCTCCCTGTCCCCCCCGCCCCGTGCGGAGAGGAAATTGCTGCTGACGGAGCTGTGAGCGCTGCCGGACTGGGGATGACTAAGTTTGGCAGTGCTACCTGCCGGCTGTTTTTCCTTTTATGGAGGATTTGAGCGAGCCACTGGAGCCATTTCCCCGAGAGAACCCAAAAGGGATCCACCCTGACCTTGGGGATGGGCACCGCCGGGTTGGGGACAGGGGTGGCTGGGGACTAGGGTGGGTGGCCAGAGACGCTGGGACAGCGTGCGGCCGGGGGAGGCGGGGATGGATCCCCCCCGCCGTCTCCCCATCCGGATGGGGCACCCGAATGTTTTCGCTTTCTATTTTAAGGAGCTGGACGCTGGCCCGGAGCGGAGGCCTGGCCCGCGGTGCCAGCTGGGGTGCGTGGGTGCTGGCACCCTCCGTGCCACCCACCTTTAAGGTTACGTCTCCGTGCCACGTCCGTCGCGGCGTGGCTTTCCCGCAGGCTGGGGGTCCTGGGGGCAGAGGAGGGTGAAGGGGACAGGGGCTGTGGGGAGACACGTCTCTGCAGGGGGACGCATCGCTGCAAAGGGGATGCTGCCGCAGGGGCGGGGGGCATCATCTGCACAGGGACATGTTGCTGCAATATTGCAGGGGATGCATCACTGCAAAGGGACACCCTGGGGGGGGGGTTACTGCTCAGCACCCTGGGGCTGCTCCATGGGGCTGAGGTGAAAACGGGGCAGCCCAGCTTTGGAAAGTCCCCAGCTAGTGAGAAATGCAGAGAAAGAGAAACAAAAATAGCACCTTTCCTTCCAGCGGCCAGGGGGGTGACTTATGGGGCCGGGCTCCCCCAGCACCCAGGGTGGCCACCCCCATAGCCCCCAGCCCGCGCTGGGGGGCCAGGACTGGGCTCTTCGTGTTGTGTCCTGCATTCTTGGCATTATTCTCCTTTTTTTCCTCCTTCTCCACCCCAGGGACGGGCTCTCAAACCTCTCCATTTATGGACAGGAGGTTAGGTCAAGTGGGAGGGTAAGGGGACGCTGGGGTCCCTGGGGAGGGACGGGGGTCCCGTGTGGGGGACAGGGGCCGCAGCCACCCCTGGGGGGTCACAGCAGTGATGGTGTGTGGGAAGTTGGGGGACACCCAGGCGTTGCCTCTGGGACCCCCATCGTGATCCCCTGTGCCACTGGGACCCCCACCCAGGGTGGTGGCTGGGGTCACCCTCAGCCCCCCTAGGATGCTGGAGCACCCTGAGCTGCTGCAAGGACCTGGGGAGAAAACAGCCCCTGTGGGTGGGGAGGGTTTTTTCCTCTTATCATTTTATTTTGAAGCCAAACGCTGCTGGCTTAGGGGTGAGGCTGCAGCAGCCGGTCCCCCCCCGGGGGGGGAGGAGGCTGGATGTGTCCCCAGCCCCAGGCCACCGAGGAGTCACTGGGGCAGGGTTAGATGACTCCAAAGCAGCTCCGGATGATGAAATGTCCTGATTCATTCGAATCATTAATATAAAAAAAAAAAAAAAAAAAAAAAAATAAAGAAGTGACTCAGGCAGTGGTACCCTGCCATTTGGTGGTGATGGAGCGGCTGCTTGGGGTTAGGCTTTTGGGGTGGATTTTCCCCCCTGGCCCATAATAACACCTCAGGGCGTTGCTGAAGGCAATGAGCTGGGGTAGAGGCAAATACCCAAGGAAATGTGCTGCTGGGGACAGTCCTCTTGCTCTGCTGTGCGAGGCAGGGCTGGGGAGCAAGGATGCTTTAAAGGGCAGCACATTCAAGCCCCCCCCCCCCCCCAGCCCTGGAATGTCCCAGGTTGTTTCCCAGCTGGAGAAGGACTCAGCACCTCCTTGGGAAGGGCGAGATGGATGAGGCTTGGCTGTTCTTTGGTGCATTAACCAGCCATGCAGCCCCCCCCGGGCAAAACCCCATCCCTGGTGGGATGGGAGGCAGAGGGAGGGACCCCAGAGACTCATCCCTGCACCCCACGGGGGCCCATCGTCCCCTCCCCGACTCCCGGCTGACTCAGCTGGACGGGATTCCCACAGTTTCCGTCAGGTGCTGCCTGGAGTAAATGGGGAAGAGGTTTCACAAGCCCCAGTAATTAATGCTAATTACAGAGCAGCAACATGGGAATCATTTCTTCCCCAGGTGCCCTTCCAAAAATGGCTTTCTGCAGGTGTGGCACCATCCTTCACTTGTCATTAGGTACTGCTCCGCCTCAGAAAAGGTGAAACCTTCGAAGGCTGGGACTGTGGGAACGGTGTGACGAGGGACGGTCCCCACAGCCCCGCGGGCACCCGGCCCGGCTGCGGCTGCTGGGAGCTGGGTTTGGCTGGAGGGCAGGGCTCCCTCAACCCTGGGTCAAGACAACCCATGGGGAAAAAATACCGTCCGACCTCCTTGAGCAGCATGACTGCTCCTGGCAGCTGCCGGCAGAAGAATAAATTTATGGAGAAGGGGCTCGGAGTCCTTTTTTTTTTATGGCTTGGTTCTGCTGTCTGCATTGGAGGGACAATGAGGTCCTCCCAGGACCAAGAGCTCACGCTGAAAGGGGCTGAGCTCCTCTGAGGCTTGAAAAAGATAGGGTGAAGGGGCTTAAAAAGCTTTTTCATCTTTGTTTTTCTTCTCCTCGCTGAGCTGGTCATGCTCAGACCCGCTGCGTGTGAAATATTAGAAATAAGGCAGGGTGGAGGTGGGCTGGCACACCTGAGCTCCAGACCCAGCTGCGATGGGCTGGAAAAAGCCTTACTCGCCTTAGAAGTGTGCTGAGCATCCCCAGCACAGGGAACCTCCCCTTCCCCTTATCTGTCTGGAGAAAAGGAGTTAGAGGGGATACAATTCGGCAAGGTGGAAAGAAAGGGACCGACCACCTTTTCCTCTGTGGCAGAAATCCTGGGCTGAACCGTCAGTGGCAGAGATGTGGGCTAGAGGTGAGGAAACCCTTCCCATGCAGACTGTGGGGTCCCCATCCTCGGAGCCTGATTTTATGTGATTTTTCTGCAAGATTGAGCAATGGGAAGTGGCTCAGAGGTGACCCGGTGATGCAGGACAACAGTCAACTGCTGTTGGTGGCATCACTTTTCATGGTGAAAATCAACCACCCTGCACAGCAAAGTGCTGGATGGCTGCAGGGATCGGTCACTCTGCTGGTCCCCCAGAGCCCCATTTTGTTGTTTAAAATTGGGCTTAGAATTACGGGATTTAGGTCTCTACCCAACAGGGATGCTTGTGTCCTATTTAACTTAAGCCTCCGGACTTCTGTAGCAGAGGGAAATGAAGGGGCTGGTGCCTCCCTATTTGATGAAGAAGAGCGTATCCCATGCTGGAACCATCTCTTATTATTTAGGAGTGGAAAGAATTTCAAAAGACATGGTTGAAGCTCACAGAAGAGGAAATCAGACGGGATTAAATCCACCCAGAGCCAGTTTCCAGGTCGTTTCCATACTTCTTCTCCAGGAGGAAACGCTCCCGGTGCAGGGCCTGTGGGTGCTTCGGCTCCCCGTCCCCAAGCCGGCCAGGGTGGGGACCCTGCAACAGAGTGGGGCTGGCGGGCGAAGCTCCATCCACACTGGGCTGGCGAGCTCAGAAACTGGTCCTGGCACAGGAGAAACCCATCTCCTCCGCAGGCTCGGTGAGAGCTGTAGGGAGGTGACCGTCTGTGTGGTTTTTAAATAATCGTGACTTTGCTGAGATTATTTCTTTTTGATGTGTGCAGACTTCTCCCTCTGACTTTCCCTTTGCAGATTTTTCCCTTGCAGCAAGGGGAGTTGCTGCGCGTATCCCAACAGACGGGTCTTCTCCCATCGCTCGGTCCTCGCTCCCGTCTGAAG
The DNA here is from genome assembly GCF_947461875.1 of Haliaeetus albicilla. Lineage (NCBI taxonomy): Eukaryota > Metazoa > Chordata > Aves > Accipitriformes > Accipitridae > Haliaeetus > Haliaeetus albicilla. The sequence goes on along the minus strand of NC_091504.1, from coordinate 22,123,188 downwards.
GTGGGAAGGAAAAGGGCAACACCAAAACCAGTGCTCCTGCGTGCAAGCCAATTCCCCCAAGGACGGCTGCTTTAATGAGATGTCACAGCTAACGAGTCTGCTGGCAGAGCGCTCATGGAGAAACGTGCTGGGAAATGGTAACGCAGCAAGTCTTGGCGTTGGGATCGCGCGGCTTTCCGGGCTGTCTGTCCCATCCCAGAGATGTGAATCCATGGGAGCAGCTGGGCAAAGGACCTTGCTCTCCTCCCCAGCATCAGCTGGGAGCAGCTTGCTGACAGCCCGCTGCCCGCTTGCTATCAGGATGTGATTAGACGAAGTGTAAGAAAGATGCTTATCCAAAAAAAAAATACGGGATGGCCAATAAACTGGCCAAAGCAAATACTGGGAGCTCCCAACACGCCGGTCACCAGTGCAGGGTTCATTAGGTAGGACTGGTGATTTATGGGAGGAAATTCACAATGCTGGTGGGCTTGTCCTGCACTGCGAGACCCCCCCTTGCCCACAACCCAATGGAGAACATCAGCCTTGCAGAGGGGCTCAGGCTGCTGGCAGATCGGTGGCCCTCCTTTAAGGGCAGCTGGATTTGAGGGGGCACCTCAAAATCCCCAGAGGACAAGTGAGCATCCAAGATCCTTTCCATCCCAGTACACAGAGACTTTGGGAGCTCAGAAAAATTTTCACTGCTGAGCGTGGAGAGTTATCTATCTTGGAAGCAAGCACAGGCTTCCAGCACTTCAGCAGCTCGTGCCCTGGCATCTGCTGGAAGTTAATATGCAAAATATTAACTTATATTATTATTAAACTTTATTTATTATTAACTTATTATTACAAAAAAACCAACGGAATGTGTCGGGGCTGGGGGGGGCGTTGTCTGTCATTGCTCCTTGAGCTGATGCACAAGGGAGGGGAAATACAGGGACCTTTTTCCCTTCCCGTGCCTGCCCCAGGTATGGGGTGCAGGATGATCCAGGGCACCCATCCTGCTGGAGGGCACCCCCACTGCTCGGACAGGGTGGAGGAGGGAGGGGATCATTTCTAAGGTGTATTCCTGGTGAATTTAGGGTTTATGAAGCAATGCGGGGCGGGGGGGGAGCAGTGGGCCTCAGCTGTTCTCTGGTTTTCGGTTTTCACTGCCTCTTTCTCCGGCTGGTTACCCAGAGGCAGGGCCAGGTTTTGCCATTTAAGGTTTAAGTCCCCAGGCTGGTGGCTGTGCTGAGAGCTGCTGGGTAGGTCGGTCCCTCGGTAACTCTGCGTTCATTAAAACATGTGCCCAGAGAGGGGTGGGTGCTCGCGGGCGAGGAGGGGGGACCCTCGCCATCCCGACCTCCCTCCTTCCCGTGTCTTCTCCTTTCACCGACCTCTGCGTCAGAGGGAAAAGCTGAGGGGTCTGGGTTTGGCTGTGGAATGATGTGCCCCCATGTTGGATGGGCAGGAGAAAAACTTTCCTGGTTCCAGAGCTTGCAGAGTCCGGGCAGGGGGCTCTGGTCCCATGGGGTTGGTGAGCAGCCCCCCCTGCCCATCGAGCCAGCCCTGAGCGAGGGACCCAAGCCGGGTGATGCCAGGGCAAAGCAGGGACACTCCTGCCCTGCCAGGCTGTTACCAGGACTGAGCCCTGGCTGTGCCGGAGCTGCCCTGTGCTCGAGGCTTCCTCATTCCCAGCACCGCAGCTGGTCGCTGAGTGTTCCTCTTGCTTGTCCCTCCCTCCGAGCTCTTGCAAAACAAGAACGAGGGCTCCCAGAGAGTGAAAGGTGCCATGCAGCTATCTCACAGCCACGGGTAGTGGTATTGGGACCAAGGGGGCTCCTGCAAAGCCCCCGTAGGAAAAT